>NC_036448.1:708000-1062000 GCF_002775205.1 Xiphophorus maculatus
CTTTCAGTTACCGTGACAGCTAGAAAAGACAAAGTCTTATTTCAGACGCAAATAAAACTATACTATGAACATTGCTGTCTTCCTAATATAATGGGCTTTTAAGTTTTCATGGATTTCCAAGCGGTCCTGAATTAAGAAGACGGTGGCTTGTAAATATTTGACGCTACCAGTTAAAGCTAACGCCGCACAGCAAAGTTTACAGCCTTCACTTCACTCCGGATCAACTTCTTCAGCCTAAAGAAGAAGGTAAAGGAGCCTCCTGTGTTATTTCCATGGAATCACTTCTGCATTCAGCCTGAAAGAGTTTATGGGAACTAGAGAGCAGACCAGAGCCAGACAGCCAAGCTACTGATACACACTGCTGTAAACACCGTCCTGCTTCACAAGAAGCATGCAAAACTAATAAAGCAAAGTAACACGGACACCATAAGGAACACGGCCATATTTTTCTAAAAGCAACAACTTTGAACCTGAACAGTCACCTGAACTAGAACTCTGACACCAGAGCTGCTCTACTGTTAAGCTATGGGCTTGTTGTTCCTCAGGCTTCAGAAGCAAAAAGCCTGAACCGTAAAATCCCCGTTACTTGGTCTCTGACACTAACGACAATAAACACATGTAATATACTTGAACATAAGGTAAAAACATTGTCCGTTAGAATGGATAAAACATGTTTAGATACTTAAATAGCACATTTTTACAAGAAAAATGTCTAGCATAAGCTAAAGCTAATGTTAGCCACAAAGTTAAAAGAAAGTAAAACTCACCTTTGTATCTGTGTATAACGAGGCAAACATCTTAAAACCTTTCTCCAGCTTATGGGCTCTTTGCACCTCAGCTTCCGCGTTCTGGGAAAAGCGGCTCAATCTTTTCCGATCTATTGAAAAAGGCTCTTTACACTCGGTGTTTTCAGGGCTTGTCCCAGGTAACAATTAATGATGAACATCGATCTGAAGCCCCAGCAAATAAATCATTCTGCTGCTTGTGGGCTCAATGTTGGCGCTCAACCGACTAGATCCAGTTAAAGGATTTTCAAAAATAAAAGATCCTCCAGACTCAATACATGAAACGGAAGTATTTCATTATTTCTTGTGCGGCCTGGGGGTTGGGGACCACTGCTATTTACAATGATCCGTCCACATTGTGGGTATAAACTGTTTCCAATTCTATAAATATTTAATGGGGGAATATGATAATAATAATACAACTTTTTTCATAATATACTTTACATGTAAATCTCAAAGTACTACAAATTTAGTGTTCAATCAATTTTATTTATAAAGCACCTTCATGCTATAAAGCAGCTCAAAGTGCTGTACAAAAAAAAAAATAAAATAAAAAATCTACAAAAAAAACAATGAAGACCATAAAGACATCTAAAACCAGCAAAAGAATCTTAAAATCAACCCTGAGATGTACTGGGAGCCACTGCAATGAACAGGTGTGATGTGAGCCTGCCTTCTGGTCTTGATTAGCACTGGAGCAGCAGAGTTTTGTAACAGCTGAAGGCTGTGCAGTGTTTTTTAGGGAGACCAGAAAGCAGGGCATTACAATAGTCTAAACGGCTAGAAATAAAAGCATGCTTAAGAGTGTCAGTATTGACGAAAGATAGAATAGGGTGAACTCTGACTATATTTTTAGATCACAAAATCCTGTTTTAACTATTTATTATTTATTTGTTTAATATGTGGAATAAAAGTAAGGTCAGAGTCAAGAAGAACCCCCAGGCTTCTGACTTGCTTTGAAGGTTTAAAAGACATAGTTTGTAATTTTTGAATTATAATTTCTTTCAGATCCTCTGGCTCAATGATTAAAACTTCTGTGTTGTCCTGGTTGAGCTGGAGAAAGTTCTGTAACATCCAGGTCTTTATGTCTGAAATGCAATTAAAAGCCCCTGGCCAGTGATTGGCTGGGGATCGTCAGCATAACCCTGGAAGCTTATTCCATGATTCCTGGTGACTCCACCAAGTGACAACATGTAAAAATTAAAAAGTTGGGGACCCATAATCCCCTACTTTGTAATGGTAATGAGCCTTGGAGGATGCAATAATTAGCATCATGGATCTGTGAGGAACATGCATCCATACCCACCAAAAAAGTTTTATCTGCAAGATAGGAGCTGAACCACTGAAGAACAGTACCAGGAAGGCCAACCAGATGCTGTAAACTATTTAAAAGATTCGAATGATCCACTGAATCAAAGAAACACTCAGATCCAAAAGCACAAGGACTGAGAGCTTGAATGTGAATCCAGATTACACTTCAAATAATTTACAATTTTTATTATTATTCAAATCTTTTTATTTGTTTTAAACATGTAAGAACAACAATGAAACAAACAAAAATAAAATGGCAACAGGTGCTGACAACACATATTTAGTAAGAAGGGAGGAGGAGAGGAGGGAAAAAGGAGGGATGGAGGAGGGGAGGGCAGGTGGGAGGGCTATATACTCATTAGAAGTCTCTCAAAATACAAAAGAAATGGCTGCCAGGTGGCATTGTATTGTTGAATTGAGTCGTTAACTGTATGTTTCAGATGCTCAAGCTTCAGATGGAACATAAAATCTTCGATCCATTGCTTATGAGACGGAGGAGCAGCTCTCTTCCAATTGAATAATATTAGGCGTCTTGCAAGTGGTGTAACAAATGCTGTGGCATTGTCCTGCTGAGTTGTTATTGGTGTAGTCGGAGGGACAACCCCAAATAAGGCAGTTAGAGCACTTCGATCGATATTCCTCTTACATATAAATGTAATAGTCCTAAAGATTGACTCCCAAAAGGGGAGGAGCCTGGGGCAAAGCCAGAACATATGACTGAGATCAAGAGGGCTGTGCCCACACCTAACACAAGGTGAGTCTACGCCAGGACACATTCTAGATAATTTATTAGGGGACAAGTATAATCTGTGCAGCACCTTAAACTGTAGCAGGCTATGTCTAATGCAAATTGAAGAAGAGAGGATTCTTGAAATTGCAGCCTTCCAGGCTGTATCAGTAAATAGTTCCCCTAACTCTTCTTCCTATGATTCTTTCAGATGTCTAAGTGATGGGGACGCAGTGTTCTGAATTTTGCCGTATATAACTGATATTAAGCCCTTATCAATCAGATTCATATCCAAACATTAATCAATCCACATTATTCGAGGCAGCATTAATGAGAAATTAGCTTTCACGTAACTACGTATTTGGAGATACCATAATTTAAAATTTTTAGAAGGGCAGTCTCTATACTGTGGTTCATCCTAAAACCAGAATGATACTTTTCTAAAGTACCAGTGTCATTTTAAAAGATATGTAATTAGAAAGAAGCAAGCTTTAATAAAATTTTACTTAAATTCTTCATATAGTTACTGGTGTATATTTGGTTACACATATTTGCATTTGGTAATATAATTATTTGTCATTTAGGCACTAAAATAAAGAAGCAACTTCTAATATACAAATGGCATATAGTCAATTAAATGGTTAATTATAACATAAGTACTCATATATTTGAAGGTTTTTTTTATATAGGAATAAAGTCTCACCAACTCACAAATGAGATTCTCAATACCGGCTTTTATTTAGCAATTTAATGAGTGGAATACAATCCTAGAAAACACTCGAGCATGGAAAAGAGCATTCTACAAAACACACACAGGCTTTTATTACCAAACAAATCTGAAATAACTCCACATACTTCATAAACAGGCAGGATATAATTATAAGTTAAAGATTAACAATATATTCAGTTATGCATTTGGTCATATTCTTCAGACCTCAGTAAATCTTAGTATAAAGATAGCCAAAGTTTCAAAGATTATATTTTTTTAAATAACAACCACACCCATGAATTTCATGGGTGCGTTTATTTATGGATTAGTTAGATATTCTAATGTTTCAAAGATTACAAATTGTTGTTAGACAAAAATGGCATTTATTCATCCTCAGAGGAAAAGAAGGCAAAACATTCTAGAGATAAAATGAAGCAGAAGGTTTAAGTTTCAAGTAGCTGGAGACAAGCAGTAAATTAAAAAGCTGTCTTTGTGTATTAATAGTTCAAAGAATGAACATGAAATGGAAAGCTATTGTATAAAGACACTTTGGAATACAGCTGTATTGAACACATCACAATTTGTCATAGTAAATATGACTTTTTAACCAGGTGTTTGTAACAATTTAAGTAATCCATATATAGAAGAAACCAAAACAAACAAGTTCAGACATTAAGTTATGTGCAGTAATAAGAGGTAAAAGTATTGAACACACAGAAAGGGAAGTGGACAAAGTCGTGGAAATCCATCAGTGATCAGAAGACATCCTGCAAATGAATGAGCTTTTAAGTGCAAATGAATATCAGCTGGTTCAGTCCAAACTGATGGTCTATAGAAGCTAAATTGCTGAAAACAGTTCTTGTTGTTGCAGTTGCATGAAGAAAATTGCATCATTTTGTTCTCTTCCTTATGCTGTTTGTCCCCCTGGTGAACCTTTTGCCCCTTCTCTGAAAGATTGTGTGATTGGTCTGAATTTCATGAGTGTGTATATTCATTCAGGATACTGCCACACAATTTCCATGGGCCGCTGATCTAACTAATATCTGTGCAATTTAGTCGGGTATCTCAGATAGTCAGAGCATTGTTTTTTCAGTCAGAGAGAAACTGTTTGATGAGGAGGAGGAAGTACATACTGAAATATTACACTGCCCATTCTCTCAGTTGAAGTAGGAGAATGGCTCATCAACGCCTAACTTTTGTCTTTTTATTTTCTTAATGACATGGAAAAAAATTGATTTTCCAGACTGTTAAATATTATTCCCTCCTCCTCTTAACTTTTGAACGCGTAATAGTTGTCTCTCTGTTACTACAATTATAAATTACACACATGGCAAAAAAAAAAAAGACATCATGACGTATTCTGCAGTGGGAGGGAAGCTCGCCTCAATTTGTTTTGTGGATTATAAAAGGTCTTTGCAAAAATGAAAATCTGAAAACCACATGACTGTACATTGTCAGTCCGACTTTGGTCAAACTACGCTGGGCCCTTCAGAAAGATATAGAGTTGGCAAGTAGAATTGTTTCAGAAAACGATAAGCAATGTACTCTGTAGCCATGGCCTGTATGCAGGCTCACCACGCAAAGCTCCATTTCTGGAGTTGAAGCAAGTTTAAGCTCGTTTAATATTTGCTGAACAACATTTGGACAAGCCTGTAAAACACTGGGAGAACACAGACTAGTCAGATAAGAGCAATATTGAACTCTTTGGATGCCATAACAAACACCATATTTAAAGGACAAAATGAACTGCCCCAAAAACACCAGGCAGACAGTGAAGTTGGAGGTGGGAACATCAATATGTGGGTCTGTTTTTCTGCATATGGTACTGGCAGAATTCATGTAATTGATGGAAAGATAAATGGTAAAGTGTACACACATTATAGAGAAAAGTCTGCTGCCAGATGAAAAAAGGGTGGACATTTCAGCAGGACAATGATCCCAAACATAGAAACAAGGAAGCTCTCAACCAGCTGCAGAGACAGAACATAAAACTGCTAGAATAGCCCAATTCGTTTTATATAATTACTCATAATTTAATTTCTGAACTGATTTGTTTTATTTTTTCTATGTATGGATTGCATGGGTTGTTACCAACACCTAGCATTAGTAACACCAGGTGTTCCATGTCAATAGCTAAAATATGTTTACTATGAAAAATTGTGATGTGTTCAATAATTTTCATACCTGCTGTATAACTAAGATTTACTTAAAGGAAGCACGGACTTGACGGCCCTTGAGGAGCTGTGGAGGACGGAAGTTGTCCACCATGCAGCACGCTGCCTCTCCCTCTCCAGTGAACAGGAGGTTTCGAAACTTTGCCATCTAATAGAATACAGGAACACAGAAACAGTTATGACGTTCCTTCGACACAATATATGTTGCTTTATGTCACATCACAATAATTCCCAACAATAACCATTTTCACCCTCCCAGCATGATTCACCTACTTTGAATAATAGTCTCAAGTTCTCATAAATTTTAATAGAAGCAAGTCCTTGCATGTATTGGGCTGATGAACCCATAACATATAATTTTAATAAAACATTATTTAACAGGCTGAGTATTTTGTAATGGTAAAAATTGCTTTATCAAGTCCACAGGACCCCAAAGTGCTTCACACTACATTCAGTCATTCACTGATTCACCATACATTCACACCCTGATGGTGACACACTACTGGATAGCAGCCACAGCTGCCCTGGGCAGTCTGACAAAACCGAAGCTGCCATGCACTGGGCCATCGGCCCTGACCTCCACCAGCAGGCAAGGTGGGTGAAGTGTCTTGCCCAAATACACAACAACAGAGTGGGGATCAAACCAGCAACCCATCAATAAAGTTATGAACTTAAAAAAAATAAAAATAAAAATAAAGTTATGAACTCCTACCACCGTTGATGGCGTGTTAATGTCTTCTTTTGCTACTTAAGCCTTTTTTAAACAACATTAGAAATACATTGTGTTTATTTTGTAAGCCCTTAACTGTCACAGCAAAAACACTTACATGCAGGCCTAATTTGCAATAACAACATTATTATTATAGGGACAATCTATGTGACACTCTCAAAGCGCCACCTGGATGTCGATAAAAACCAACCATAAGTCCAATAATCCAGAGAATCAGGAAGAAAAGTTCTTGGATGAAAGTTAAAGAAAGTTGTCTGCTTTCCCTATAGTAGCAAAGGATGCTAAAAAACAATGACCTTTTCTCTAGTCTGTATACTACAGTTAATGATTGATTACTCAGTTATCGACAGTGATGGTGGAGTTACTTTGAAAAAGTAACTTTAATCAGATCACTGATTACTCCTTGAAAAAGTAACTTAGTTAGATTACTGATTACTTGATTTGGAAAGTAACGAAGTTACATTAAAAGTAACTTTTTCAGTTGCTTTTAGCAGCTGCTAACAACGTTGTGCCGCCTGTGAAAATAACATTGAGCTTTGCCAATACTTAATTGCCAGTTATTTTATAATTGTTGGGTTCTGCAGGGGAGTGGTTTCTCTACATTTACAGGGTGGCAGGCTGACAGGATCCAGCTGGTGCTCATCAAGACCAATCAGCGAAGGCCTTAAATAGGAGCGACTTCCCTGAGGCAGACGCCAGATGATTTTGCTTCAGTAGTGGTACACTCTGGCTCTCTGTTACTGTGTTTAACTGTTCTGATTCCTCTCTCATCTATTCCCTCCTCAGAGAACCAGCTCTGATCACCCCCTGGTGCTCAGACTACCTAATTACCCGATCCTCGCTGCTCCGCTAAACCTAGCTCCAGGATACCTCCACGACCACCAGCCAGCTGCTGCCTGTCCACCCTCAGTCTCATGCTGGAACTCCTCCACCTGGAAATCCCACACTGCACTGACTGCTGGAAAACCCAGGTACTCACCTCTGCTCATCCTAACCCTCAGACAGTAAGCCATCACCAGGTTACACCATCATTCCCTTCATTTGGTTCCCTGTTTAACCATTCACCTTTCCTCAGTTCCTCCTCTGGCCTGGTTCCTCCCTGCTGCTGCAGATCAACGCCTCTCTATTCTCTCCCCATTTGCACTCATTATTCAATAAATCTGTTAAACTGCGCTTGGTGTCCGTAGTTGTTGCTTGCCTTCGAGTCCTGGTAACCTCTCACCATGACAATAATAGTAATGTGAACAATATATCTCCACTTGGGTGTGCTGTGGTGGTGCAGGGGTTGAGCACAACGCACATATAGAGGCCTTAGTCCTCGACGCGGCTGTCGCAGGTTTTATTCCCCTGCCTGGCAACCTTTGCCGCATGTCTTCCCCTTCTCTCATTACCCACTTTCCTGACAATTAACTATCAAATAAAGGCCACTAGAGCCATTATACATATATATATATATATATATACATATATATATATGTTTGATGGTTATAACAGTACAAAAGAAAACTTTTGTAATTTGTCCGTGTTTTTGTGTGTTCCAGTATTGTCTGGAAAACTATAAATAGAATGTTTTACCCCCTCACCCCCCTCATCCAGGTTCTGTATAATGGCCCTGTGTTTGCTGTCAGAGCGCAGCGCACAACTTATATGTCCCGCTAAACAAATTTGTGACATTTATCTTAATATTAAGAATTATAATGACGTTTAATTGCATAACTTTACAGACTCGTTCATTCGTGGCTGTTTTCACGTTTATTGTGCTGTTCATATTAGTCTTCCTACGTAATTCACAGGTAATATATTAAGTTGACATTAACAAAGACACAGCGGAACGGATCATCCGGGAAATGATGGACGAGGACAGTCTGATTAAAACTAACTGGATTTCAGAGAAATTCTGGGGTTTATGTCTGCTTATTTCCAAGCCCAAAAATCGTAACCCGCAACTCATTAAATCTGCAAGCGACTTTAGAAAAAAACAAGCCCAAAGCTGCTTATAATTATTGGACTTGGCGAGCCAAACTCAAAATAGTTCCTGTTTTTCCAGCAACAAAATGCGCATCTTCCTCTTCCCTCCATTGTTTATGTTTCTGTCGCTGCTGATACTGTTGCATAGAAACAGCGGTCACTCCCGAAGACGTCTAGAGGAAATAAAATTAAATTACAAAAGAGAATAGTAACGCACAGTGATTTTGATAAGTAACTGTAGTCTGACTACTGGATTTGAAATAGCAACACGTTAGATTACTTGTTGCTGAAAAAAGTGGTCCGTTATGACATCACTGGTTATCGATTGATCCAGTTAATTGTTTCAGTCCTAGTTTATAGTTTTCTGTTCAATTCCAACATTAATGATCTCAGTAATGTAGTGAACAGTCATTCCTGAATAAGTTTGAAATCCATTCACCCATTATCCCACATGTTTATCCCCAGTGGGGTCATGAGGGAATCAACAGCAGTCAACGGGCGAGAGGCGGGGTCACCCTGTACAGGTCGCCAGTCCATCGCAGGGCAAAACAGAGACAAACAGGACAATCATACACATACACCCACACACACACACCCATGCACACAAACACACCTAAGCAGGTTTTATACAAACTAATTAATCTATCACTCACTTTTCTTGGACTGTGGTAGGAAGCCAGAGTACCCAGAGAGAACCCATGCATGCAGAGGGAAACATGCAAACTCCAGGAAGAAAGACCTTCTTGCTGCCAGGCAACAGTGCTACCAATTGCGCTACAGTGCAGTTTGAAATAAATCCCAGCAAATCCAGTGTTGATTTCACTGACTTGTGGACTATACTTATCCAGTAACAACATCAAGCTGAGAATATAACAGAGACAAACTATATGTTGACCATGCTTTTCCCCACCTGCCAGCCCAGTACATACATAATATAGATGTCTAATAAATGTTACATGAACATCACATGAATGAGAACTTTTTTTCCTCTCAAAAGAGAGCTTCAAAGTTTCAGTTTTAGATCTACAATAAGCATAATTTAAAATTGAAAATAAAAATCACTCTTAAGTGATTATTTTAGCTTTTCTGTCCTTCCAGTGTTTTAAGTGGACCAAGCTACCCACCTGAGCAGGGCTGACACTTATAGGCTCCCTCAGGACAATCCAGGTGACGCTCTCCAAAAGGGGTGGGGTTGTCAAAGATCCATCATAAGTCCAATAATCCAGAGAACCAGGAAGAAGAGTTCTTGCATCAAAGTTAGAGAAAGTTGTCTGCTTCCCCTATATGTTTCACAGAGAAGAGATGGAAATGTAAAGCTGGAAAAACAAAGCTATCAGTATGAGCACATTTGAACAAAGCAAGTTCAGTTCCACGTCAGATGATTTTTGTTTGTACCTTTGTCTTAATAGAGTCCAAAGCATCCAGAACTTTCTGAAGCCGGGGGTTGGCTGCACCAATCTGAATGAAAACATCACCTTTAATGTAGTTTTCTTCAAATACAAAGTTATTGGTAGACATTTTCTCCAACACATCTCTATTGGAGATGCTGGTGGAAAGAGCACTGATTAGTTACTTTGAGGAAGATTCCAACCACAGCCAGTCCATCAGGCTTGTCAGCAGACTCCCCAAAGCTGGGATATTTAGTATTCCAGTGCACCAGGTGAAGCTAACGAGAAAAGACACATGCTGTTATCTGTAGTAGCAGGAACCTTTAAAAGTCAAGTAAACTGTGTCCACTTCATCAAGTTATTGGGTTGACATGCAGTACAACTCCACACACACCTATATATATATATATATATGTATATATATATATACACATACAGTACATACATATATATTACATATATATATAAAATAAATAAAAATAATTAAGATTAATAGGGGTGCCCAAACTTTTTCATATGACTGTATATATATATATATATATATATATATATATATATATATATATATATATCATTTTTATTTCTAAATATTTGGGAGTTTGCAACAGCTATTTCAGTTTGATATATCTAATAACTGATGGACACGGTAATATTTCAGTATTGAATTGAGGTTTATCGTACTAACAGAAAATGTATGCATCAAAACAAAATTTGACAGGTGCAAAAATGTGGGTACCCTTATCATTTTATTGATTTGAATACTCCTAACTACTTTTCACTGACTTACTGAAACACAAAATTGGTTTGGTAACCTCATTAAGCCTTGAACGTCATAGACAAGTGTATCCAATCATGAGAAAATGTACTTAAGGTGGATAGTTGCAAGTTGTTCTCCTATTTGAATCTTCTCTGAAGAGTGGCATCATGGGCACCTCAAAACAACTCTCAAATGATCTTAAAACAAAGATTGTTCAACATAGTTGTTTAGGGGAAGGATACAAAAAGTTGTCTCAGAGATTTAAACTGTCAGTTTCCACTGTGAGGAACATAGTAAGGAAATGAAAAACCACAGGGACAGTTCTTGTTAAGCCCAGAAATGGCAAGACAAGAAAAATATCAGAAAGGCAGAGAAGAAGAATGGTGAGAACAGTCAAGGACAACACACAGACCACCTCCAGAGACCTGCAGCATCATCTTGCTGCAGATGGTGTCACTGTGTATCGTTCAACAATTCAGCGCACTTTGCACAAGGAGAAGCTGTTTGGGAGAGTGATGCGACAGAAGCCTTTTCTGCAAGCATGCCACAAACAGAGTCGCTTGAGGTAAGCAAAAGCACATTTGGAGAAGCCAGCTTCATTTTGGAATAAGGTCCTGTGGACTGATGAAACAAAGATTGAGTTGTTTGGTCATTAAAAAAGGCGTTATGCATGCCAGCAAAAAAACATAGCGTTCCAAGAAAAACACTTGCTACCCACTGTAAAATCTGGTGGAGGTTCCATCATGCTTTGGGGCTGCGTGGCCAATTCTGGCACTGAAAATCTTGTTAAAGTTGAGGGTTGCATGAATTCCAGTCAATATCAACAGATTCTTGAGAATAATGTTCAAGAATCAGCTACAAAGTTGAAGTTATGCCAGGGATGGATATTTCAGCAAGACAATGATCCAAAACACCGCTCCAAATCTACTCAGGCATTCATGCAGAGGAACAATTACAATGTTCTGGAATGGCCATCCCAGTCCCCAGACATGAATATCATTGAACATCTGTGGGATGATTTGAAGCAGGCTGTCCATGCTCGGCGACCATCAAATTTAACTGAACTGGAATTGTTTTGCAAAGAAGAATGGTCAAAAATCCCTTCATCCAGGATCCAGAAACTCATTAAAAGCTACAGGAAACAACTAGAGGCTGTTATTTTTGCAAAATCAGGATTTACTAAATATTAATGCCACTTTTCTGTTGAGGTGCCCATATTTTTGCACCTGTCAAATTTTGTGTTAATGCATACTGCACATTTTCTTTTAGTCCAATAAACCTAATTTCAATACTGAAATATTACTGTGTCTATATGTTATCGGTCGTATCAAACTGAAATAGCTATTGCAAACATGCAAATATTTAGAGATAAAAATAATTAAGATTAATAGAGGTGCCCAAACTTTTTCATATGACTGTATATAGCAACACCTGAGCCTTTAAACTAAGGGGACAAAGTTGCCTTGTATTTGATGTGAGGAGTTTAAGGTTATAGCAAATCTTCATATTATTAGTTTTCTATGCATGTGTTACAATACAAACATAACTCAGCAAGCTGTTGAATTCATTACCTCACAAGGGAACTTGACGCTGTTTATAGTGTGCTCTGAGCCTCTATCATCACTGCCTCCCCAGTGGAAATGAAATTGCTTCAGTCGGTATGTTCCAGAGATGGGACCTCCAGTCAGGGCTGAGAAATACAAACAATAGACTCATTAAGACAGAGAAAAAAACAACAAATAAATCATTTTCCTATTTTCATCAGCCAATGACAAAGCTCTTTCAATAGATCATGCTAAAATGCTCCTGCTAGCTATGACTTTTGTAAGCTACTGTTGATCAGCTTTAAGAGGAAATAGTTGAACAATATACCATGAAAAACTGGAAATGATACATTTAGACTTCCATCCATCACCCTTGTCCCTAGCGGGGTTGGGAGGGGTGCTGTTGCCTATCTCCAGCAAGACATTTTGGGCAAGAGGCGGGATCACCTGGACAGGTCACCAGTCTGTCGCAGGGCAACACAGAGACAGAAAAGGACAAACAACCATGCAAGCACACGCCCCCCACACACACACCTAGGAGAATTTAGAGAGACCAATTAACCTGACAGTCATGTTTTTGGACTGTGGGAGGAAGCCGGAGTACCAGGAGAGAACCAGGTGCACAGGGAAAACATGTCCATGCAGAAAGACCCCAGGCCAGGAATCGAACCCAGGACCTTCTTGTTGCAACACAGCAATGCTACCAACTGCGCCACTGTGCAGTCCAGTTAGACTTTATCTGAGCCAGTGTCATCTGTGTCTACCAGTGTCTCCTTTATAAATAAACTGAAATAAATAGAATTATTAACTACACATTAAGGGTAAATTCTTGGATATTTTTTCATATTTTTCTCATCTGTTTATGTTGATCATTTGATATTTGAAGTTGCCTGCATGTTCAAAACTAAATTTCTTTATGGCTTTTATGACAGATTATAGCTGTTTATCTGTGACAACTACTGGAGCACAGAGTAAAACTGAAGAGTCACGGTGATGGGCTGAACATGCATGTTGACCTTCAGATAAAGAACCAGGGCTGTTAGGAGATAACTGAGCACTTACATCATCAGACATGCTTATCTATGTGTACATACAGCATGGGTGGAGGAAACAAACAGGAGAGATAAAATTCAAAGGTAAAATAATAATATATCTTGCAAGTACTTAAAATAAAAGTCAGAAACCAAGTTTTAGGAGTTTAGGATGTCATGTTTGTTATACCAACAATACGTCTGAGTGATACAGGACTTGAAACAAAACTAAAACCATTTCCAGAATGAGTATAAAATGATGAAGTGTGTTTGTAGTCATTCATAACTTTAGTCTCAAACTTAGAGGTTAGCTTTGCTTACTGGAGCTGTCTGTGTCGTCCACAAAGTCCACCTGGAAGGAGTGTCCATTGTTAAGAATGCCCCTGGCATTGGAGGGGTCATACTGGAGTTTCAGACGCTTCAGAGACGGATCATATTGGGCCTCCTTGGTAACGATGTTGATGGGAGACTGTCTGGGTCCATTAGCAAGCGGGAAGTTTTCTGCCCACTTGTCAGGTCCTGTAAATGTAAAAATGAGGAGCTATTCAAGTCCTTTATTTAAAGGCAAAGTTTTTACAGTGACCATTATGATGTTCTAGTACATCTTGAAGAAAAGCAGCATTGCTCCCATAGAAACAAACAATGGGATCATTCATAATGAATACTTAGAGTAGGTAGTTGCAGAAAGGTTCATTTAACAAGGCATCACTAATTTATTCCTTATGCAACATCTCTATTAAGTTTTGAAAAAATAGAAAGTTATGAGTGAACTAGAAATACAGGTCAAAATGTATTGCCAGCATCAATATGAACAGAACAAAATGTAAAATCTAGTACAAAGTTATGACTTTTATTGTGCTTACTGAGCGCACAATAAGATATTTCAGATATTTCCAACATATTTTTCAGCTGTAAAAGTCAATGCATTCAGAAAACGTAGCTGACAGGAAACAGACTGCGTGAAACGATCAACCATCACTTTAGTTGATCCTCCTCATCATGACCTTCAGTGTCCAGAGTTGGGAACGTCGAGCAGCGCATCATAAAGCTGATGATCTATTTTAACCGCAGTTGTTGCCACAAAGCAGCTGTCCTCAGGCTGTCCTACATTCGTTACTGCAGAAAAGTGTGATAATTGTTTACTTTAAATGACAACAAAGTGACAAGTAAAACAGTTGAATAGATTTTACACCCTTCAACTTTAAGTGAAAACTACTGATTTATTAATTATGTTGGTGTAGCGCAATTCCTGGGGCGGAAGTGTACGGCAATTAAAACCAAAGGTTCCCATTGGGTAGAATTTATTTGATTATTCAATATTGTTTACATTAATGTTAAACTATAATTCAATTCTACTTAATGATTTTAATCTGCTAGTGTTTAGACAGAAATAAGTAAAATGTAATTTAAATCATTTTATAAAAGTGTAATTAAACGCGCACTCATTTTTATTTTCATTTTTTTTAATCAATAGGCTGCTGGTATTTCTTTTGTAAATATTAATGTCACCCAGTCACACTCTTTTCAGTGTAATAAGGAATGAGACTTGCCGGTGGGCAGTGCTGCAGGCTGCAGGGTTCTTACCGTCGCTCGGTCCGTATCCCCATCCGTGAGACATGGCTGCTGCTGAAAGCTGCAACGGCAATGATCAGTCCGAGGCAGCGGCTGCTCGGGTGACCAATATTGGGGCGCTTTATGAAGGACCTGGTATTGCTCGCTGTGAGGGGTTTGGCTTGCATGGTTACGTCATTTCTCCCCTCCTATTTGGTTGTTGAGTGTGCAAAGCTGTGAGTGATGAGATGTGTCGGGAAGACGAACTGCTGGTCCCGATCCGAACAGGTCAGGATCCAAGCCCTTAGCACTGATTTCAACTTTTGAAGGTACTTCCAATTGCCCTGAAGAGTTGATGGCAACATGTTGGTGTGTGTTGCCCAGGGATGAAAGTAGTTTTAAATTATTGCCAGTACTATAACGAAAATAGTCAGGCTCATCGTGAAAACCAAAACAAATAAAAACATAAACATTTTACTGTCCTATAGGCTACCTGTATGGATAACGCAGAAGAACCACTTCAGAATGTGAAAAAATATGTATTTTGGCTCTGCCATATATAAGTTACAATTACATTTATTGCTATAATTACAATTTGTCTAAATTGTCTTTTAAGTTCTTTACAAAACCTGACCTTTCATCTTTCCTTGAATTGTTTTGAATAAAGTTACTCAGTTACATTTGAAATATCCATTTCAAACCAAACACCAGCATAACAGCATTTATCTTTCGACTGTGTTTGTATTAAGATCTCATGGTGTTGCATCAGTTGGAAGACAGAGTAAGAAGAAACTATAAAATTTAGTTCAAGTTAACTTCTGAGAAAAAGAAAACCCCTCACTGAATTGAATGCATCAAGTTAACTGTAAGTATCATACATAGCAACTTTTAATATTTTAACAACAAATGTAAATGTCAGTTTTATCAGGTATTTATATTGACTAAACAGAAAATCAGATGTTTTTGGAGTCATTTATTTAACTATTATATAGGACGGACAAACAGCTGATATAAGATATTGGAAATTATCTTGCCATTAAAAATACACATAATAATTGTTTGTTATTGATAAATGCTCCTTAAAAACAGTTATAGGCCAATGTGTTCTCATTTCCTTTGTGACGAGCAGAACTTTTGCTCATCAAAAGTAACTAAAGTAAAATTGTAATGAGGCTGTTACTTTTAATATCAGTAACTATTTGTATTTAAGTGCGTTTTCATAAATAACTTCGGCATCACTGCCTTTTCTTTTGAACAAATTAGTAATTGTCTTCTGCACTTTTGTCAAATTCTGATTTTGCTTGAATTAATAATTCACTGTCCCGAGGTGTTTTCTCAATTTTTATTTTAAAGTCTATGAATGATAAGTGATTTATTGTTCGTCCTGTTCCAGTGCGAGAGGCATGGATGTTCCAGTCCATAAATCAAACGCAACAATCCGACCGTCTTTTAGAGGAAGACCCGCGTGCCATGCGCTATCGTTTAATACCAGTGAAATCTCCGGTCAGTTATTTTAGAGCAGTGGCTCTAAAGCTCCCCCTGGAGAAGTCATAGCGCCCCCTTAGCACCGCTAGAAAATATTAGATTTAGTTGTTTTTTTCATCTAATTTAACATTTCTTATATTCTTAGCTGTTTGGGCATTTTCATCAAAAGACACAAAATAAAAATAAATTATATACTTAGTTTTAAAAAAATAGGATTTGAACTTTGTCTATGGGTATTATCACTTCTGGGAAACGATTGACATGATGGCGGCTCCGCACCAATGCAGACGTGGAGCAATTCTCCCTCAATCATTCCAGGGCACATGTCAGCAACTGACCAATCGGTGGTCACAATTTGTCAGAAAGTGCATATACCTTATCTAGATGAACTGACTTCAACAATATTGACAGTGTTTATCATAGCAGCTACCAAATGTTAGTCAGTACGAAAGTAACAGGTAGTAAGCACAATATGTTTTATCATACAGACACTTAGTCAAATCAAGCCCTGTAGCAGTTAATTAGGCAATTAAATAAACACAAGTTAATTTATATATATATATATATATATATATATATATATATATATATATATATATATATATATATATATATATATATATATATATATATATATATATCCAAATTGGACCAATGGCTACAACAGATCCCAGGAACAACATCAGACATCTCAGTCCAAAAATGCGCAGTCCTTGGCACAGCCAAGATACTGCGCAGGACCCTCAAGCTCCCAGGCCTCTGGTAGAGGACCCGAGCTCAGAGGATAAGAACCACCCGCGGTGGGTGAGAAGGGAATTTTTTATATACAGTATATATAGCACATGATGTTACTCTCTTCACCACGATGGATGTCAAAACCTATGTGCTCCTATAAAGCCTGTCAAAACACGTACATGTGGTATCCTAATGTCGCTTTTATTTAGTCGATTTCACAGTAAAAATGATCACAAGCATAGGCGCCGGAACAGGGGGTCCAGGGGGCCACTTTACAGCCCTGCCTTGCCCGTCCGCTGGTCCCGCCAGACGTTTACACGTTACACTGACAATCCGTCACTGACATCTCTCTGTGTTTGTATGCAGACAGAGGTACAGAGAAAACCTACATCACTGAGATCTGGACCAAATCTAAGGCTCCAGATCATAACAGTCACCCAACGGTTTATGCTCATGCGGCAGCTTTGGGTCGGGTTGGGATTGTGAACCGGTCTGACATCTGTAAAAAGGCTTTGACTGATCCGGTCCAGGTCTGAACCAATTCTGCCTAAAAATTAAATGAGATTTCTGTATTTGTCACCATTTATAGAACTGTGACGATGTTTTCTTTCTAATGGGGTTGGGATGAAAAAAAAAGAAGACATCGGGCCCATGTCCGTTAACGGGTCCGGACCAAATGCTCACCACACTTTGCCCAGAACAGATCATTTTGGCTCAGGTCGAAAACTAATTGCGTGAATTTTTTTTAATATCCTCTTTGATCTTCCAAAAACCAGTCAGCCATCAGTAGCCATAAATATAAATAGATACTGATGGTTTTCAAGTCTTTGTTGGCTGTTGAAATTCATTTTTGTCTGCTAAATAACAAGCGCATAAAAGTTTATTCATGGTGTTTTTCATTTTGTTTTAATGCAAAAATATTGTCAGCAGTCTGGCTGGTTATGTGTCCCACTCAGACATCTCTTTCCCGCACAATTTGTGGAACATGCAGCAAATATAATCTGCGCCGCCTTTTGGTTTTATACCCACAGCATCCAGATAGCGCTGCTGCTGCTGCGCCGTAACGTTATGATGCGCTGGAACCATTAGGTTGTCCTGCTGCTCTAAATTGGCATTGCTGCAGGATATTTGACATCAATGGAAGTACTTGGTCTCACTTGTGGTTATCCCACGGAGATGGAACTGGGCTTGCACATGCTGGAACCATGGTTCTGGATCGTACTGCCAGAACTCTGGAAGCTTGACAAGGACAGCAAAAACAGTTTGGAGTAACGGCCGCCTGGCAAGAAACTGGGTCCGAAACCACAGCTGGTGGAGAAGCAGCGGCAGCCTCTGGTGAGCTCTTGTTAAAATAGCTACATGTTCAGATGTTCGGGGTCACCAATGTGGAAGTCAGCAGAAAAAGACGTAAAAGTAATTTGAGTCTTGATTTATCCTCAATGTCTTCCAACCAAAGCCAAAAATAGAATGAAGTACAATCGTGAATGCCTTCTCCTCTCACCTTCTCCCCTTCACAATGAAGGTATACATTCGGGTGTGAAATATATACATTGCATCCGCTACAATATATTTGAAATTTTAAACTGACATTTGTGACAAAATGACCAGCAAATATTGCAGTAAGCATATTGTGAGGGAACTCAAAACTTATTGGTAACGCAAAAAGTTTGCAAGGTAAAGCAAAAGAAAAAAAATCCCCATGGCCCTTTGAGGGCTCCATAAGACCTGGCATGTCGCCTACCAAATAGAAATAATTTTGTTAATTCTAACTGACCTAAAGCAATTGAAATTTGGTCCGATTTTACTTCAGACAACAAAAAATGTGTATGCGTCGTTTTTATACAAAGCTGAAGTTGGTTTCCGATTGCAGCTTTCAATTCGGGAAATGGCTAAAGGGCGATTCCACCTAGTTTTTTACTTAAGCATCTTTAATCTACTCTGGTTAAAGAAACTACAACACATAGACTCTTCAAACCTGGACTGGACTATTATCAACTAATAGCAGAATATTTACAACCAAATTTGTGATCTGTGAAACCTTTATCTGATTTGTAAAACTTCAATAAAGGGTGATTTCAGCCATTTTTTGTGTCTGGACCACTTTAGAATTGCTCCAATTCCAAAAATACAACACCTAAACTTTTCAAACCTGGACTAAATTATTCTTCTCTAATAGCAAAATATTTTAAAGCAATTTTGCGATTTGTGAAACCTATATCTGATTTGTGAAACTTGAATAAAGGGCTATTTCAGCTATTTTTTCACTATCTTCAGCATTTTTTATGAAAGAAAACAAAAAGCTACAACGAGATATAACAGCAAAATAATGGAAATTTCAGAAAAGGAGGAGTTCAATACTTATGAAGTCCAGATGCAAAAAGAGACATGAAGTCACCCCTTATTGAGGTTTCACAAATCACATAAAGGTCTCACAAATCCCACATTTGGTTTTAAATATTCGGTTCTTAGAGCAGAATAATCCAGTCCATGTTTTAAGAGTCTAGGTGTTGTAGTTTTGGAATTAGAGCAATTCTATTATGGTCCAGATGCAAAAATGAGCTGAAATCGCCCTTTATTGAAGTTTCACAAATCAGACAAAGGTTTCACAAATCTCAAACTTAGTTTTAGATATTCTGCTATTAATCCAGTCTAGTTTTGAAGAATCTAGGTGTTGTAGTGTTTTAGTAGAGTAGATTAAAGATGCTGACTGTAGTGAAAAACTAGTTGGAATCGCCCTTTAGCCATTTCCAGAAAAAAGCCGCAATCAGAAACCAACTTCAGCTTTGTTCGTTTATTTCAGTGTATGTGGCTTCAAATGTTTCTATGGTTTCAACTCATCTACAAACACTGGTTGTAATTCAAGGTGAAACATGATATTTATTGATTTATTTATTTATTTATTTTACCGTTAACATTAACATTATACTACTAGCATCAAACAACACATTAACTCATTGTGCCTTTTTAAGAAGAAACCAAATAAAGGCACCATTTCTAAGCTTCTTCAGCAGAAAAAAAAATCTGTTACAAAAGTCATTTGCTGCCACCATGTGGCACAATAAGGAATGTGCCCCAAATTACACTTTCTGCATTTATCCATTAAAACATTAGACATATACTTTGATCAGACCACCTTTGCATCATAAAACATATTTTAAGCATATACTCTTTATTAATCTAATTTTATCAACTCTGGGGTTTCCCAGTTAAATCTAGAATAGCTCTTGCTTTATCTTTGCTTTCATTAGAAAAGTAGAACGGGTTGCATAACTTTCTGTTTTCAGGTTCCTCTCCTATGGAACCAGCTCTTAGTTTTCCTGTTGTTAGTCTCACACTTGCCAATATTTAAGACAAGATATAAAAATTTAATTTTTTCATCATGATACTCAGTGTAATTTCAGTATTCTTTGTATGACATGAAAAGTAGTTAACTCAACCACAAGAAATATGATCTCTTTACAATTACCCAAATAACCAGGAATAAAAAGCTACTTTCTGAACAAACTGAGGTGAGAATGTTCCAGCTTCAGTACTATGTGGAGAGGACAGCAGATTTTTTTATTATCTTAGATTGACAAGAAACTAAAAGGATCAGATTGCTTCCCCATCTTAAAAAAGATAACCTGAAAATGTAGCTTCTATCAGAGTTTGATGAACTTATTGAATCTGTTTACTGATTCCGTGGGATTTTTTAGTTTTCCATCCATCCATCCATCCATCCATCCATCCATCCATCCATCCATCCATCCATCCATCCATCCATCCATCCATCCATCCATTTTCTTCCGCTTATCAGGGGTGGAGTCGCGGGGTCAGCAGCTTAAGAAGGGAGGCCCAGACTTCCCTCTCCCCAGTCACTTGTTCCAGCTCTTCCAGGGGAATCCTGAGGCGTTCCTAGGCCAGCCGAAAAACATCGTCCCTCTAGCTTGTCCTGGGTCTTCCCCGGGGCCTCCTCCTGGTGGGACGTGCCTGGAACGCCTCACCAGGGAGGTATCCAGGAGGCATCCTGACCCTAAGATGTCTGAGCCACCTCAACTGGCTCCTCTCTATGTGAGAAGCTCCCGGATGACCGACCTTCTCACCCTATCTCTAAGGGAGAGCCCAGACACCCTACAAAGCAAACCCATTTCGGCCTCTTGTATCCGTGACCTCGATCTTTCGGTCATGACCCAAAACTCATAACTATAGATGAGGGTAGGAATGTAGATCGACCGGTCAATCGAGAGCTTCGCTTTTTGACTCAGCTCTCTCTTCACTACAACTGACCGGCACAGCGCCCGCTTCACTACAGACGCTGTGCCTGTTTGTCTGTCAATCTCCCGCTCCCTTCTTCCCTTATTTGTTAACAAGATTCCAAGATACTTAAACTCCTCCACTTAGGGCAGGACACTCCCCCTGACCCAGAAAAGGCACTTTACCCTTTTCAGGCTCAAGACCATGGACTCAGATTTGGAGGCACTGATCTTCATCCTGGCCGCTGCACACTTTGCTGAAAATCACTCCAGTGAAAGCTGCAGATCACAACCTGATGACGCTAATAAGACCACATCATCCCCAAAAAGCAGAGACATGATCCTAAGGCCACCAAAACGGATCCCCTCAACACTCTAGCTGCACCTAGAAATTCTGTCCATGAAAGTAATGAACGGAATCAGTGACAAAGGGCAGCCCTTGCGGAGTCCAACTCTCACCAGAAATGAGCCCGACTTACTGCAGGCAATGCGGACCAGACTCTGACACCAGTCATACAGGGACCTGACAGCCCGATACCCCATACTCTCGGAGAATCCCCCACTGGGTTCCCCAAGGGACATGGTCAAATGCCTTCTCCAAGTCCACAAAACACATGTAGACCGATTGGGCAAACTCCCCTGCACCCTCCAGGACCCTGCTGAGGGTGTAGAGCTGGTCCAGTGTTCCACAACCAGGACAAAAACCACACTGCTCTTCCTGTTTTTAGCAGTAAAAATAAGTGTTGCCCCTCCCAGACCAAAAGACCTGAACCCCCACGGATCTGCATGAAATGGTTCGTTCCTGATTGGAGCTCTTGAGGGGGACAGTGTTCAGCAGCAGCCAGTAGAAGATACGAACAACTGTGGCAGTTACTATGCTGCTAAAAAAAAAATAAAGTTAGGTTTTAAAAAATTAGAGAGACTGAGAGAGAAAAAGGTAAAAGTGTTAATTTGTTACCCAGTTTTTCTCCGAGAGTTGGGTGAGATTATCAACCTTTCAGCATAGTTAGCTTAGCTACAGACTCTTTACCTCCATTTCACTAACAATTAATGAATGAAGGAAATAAATTACCAACATATTGATATACACTGCTCAAATAAATAAAGGGAACACTCAAATAACACATCCTAGGTCTGAATGAAAGAAATATTCTCATTGAATACTTTGTTCTGTACAAAGTTCCATTTGCACAACACCAGGTGAAATTGATTGTCAATCAGTGTTGCTTCTTAAGTGGACAGTTTGATTTCACAGAAGTTTGATTTACTTGGAGTTATATTGTGTTGTGTTCCCTTAATTTTTTTGAGCAGTATATTTAACTCGTCCCTTGAACCTTTTACCACTTAACAGATGAGTCAGTCAGCAGCAGACTGACCATCCCTCCTGACCAGCCTGTCCTATGTGAAATTAAAGCTGCAGTATGTAACTTTTTATAAAAATATTTTTTTCCATATTTGTTATAACTCTCATTATGTTGTGACAATATAGTATGAGAGTTAATCTGTGAAAAATCTATTTCCTCTGCTTTCTCAAAGTGCTAGAAACAACCAGTCAGTGGCAGGAGAGTTTTAGTGCTGTCAATCACAATCTCATGTGGCTGCTCATCCTTCCTCCCCCTCACTCTGTGCTATGCTGCAGCTAGCATAGCCTGTTGTAAGTGCTCAATCTAGTTAGCATAGCCACCAATGACGGCAGATAAATGGTTTCCTGTAATGATATGTTGTTTCTTCACCATTAGCACATTTAGCAGTGAGTGAATGAGGTTGATTGGCAGCACTAAGAACCTCCTCCTGGTTCTGATTGGTTGTTTTGGCTGGAATGTTGCAATACTTTAGCCAGTAATGGTGATTCAGGGACGAGGTGGAGGAGATTGATTGTTTTCTCAGATTATCTGTCTCATAACAAACTGTCACGACATGGTGACAGCTTTAACAAATATGGAGAAAACATATTTTTTTATTAGTTATATACTGCAGCTTGAATAAAATGCAACTACATAGCATTTTTTGAGAAGTCTGGATTGCTTCATGTACATTTTGCACGTTGCCTATGACTGTTGCTCGTGGGGAGAGACATTTCAGTAAGTGACCTCACCTTTCCTTTATAAATCCTAATTTTCAGGAAATAGAGCGCAGCTGCTGGTCCGCCCTGTCGCCACCCATAAATACATATAAATTAGTATAAATACTCGGAAATCTGCCACCACGTGATACAATAACCCAGTGGTGTCCAAAGTGGGTCCTGGAGGGCCGGCATCCTGCACGTTTTAGTTCTCTCCCTGGTGGTACCAACAACCTTTAGGTCTTCTAACGAGCCATCATTTGGGGCAGGTGCGTTAACCCAGGGAGATAACTAAAACATGCAGGCTGCCGGCCCTCCAGGACCGACTTTGGACACCCCTGCAATAACCACTCCAGTGAAAGCTGCAGATCACACTTGTTCGAATCAGTATAATAATTTATAATAATAATAATTATGTATTTTATTTAAAAGGTGCTTTGAGGACACATAATGTCACCTCACAAAAATAATAATACATTTTAAAGAAAAAAAATCCAAATAAAAAATAAAGAGATCCTGCAAATGCCTGTTTGAACAGTAGAGCGTTCAGCCAGGATTTAAAGACAGACAGCGTGTCAGAGAGTCATTGAGTGGGAATGTGGAAATTTATTCTAAATACTAGAATGTGTATGTCCATAAGGCGTATTCACAAAGCGGGCGACTCGAATGAAGGTTGACTGCAGCTGGACCGGTACCAGTACCGCACGGCTCTTTAAGTTTTGCGCAGAGCTCCAGGATGATCAGTCTGATCAATCTAAATGCTCATAAACCGTCATCAACATTTCCCAGCAGATCAATGTGATCTCTGAACAATCGCTCCCTCTGAATCCTTCCCTTGGCGATGTTCTCCATCAGAGACAAAGCGCTCCACAATTGCGTGGCTCACCTTTAGCAGCTACTTATATACGTGTGATTGTATACACACCTTGATCATCTTAAAAATAATCAAACCTGTTGATTATTTTTAATCAGCAGGTTTGAGTTAATCTGCTGATCCAACCCTGTTTTCTTCTTTTAGTGAGAATGAAATTACCCCATAGATGCATTTCATGCACTTCGGCGCACAGACCAATGCGTTATATCTTTATGAGACAAAAACTGAGAAAAAATACTATTTACATTTGAGCGAGGTTTTACATACTTTTATTTTTATTTTGTTTATATTGTGTGCGTGTTAGCTTATTGTCTGAGGATAAATGCGGTTCAGTTTCATTGTTTACGTTTAAACAATAAAATATTCAAACCATGAAAAACATCGGGTTTGATGCTTCTTGGTCTAAATAACACCGAATGTAGTAAGATTTCAGTGTATTTAGGTGAGTTTTGACGCTTTGTAGTTTGATATTGTTCACAGAAAAAGTTTGCGTGGCTGCCGCACATTTTCACGCCAGCAAAAAAGTGTGCGTATATTTAGGCAAACTTTGACGCAAAGTTAATTTTTATACCTGCCGACTTGTGCGTAAAATATGGCGCCTCACATTTTTTGTGCATGCACGCTTTATACATGAGGCCCTTGGAAACTATCAATCAGGCCCGAATTTTAGGTGTAGTGATGGACTCTGACCTGAACTTTCAGAGCCACATAAAAACAGTTACAAAGTCAGTCTTCTATCACCTGAAGAACATTTCCGGGATTAAAGGACTAATGTCTAAGAAAGATCTAGAGAAATGCATCCATTTATCTTTAGTTGCATTGATTACTGCAGCAGTGTCCTCACAGGTCTGCCTAACAGATCAATCCTCCAGCAGCTGATACAGAACGTTGCTGCTGGCGTTCTCACTATACCAGGAGGATAGAGCACATCATCAAGTTTTAAAACCCTTCACTGAGAATAGGCTATAAAATATTGTTTTTAATTTCTAAATCCCTGACCAGCTTAGCACCACAATACATTAAAATCATGGGCCTCATACATAAAAGACTGCGTAGATTTCACACTAAAACTTGGCGTACAGACAAATTTAGAAAAGTGCGGGCATGTGGCTGCGCACCCCAATTTGCGGGAAATAGAGTGCAACTGCTGGTTCGCCTTGTCGCCACCCATAAATACATATGTAAGTTAGTATAAATACCAGAAGTTTGTCACCACGTGAAGCAATAACCATTAAAAAAATCAAGAGGTTGTGCAGAGAGTTCAGCCTGAATTTAAAGACTGGCAGAGAGTTAGAGTCCTTTGAATGGGGAATGTGGACGTTTAATTTAAATAGAGAGATCATGTGCATAAGTTATACATTTACAGAATAGAGATGTTTTCTGTCTGTTTATCTTTTGATCAGGGCTACAGTTCGGGAAATCTAAATGATAATAAACCGTCATCAACATTTTCCAGAAGATCAATATGATCTCTGATCAATCGCTCCCTCTGAATCCTTCCACTGTTGATGTTCTAAATCAGAGCCAAAGGGCTCCACAATTACGCGGCTCACCTTTATGCAGCTACTTAAATACGTGTGATTGTATACACACCTTTATCACCTTGAAAACAATCAAACTTGTTTGGAGTTAATCTGCTGATCCAATAATAATTTTCTGTTTTCTTTTTTTAGTGAAAATGAAATTACCCCATAGATGCATTTCATGTACTTCGGCGCACAAACAGATGCGTTACATCTTTATGGTCCTAATTTAGGACATGTTGATAGGCTTTCTTCTCCGTTTCACAGGAGAGAATGAGGGGCCCCTAGATGCCTGTCAGTGTGGTCCCTGGGAGGAGCTGGCTACAGGGTGCCTAGCTGGAGGCTTGGGCAGAGCTTGTTCAAAGTTCCAGGCCAAGTCCACAGTTTCGGAAAAGTTACATACTGCAGCTTTAAGTTCACACTTAAACCAACTTCATAGTTAATGCCAGCATCAACTGATTCTATGATATTACTGACTATTTTTTCTACTTCTAACATAAACAGGCAATTAAGTCACTCAGAAATGTTTTTTCACTCCGGTCCCAATCATCATCAGTTCTGATGATGTCACATACATAGCGAGTCCACAACATCCTGAAATTGTAAGTTTGACTTTTTCCTTTGCCATTTTTCTGTACTCTGATTAATTTCTCTATTGTTTTATCCTTTTTTGTAGGTTTCTGTAAAGTGCAGTGAATGGGAATGTTCTGTTGTTGATCCTCACTGTTCATAGGAAGGAGAAATGTCAGTTTGTCTGCAGTAACACTGGAATACTGTGACGTTGTATTAAAACAATATTCTGTCCTTGGTGAAACATTTTTCACATTTCCTCTAAAATGTGTCTATTGTACTAATTTTCATAAGCATTTTGTCTGTAAACTTTGAGTATATTTGTCAGTTTGTACAATTCTCTGGCAATTATACAAACTGTCAATTGCCAAACTGGCAATTGACAGTTTGTATCCAATATTTTCACATTGGTAAATGTGAATATATTGAATGCACAATATAATAAAAGTGTGTTGTAATTGATCATTCTGTGTTCTGGTAGCCTGATGTGTTTGCAGTACTGTAGTGTGTATGAAGCATTAATGTACAAAGTGACAAAGCAGAACAAGTAACATTAAGTAATTAACAAGTGTACTTTTTACACTTCATTAACAGGTGTACTTCATTAGCAGTTATAATAAACCAGAAGGAGCATACTGTGATCACACTTCTAATATATAAAATATATATAATGCTTATTTATTTAAAATACATTCTAAATATATTTTAAATGTAATTCTTACACAAAAATGGTACAATTAAGATATACTAATCAAGCACGTTTATATTACATATAAAGCCATTTACTTAAAGTATACACAGTATAACTTTAGTTATTTATAAATGCATGTGATAGTACACTTGGTACATTTTAAATTGTGATTTTCTACAATTTAATTACTATTTAAATACATTAAGCACTGGATTAGTTGTTTCAACATAGCATGCTTCAAGTTAAATAATCCTTAAAAAACCCAAAGTATATTGATGATTAGTCTGGCTTCAAGTATATTTATTTTTCTCAGGGCCTGCCTCCCTCCAGTCCACAGTCCTAATTTTTTTTGCAAACAATTGATTTATCTAACTTTTAATTTATTATTTCTTTTCTACCAGAAACTATTTCATTTGATCATTTCATTGTGTGTCTGTAGTGGTTAAATGTCTGATTTCCTGTTTTGAACCTTCATTGGATGAAAAGTGTTATATAGTTTTCCGCCAGCTAAGTCATTTTTGGATGCTATCTTGTAAAACTCACATCCTCGCTAAATGAATTAATTTTCATTATCAGATCTTACAAGGAATGTTCTTTCCTCTGAATTTGAGTAAATCTTATGACGTTAGCAAGACACTGCTTCTGTTTTTCTTCCACAATAAAAGTGAAATATTAATCAAAACATCACTTAACGACAGGTTTAATTAGTTCGAGATCTCTGGGGTTTTGGACGTTAGTGCTTTTCAGCAGAGGGTTAGGGTTTGGTGTGGAGTCTTGTAAATAAAGTTCCGTTTTAAAAACAAGCTATGTAGAATTTTGACTAATGCATTACTAAAAAAAATCCTTAAATATTTTTCTGATGCAAAGCCAAAGGTACCATTAGCTGACTACAGCTGAGTGACGGTATGACGTATGCTTAAATTTTCTTTCTTTCTCTCCTCCTGCCCCTTGTCGGTCTTTTATTTTTGGAGCCCATCCTTCTGTTTTCCGGTGCAGTTCTGGCTGTATGCGCTTGATATGCTGCCGCAGATGGCGGACCGCAGGCTTGCGCCTCCTGTGCCCGCACATTCCCGCTCACTCTGACACACACGCACGCACACGAACCGACAGTGGCTGTTCTCGCTTCCTGGTCTCCGGAATCAGAGAAGCTTTTGGATTTATCAGCCGGTGTTCTCTCGTTCAGGCGGCGGTGTGTGAGGAGCTGCGGAGGTAAGCTGGAAGCTCTCTTCTCAGACACATGCGGTGCGGTGCGGTTCTCCAGCCTGTCTCGGCGCCCCCTGACTCGCATTGCCCACACGGAGCTCCGCTGATGGAATGTGACAGCCATCATTAACGGCCTTATGCTTCCGATTCACCTGCGCTGGCGTTCATGAAAGCTCCGGCCGGTGCTCTGCTGTGCGCCTCCACAGCTGTCTGTTTCTGCGCCTCTCTCTCTCATCTGCTCACTAATGCTTCACACTAAAATGACGAGAAAGATCCTCAAGCGAATCCTCGAGAATAATAAAAAAAAAAATCTATGTTTAGCTGTGCGCCCACGCAGTGCGCCGTTCCTCATGATGGGAGGGAAAGTTTAATGGCTCATCTGCAGACTGATTTTTCGGTGGAGGTGATGGTGATCACAGATGTGGTGAGGGGGCTGGTTAGGATCCGGAGGATTTTTCAAGAATCTCTGTAGATATGACTCCTGGGTTATTGTTTTCATCTTCTTGGATTGAAATGTGTGGGTGACGTGACAGATTTCCACTGGAGGGGTTTCCTCCAGTGGAAATCATGGCACCTGAAACAGAGTGCACCTGCGCAGCTGGATGGAGAGGTGGAACCTGGTCCTGCTCCTGATGCTGCTGCTGCCTCCTCCAGCTGACAGGCTGCTGTGATGTCATCAGAGCTGCCTGCATGTACAGAGGAACAAGCATCTTCTGCTCCACTGACAAGTTGTGAGCTCATAGAGGAGAGCATGGCTCAGAGGGAAGTGTGAGCGTAATCTCTTTCTCATTTCCCACTCTGATATGAGCAGACATGTGCTATGAGTAGTTTCCTGTGAAGATTTTTATTCATATGTTCACTCCTTCCTCCTTATCCTGTTCACTAATTGTTAACTGCTCACCTCTAACCACCTCTACTCATTGAAGATGGTTGCATTTACTCAGTTACATTTACTTGAGTAACATTTTGGAAAAATAATGAGTGATCATTTAAATAATTCAACTTATTCAGTAATTGATTAATAGTTAACTGGAGTACACAGAGTCAAAAAGGTCATTTGCAGAAAAAAGTTCTTCTTACTCCCCAGAATTCCTCAAGTGACAGTTAAAGCTTCACTTGTTTCACATTCTGTGAAAAAAATAAAATAAAAAAATCTATAAAGCACCTGCTAATTACTATTCAATTATTAATCAGTTAATTTAAAAAATAATCCTCAGATCAAACCTATACTGTATTGATGTTAGTTCAACAGAAAGGACTGAATTTTTCACATGCTGATGTTAGAAGTAGACTGATGAGAGTGAAGCAGAGATGAGAGTTGATAAAAATCAACGTTTGAAAAAAAAATATTTGACAGATATTAAGTACACATAAGCAACTGAGAAGTGTCAATTACAAGTACAGCACCTTCAAATTAATTATTTGAAGTTTTTATTATTGATTATAAAAATCTTATTAATATTAAAAATAGTAATTTACCACCTCATATTACTTTTTCTGATTGTTACCAGTAAAATCATGATAGTCTAATATTTGCCCCCTTTGTCACACTATATTTACTGTCTGAACTGACAAATAATAATAGGTAGGAAAAGTTAAGACCATTATTTCATATTTAAGTTATTAAAAACCTGCATTTGGTCAGAGTTGTTGCTACATAATTGAATGATTATTTTACAATAACTGCTAAACACTGATTAACAAACTAATTTTATTTTATCACTATCATCAGGTAACATCAGATATCTACAACATAGAAACAGACATGTTTTTTTGTAAAAATGAATTTTTAGAATAACAAAAAACTACAGAGCCCGTAAGGGGACAAGGAGGGAAAAAAGCCATCCCAACTTGCTTTCTGGAGATCCCGAGAAACTTTTAGAAAATCTTGCATTCCTTTGGGGGGAAAAGGCTTTTTATACACGTTCTGAAAAGCCAGTAGCAGTGGTGGAGTCTAAACGAGAGACACAAAGGATGATTTGCACCATTTCTTACGGTCCACAGATGTCCCAGATGAGGATGTTATGCTAAGAGACACAAAGCTGAAGTTGGTTTATGATTGCAGCTTCCAATTGGGGAAAACTATTTTCACCAACTTCAGTGTCTTTCATCTACTCTAGTTAAAAAACTGCAACATCTAGACTTTTCAAACCTGGAATAGATTTAAAACCAAGTTTGTGATTTGTGAGACTTCAAGATAAGGTGATTTAAGTACTGTATTTGCATCTGGACCACATGAGAACTGAACTCCACCTTCTCAGCATTATTTTCCTGTTTTCCACTTTTAACTTTCTATTTTCTCTCATTTTTTTAATATTCAGTGTAGCAAGATTTGTTAGTTATCAAACAGTATAGCTAGGTTAATTATTCAAAGTAGTTTAAATAGTGTATTTCCAAGGAAACCCAGCAGATTGCATTGAGTCATTGACTTGCAGCATTCACTCCTCTTAGACCAGCAGGTAGTGACAGTAGAAAATGGCAGCATGCATTCAGGGACGGAAAAAATATTCAGAAAGGTAGCTTAGATGTAGAGTATATGCACCATATGAGAAGTCTACAGTCAGTCAGTTGTGGATGTAACGCAGGCGTCCATAAATGCACTGGAAAACACTAAAGCCCTAGCTGGGGCCGAGGCAGTGGAACAAACTGAGCATGAGGTAAGAGAATTAAAGTGACTGGAGCAATATGAGAATCCAAAAATAATCATGTATAAAAAGCAGAAAAATATTTCAAGTGATTCATAGCTGTCTTTTCTGCAGTAAGAGAGAAGAGCTTCTCATTGAAAAAAATCAAGTAAAAATAAAACCTAAATTCAAATAAGAGCTGTAAAATAAAAATGTTGAATTTTTATTATATTCAAAAGTTTGCCAACTTTTATAAGTCCTGCCCTTATTGGCTATGGCATCCTGTGAGGTACAAAACAAAACATTGAAAACTGCATATACCATTATATCAAAACTAAATATAAACAACCAACAGTGTTAATCGAAACAGACAGACATCTAAAAAGAATATGCACAATCTGGAAATTCATTTTACATAATTTACAGTCAGTTATACCATAATTATTTTTTTTAAAAGAAGATGAGGAAGAGAATGGAAGGACATGAAGTTGAAGAGAATCTCTAGGAGCTTTTGGAAAGCTCTTTTCCTGCTCTGCAGACCTCCCTGAATAAAGCAATAAAAAATAATACAACTCACACTCATACATGAAAAGACAATCTTATAGAATTGCGTAATTTTTCTATTCAAGGAAAAGTGAAAGTTCTCTGATCATGAAGGGGAGCCGTTTTAAAATATTTTTACTAGTATAAATTTACTTGCTCAAAAATTGCTAAATAGCAAATTAAAGTAACAAAATATTTAACTAAAAATATCTAAATTTACTGAGAAAAATGTTATATCTTGTTGTCTGGTGCAGTCTGTAGCTGCCTCACCCTGTCAGTGGAGCTTTGCTGCTCCAAAAACTCCAAATCACATTTTAAAGAATGAACATTCTGGATGAACTGAGTGGATACATGAAGCCATGAAGTCTACTTTCTTCCCTAAAGACATCTTAAAACTTCTTTTTGTGTGACAAATTAATAGTGTAAAAGAGCGCTGCATTTCCTACTTACTCTTACCGCTGCTGGTGGTGCAATGCATTGTGGGATATCTTGCTGGGTCAAGTCCACAGAAAGATGCATTGGTGCTTCATCGCTAAAATGGGCAGAGGAATAACACATGCAGGCTTTGCCTACTTAAACAGTACTTGGGCCACCATTGATGAGGTTTCACAAATACACAAGCATGGACATGTACGCATATTGAGAAACGACCAATGCAGTCATATTTAGCAACTTTTCAGACTCCTCTAGCGACTGTTTTCCAAAAATAACTAATGACAAATCTTTCTTCTGCTATTCAGAACTTTGGCAACACCAATGTGAAAGCAGCAATCACTCTGCAGCAACTGTCTGCAGGCAGTGAGCCCTAACCCCATTCCAAAGCACTAGAAAAGGTCTCACAGTCATCGTTTAGTAATCCCCCCCTGCAGCCAGAGCAGAGAGGAGACATTGAGAAACATTGATCGATATGGATTTTCAGCTCTGCACATATGTGCAATGTGGATACAGAGAGGAGACACAATCTACTCTGTGTCCACATTGTAAATAAACCATGCATGTGCAGAGCTGAAAATCCATATAAATCAGTGCTCACCATGCAACATAGACATCAACCAACTATAGTAGGAAAATTCAGCTGCAGTAGCAGAGGGCAGCACAAAGACTGTTTTAGGCCAAATATTGTAGAATTAAACAAATTCACATAAAAATGTCACAATTTACACACTAGCAAAAGATAGCACCCTTAAGGTCCAATTTACAGAGCTTACTTGCAAAAAAAGATTATTCAGATTTTAGTAAAGAGTAACTAGATGAACTAACAGATCTTTAAGAGCCGGACTTCTTGTCGGATTCTAGGTGATGAAATATTTATTTCTGTCAGGACTCTGGGTTTTGGGTTGGTTTTGCTTCTCATTTTATTTAGCTTCATGTTTTAGTTCACTTTAGTTTAGCCTTTCATGGTTCTTTTGATATTATTATTTGAGGTATTTAGTGAAATAAGAATTGTCTTATTGCTTTCCTTATTTTCAGTCCTTTATAGTGTTTCTAGGTTTATTTTTTAGTTACCTTAGGTTTTGTCCTTGTTTGTCTGAGTCCATGTCAAACCTTCTTTAATGACTATAGTTTAATTCTATTTTATCCTTCTAGTTATTATATTTCAGCCTCCCTGCAGTGTTTCTAGTAATGTTTATTTCTTAATTTCATCACCCTAGGTTCAGTTATTCTTCCATGTCCTAGTCTACGTATGTATATCTTCCTTTAGTAATTCAAGTTAGGTTTTTTCTTAAGTCATTCTAGCTTCCCCCGTAGTGAACTAATTCTTATTTTGTCTCTTTAGGTTTGGTTAGGCTTTCTTTAATAATTCTAGTTAGGTTATTTCTTTGTTTAGATCTCTTAGTTTCTCTAGATCTATGTTCCTTAGTTCTTATTGTTGTTAGATCAGCCTTGTTTCAATTTATGTTTGGTTTTGGTTTCCCTCATATCTTTCTCTCCTAGTTCATCAGGTTTTCCTTACTCTTAGTGTCTTTTGTATTAGTAGTATTTTTTAGTTCCCTGTTTTCTTCCATTTGTGTTCCCAGCAGATCTCCTTAGTTTCTCTGCGCCACCTTCTCCCCGCCCCTCAGCCAGCTCCTGTGCCAATTACTCACACCTGCAATCACTTTTCTCCTCTAGCTAGGCCAGGGGTCCCAAAGTCAGTCCTTGAGGGCCGGCATCCTGCATGTTTTAGTTCTCTCCCTGGTTTAACGCACCTGGGTCAAGTGATGGCTCATTGGAAGACCTAAGAAGAACACTAACATGCTGAAAATGTTGTTAGTACTACTAGTGAGAGAACTATAAAATGCAGGATGGCCCTGCAAGGACCGACTTTGGACACCCCTGAGTTAGGCCATTGTTCCATTTACTCCCAGTATTTAAGCTCTTTATCCCAGTCACAACTCGCCAGTCCGTCTTGTCACCCTGATTGTCACTACCCATGGTTCCCTCCCTGGATGACCTGTTGTTCCCTCGTGTTTCCAGTTTGTTTTGTTTTTGGATTTTCTTGTACCCTTGAATTTTGGATTTTTTGTTGGTTAATTTTCTTCATTAAAACATCCATTTATTTCTACGTCTACTGCCTGCTGCATTTGGGTCCACCGCCACACCACATCATGACAATTTCATGCAATAAAATGCAAGTCAAGTATTTAAAAATTGTATAATGTGGTTTTCTGGATTATTTTTTACATTGTGTCTCTCACAGTTGAAGTGTACCCACAATAAAAATTGCAAACCTCTCCATTCTTTGTAAGTGGGATAACTTGAAAAATCAGTGATACATCAAATACTTATTTCCCAATATTTTATAAGTTTGTTTGGTTTAAGTGTTATCTGTGGAGATACTAAAATTATCTTCACTGTTCAATTGGTTGAGTTAAAACAAGTAGTAAAACTGACACAAGGAGCTGTTTGAAGTCTGCTCAATTAACACAAACAGGCAAAGTACTAATGCCTGTTCTTTGGGCCCAGATTCTAGTCTAAATGTTTCTTTCAACATTTATTCAGAAGAAATTTCAGCAGAAGGAGGATGTGTGTGCAGAACTCGTACACTTTGTTTTGTCTACTCATGATTAGCCTTTGATTCTCATGCAACGTGCTATGCTTCTGTGTAAAACCAACAAAGCCTAGAGCATCCCTCTGTTTCTCAACATCTGACTTAAAGTCTATTCAGTTTTATCTTTTCCATAGATGACAAAACTGATAAAATCACCCTTGTGGCTTTGCCACCGAGGAGCTCTTTAATCACCTTGGCGACTTTATCACCAGAGATTGGAAAGCTTGACCCAGAGTACCCAGTCTCCACTTCCTTGATGGAAGGCATGTTGGTGGGATTGCAGTATCCCAAAGACGCATGCCGCTTGGACTGCCAGTACCCATTAGCTGCTTCTGAGGTCCCACAGGCCAAAAAGGTCCAATAGGTCTCCATCTTCAGTCTGACAGCGTCCCTCACTGGAGGTGTCCACCATCGGGTTCGAGGGTTGCCGCTGTGACAGGCACCGACAACCTACTGGCCACAGCTCCGATAAGCCACCTTGACAATGGAGGGCTGGAACATGGTCCACTCAATGCCCCACTTAATGTATTCAAAGTTCTCCCAGAGGTGAGAATTAAAGCCCTGTCTCATGGTAGACTCTGCCATTTCAGCAACAGCAGATCCTCACAATACATTTGGACCAACCAGGTCTGACCCGCAGCCTTCACCACCACCGGAGCCAACTCACCAACAGGCAGTGGTCAGTGGACAACTGTTCACCTCTCTTTGTCCAAGACATGCAGTCCCAAATCCGACGTGATGACAACAAAGTTTATAATCGAACTACAGCCTAGGGTGTCCTGGTACCAAGTGCACATATGGACTCCCTTATGCCTGAACATGGTGTTCGTTATGGACAATCTATGACAAGCACAGAAGTCCATTAATAGAACACCACTAAGGTTCAGCTCATGGGGGCCATTACTCCAAACCACGCCCCTCCAGATCTCACTGTCATTGCCCATGTGAGCATTGAAGCCCCCCAACATAATAAGGCTGTCCACTGGAGAGAGAAGGGTCTACTGGAGAGAGAAGGGGCACTCTCCAGTACCCCCTCCAAGGACTCTAAAAAGGGTGGGTAATTTAAACTGCTGCTTGGGCGGAAGCACAAGCAACAGTCAGAACCCGTCCCCCCACTTATAGGTGGAGGGAGGCTACCCTCTTGTTCACCTGGGTGAACGCCAATGTACAGGCACTAAAATCGGGGACAACAAGTATGCCCACTCCTGCCTAGCGCCACTCACCAGAGGCAACTCCAGAGTGTAAGAGTGTCCAACCTCTCTGAAGGAGACTGGTTCCAGACCAGAGCCCTGTGTTGCGCTGATACAGACTATTTCTAGCTGAGAATATTAAACAGCTGAAAATCATAAAGCAATCTCTAAATTAACTCAAATTATTTAGTGAAAAAAAAAAGTTTCACAGATGTAAAACAGCTCAGAACAGTGGACCTCCAGTATCTGCAGGGCAGGGGGCCACAACCATCTGTAAATAGCTATTCAACTTCCTTCTGGAGTTTGGCATGCTGCAGATGCCTGTTTGGTGCTCAGGTGGTGAGTTCTCCAAAAGCACCCGAGGAGAGTAATTAGCCAGGCTTAGGTTGGTTTCTAATCCGTCTTCCGGCCTATAAATTTTGTTAGGTGCCGAGACTGAACACTGTTAAAGGATTCCGAAGGATTGTGGTCTGCCTGACCTCACATATTGTCTCATGATACTTTCTGTGAAAACAAGGAAATGTATTGCTGATTAATGAATTCTCTTTTTAAGAAACAGAAGTTTTATTTGCGTAGCAATTTTTCAGCAACAAAGCAGTTCAAACTGCTTTTTTTTAATATTAAGAAATAGATCAAGTAGCTCTAAATATTCTGCATTAACTTACATTGATTAAAATACATCTCTTACTATGAAATGCTGTTAAAAACTTAATAAACTGACCAAGTATTCCACTAAAGTCACATTTTTCATGACAGTTAAATTAATATTACTTTTTTCTTCACTGTTTGAACAGCTTTCTGATACTCTGTTGTGAACTCTTCATACATCTTAATACAGCAATGTAAAACAACACAAGAACAAATATATCATTTAACTCCCATTTACACAAAATATCATATCCGCCTTAGTATATACCATGATGCATTGTATTCACAGTAACATGCCATGAAAACAAATAAAGGTGGTTTTGGGGTATTATTTAATAGCAAGGGTTAGCAGTATGGAAAAAAACCCTCAATAAGAAGAACAATCAAAATTTAAAAGAATAAACAAGGAGGGGAGTTGTATTGCTATAAAATGTAAAGGTCTATATTCAGCAATGTTTAATTAAAATATGTGCAGTTATGTGTGAGACACACAGAACACACTTTCCTGATGAATATGTCCAAATAGATTCAGATAATATCTTTCTAATCTTGGTGAGTCGTATATACATGGTGATTCCTACTAAAACAAATTATTTGAGCATTATTACGACCGGTTGCGTCGTGAACAGTTCGCAATATAGGTAATTCTTGTTATACCCTGCCTTGCATAACATTTACATTTCAGTGCATTTGTGAAACAACAACTTGAAATATCTCACTTCTGGCTTTATGTATTTGTAAAGTAGCCTTTGAAGCTTTCTTACCTTTTAAGGGTGTTTTTTTAGATAGGGCCATCTGATTCCTGAAATATCATAGCTCATCTTATAGCTGACTCTGTGGATGCTGTTGCTACTGGGTGCAGAAAATGCTTCGTCTGCAACTCATTTTAGGCATATTTAGGCATCAGAGGGTGTATATATTACTCTCCATCATTTTAGCTGGGCAGTGACAGAAGTTAGCTCTGATACAACAGGTAAAAAAGTTGGATGGTGGTATGCTGTTATCTGGGAACTTCAGACTGCCGGTTCTGGACCTCATGTGTGACAGAATGTAACACATTCTTTCTGTAAAGAAATCAAGGTTTTAAGCACAGGTAGTTTTTGGTCTTTTCTATTTTGAACTAACCATGGACAGAAGTTGGAAACTTACAGAAATCTTGTTTTAACACAAGCTATTGGCTTCAATGTAATGATTCTAAAACTAAGTAACCTGAACACCTTGATGCTCCAAAGCAGACTTCGGAAGTGAGGGGAGGGTGAACTGATCAGAGCGACCGCACTTGTTTTCCAGAGGTATTTCTGCCAGCACTTGGCTTCTACTTGTTCAAGTCAAGCTAGTTTGTATGTGAAAGTAGCACACCTGGTCAGGCCTCATAGTCAGCTGAGTTTGCAAAACTTGAAAATAGTTGGCTCAGAAGCAGACCATCTCTTCTCTCTCCTGCTGTATTTGTTGATTTGATCAAATTGCTGACTTCAATTCATGCCACATAATTTATATCAGAATGTCATAAACTTTGTTTCCTCTTAGGAGCAGACTTAAAGTGTGCAAAAGTCTAAATGCGTACCAGTTTTCTCTGTACATGGAAGGCTACCTGATGATGGATCAATTTCTCCATGCCTACTAATGATTGCATCTTATTAATCTCACTTAAGAAATATGAACATTAACCTTCTTACCTTGTAAAAGGTGTTTGCTGCAAATCCGTGTATAAGCTGAGGGCTGCCAGTCTGTATGATTGATGGCTGCTATTCATCGCCATCCTCTTTATTTTTCAAAAGGTTTATGATAAAATTACAAGTTCTTTTGCATCTTTGCTTGTTTGTGCAGCTGACCACTCAGCAACCTATGATCATTTTTACAATGAAACCATCTAAATAAATACAATATTAGGCTTTAGAAGTGTCTTTTTTTTTTTTTTTTTGCAATCTTCACAGGAGTTAACAGGTGCATAGGTTGCACGTCATAGCGGTGTGGGCCACTTTATGAAGTGTTTGACATCATGTGCCAACGATCAATATGGCAACAATTTAAGGTAGGCTGCTATAAAGTTAGGATGGAATGGAAATAGTTGACACTGTCTTTCCAGTATTCCTGTACAAGTTATATGCCCAAAGTATTACACAGAACCCATAATTTCTGGAACACTCTAGTCCGGACTAGGGCATTGTACAGGGCCTCTGGGGCCTTTGTAGCCTCCAACATCATTGAGGACCACTGTTCTAATGACATTTAGAACATAAGATGGCAGAGGCTTGGGGATGTGTTAACTGATGATGCCATTTTCCTCATGATTATCTTCATTTAGGACTCAAATTAAAGGCAGCATATGTGCTGTTATTTTGGTTGTATAATGGTCTGAGAAAGAGAGCAGTTAGAAATGACAGTATACATTAAGGTTCGTTCCTCTGCTTGTCTGTGCTGCAAAGCCTCAGCTGGTCTCACCCCCCATGTGGGAACCAGGTTGTTGCCGGCAGCACAACAACAGAAGTAGGGTGCAGGTTTTAGAGTTTTATAGCTAGGTGATGAGCTTTCAGTTTCTATTGCTACATTTAAAGTAAGGAGAAAGGTATACATTACCAGTCAAGGCTGAACTGAGACAGATGGCATATTTTGCCTTGAAATGTTTGGACACTGATTGCAGTTATAAAATTATGCTGTTTTGAAGGAAAATGTTACGTCTCTTTTCTGCACAGTGAGAGGAAAGTTCATCCTAAGAGATTTTCCATGTCCCTCTTTCATTTACTGCCACCCCAGGAAAAGACCTGCTATATTAGAGAAATTGTGAGATCAACTGAAGTGTGTCATTTAAAAAAAGTACCAGTCTATTCTCCAAAACTTACAGTTATTAACATACTCATTTTTTTATTATTTAATGACTGGTTTCAAATCAAGCTTTACAGATATTGTAAGTAAATATTCCAAGCAATTTAAGCATTTTTTAAATACTGATTCCTAACTTTACCAAAACTAGGGTGTTCCCTGAGCCACTTTTTTCACTTCATATCCCGATACAGACATCTGCATTGGGATAGCACGTCTTCTTTAGAGTACTTTGTTCCCCCACCATGTGTTGTTAGGTCAGTTAAGTTTCTCAATAAAACACACAAAGGGTAAATTAGACTAATAAAGTATCTTATAATTTGCTGGATTAAAATTGGAGGGAAAAAAAATCTATTTTCCTGTCTTTAAAATACAGGCAAGACTAAGGGCTAATCTTATTTTTTTTTAATACACGAGGGATAATCAGGGGAACAGGACACAGCTGGGCTCAATCAGGGGTGTGCACGACAACACAGGGACTAAATTAACAGAAAAACATACACAATATCCAAATGCTCACAACGACTCTATTAGCATAAAATTAACTCTGCTTTTGCACAAAGTATATTAACACAGAAACATTTAGCACTTTTGAATTTGCTAATTTGCTGTGTATTGTTTCCAAAAAATACAAAAGCCCAAATAGTGTACATTTAAAAAATCCTTCTAACTCTAATTTATGTCTCATATTTCACAACTGAACCCAGATCCAAAGAGTTCCAACATGTTTTTATATGTTTACTGAGTCATTGAAAGAGAAAGGCCTACAAACTGGGCTAGTCTTGTAAATTTAATCTAAACAACTTTACATTAGCGCAACCAGCTAATGTAGCCTCTCAAAATGCTCACTACTGGGCGTGCTGTGGTAGCGTGACCCACGTTTGGAGGCCTCGAGTTCTCACCGTGGCCGTCGTGAGTTCGATTCACAGACCCGGCGACATTTATCGCATGTCTTCCCCCCTTTCCTTCTCCCTTTCCTGTCAGCCTACTTTCATAAAAGGGACACTAGAGCCCACAAAAACACCCCCTGGAGGGGAGAAAAAATAAATAAAAAATGCTCACTACTGTTATATGCAATAATGATGAATATTATTAAAAGTCAACGTATTTCAATAACATAATTTACTAACGAAGACACATTTTATTGATTAATTACAAAATGTAATTATCAATTCTGCTTAGGTTAATGAAAACATAAAAGTTTTATTTTTTCTTACTTTACTTGGACAGTAGAGGTCTGTCATCACAAATATGCCATTTTAGACTTACATCAAATCCTTCCTGCTGGAACAAATTATCCTGCAGAATGTAAAAAGCAGTTCAGCAAAGAAACAAAATATTTTCTTGTATGTGAAACATACAGAGAAGTTTTACACCAAAGTCAGAAAACTGTACAGACTCAACATCCTGGAGCACATATTATGTTACTTAAAGCATATCTAAGAGAAAATGTTTGATTATCTCTCTGTTATATTTTAAGTCTCTATAGAGAATTGTTGTTCAAAAAGACAATTTATCTGCATAGATCTTATTGTTTGTTTATTATGAGAACAGAAGTTTTTAAATAGCTACTTGAATTTAAGAGTTTAATTTCTACAATAAAACAGGTCCACGAGGCGGCTCTAAAGATGGCTCATGTAGCATTTCATGAATAATTAGTTTATGTCCTGAAACAATGTGTGTTCATGTTTATGTAGCTCAGCAGTGCTGAAGTGGAGTTCTAGGAACAAACTGCTCTTCTGACTGAATTATGTTCCATTTAAAAGAGCAATGGCAGGTAAATTAATGAGATGACCTATTTGGCCATGCCAATTTTTTTCACGTTCCTCCATACCAAGATTAAACCAAAGCATTTCTATGAAGATGAGAAGTTCTTTTTGATATCATAAACATTGCATTTCATGACAGTCATATTTTGTCTATGTAACTCTGGGGTGTATAATATAAGTAGTTAAAATCGAGTGTTAAAACAAAGTGTTTCTGTATCAAATCTGGAGGTGCTAAAATGGAATTAATAACTCTTGAATTCTTAACTCTTAAAGCGGCTATAATACTAAAAGAGTTAATTCACTGACTCCGCCCCCAGAATCTCAGGTTCCCACCAAAGCAAAGCAACAGAAGCCAAGTCATTTCAGAACTATTTGCTTTCCACATGTCTGGGTTGTTCACCATGCTTGGTAAGTATTTATTTATTTTTTTTGTATATTTTTTTCTGAGATGGTTTATACTGCTGTTATTTGGAGTTGAGACCAACCTGTTTGATAGACGTCACGTTCGCCACATTGCTCGGTGATAGGATATTTAATTTAGCATGCCGAAATTCATTGTTTGTGGGGTATACCTTTAGTGTTGGAAAAAAAATTGAGCAGGTGAACAATGAGTCAAACTGTTACGCCCCCTTAGGTCTAGGGGTCCAGGGGCGGTAACATAAAATGTGTCCAGAGATAAAAGTGGAATGAAAGAATGATTTATTACAAAAGATGGTTTTCACAAAACCAAAACACAATACAACTTAAGCCAATTAAACAAAAGTAAAGAACCAACAAACGCAGAAAACACTGAGTGCAAATTAAATAACAAGATGTGCAAACACATCAGTCTAAAGTAACTCAAAACAACCAAAAAGAAAGAACAAAGGGGAGCACCAAAAACCTCCCAAACACAAGCCTCTAGCTTGTTCAAAGTGTATCTAAAGCAGATTCACTACATAACAAAAGAAACAAGAACAAAATTGCTCAAACTGTCCACAAACAGTCACAAAACACGAAAGGTGGGGGTCAGCTGTACACAACCTTTTCCTGCTAGCTGCCCCACTGGAGGAATGAACTCGGACGTCTTTTATATGATGCAGGCGGGTCTCATCAACGTCTGATTGGCTTTGCTGCTCCAATGGGGTGGCTGCTCTCCTGCAGCTTCTAGGCAGCCAATCAGAAAGCTGTGCCCGCACAGCTGATCCTGCATAATAGAAAAAAAAAGAGCCTGCACAGCCTCAAGAGGCCAGGGGCCGTAACACAAACTCTTGACTAACTTAAACAGATCTGTAATAACTTGGATTATGTTTTTTCAAGATCTTGAATATTTACATGAACATTGGTCAGATTTATCAACCTTTCTGATCCTGAGTTTTTTCTTTGAAAAACTGCAAAATGCTTTTTCATGTTGAAAGCATATTCTGCACTGATACCACAAATAATTTATGCTATTTGTCATTATTCCAGTTGTTGTACTTTCTCATATGGATTTTGCATTAAGTTTTTATTCTTAATTGCCTTTTTTCTAGATATTAAGGCCAGTTTGGTTGAGGATGAATCGCCAGTCGTTAATCCACTCAACGCTTCTCCCACGATTCATGCTCAGAAAATGGTTATGTAAGTCTTAACATCTCTGAAATTCAACATCTCTGTAATGGAGGCTTGTTGTTACTTAGAGTTGTGATAAAAATGTATTCCTTTATTAAATTTTTCATTATGTTTTTTTGTTTATGATCCAGAGACCAACACTGGCTGTCTTACTTGGAGACTCAAGATTGTCCAACACAGTACCTATGAGGAGCACGTTGATGTCCCCGCCCGACAACCCGAAGACAATCTGTTAGTGAATGAACAGCTCTTTGAAGAAGTGCAGAGAGGCCCTGTCTCTTATTAGATATTCAACAGAAACACAAACTGGGTAAGAAATCATGGTACTGAATACCAGGTTGGCCTGTTCTGTACTGTAATATCCAGTGATCTACTTGTGCTAAAAAAATAAATAAATAAATACAATATCTTATTACATGAACAGCATGCATTACTTTCTCCACCTTGTACTTTGAACAACTTCATGCATATTGTATTTAAGAAAAATGTATTATGCGAACTGTTTTTTGCATTGACCAGCTGACATGTCAAACCTTTTGATGAGCAATATTTGAATGAAAGCAACATGTAAAACATGAAAGTGTACATTATTAAATGTTACATGTTTTCTAATTATGGTGCATGTTTTGAAATAAATGCATTTCAGAAAATTGTTGTCTCTTTATTAAATGTTTATTTTCCAAATAATTTCTAAAAGTTCAAAACAAAAAAATGTTTATCTATTTAGTATTATTTAAAAAAAACTCTTATGAAGTAGAGTTCATATTATATACCCATATAGACACATTAAAAGTGTGAAAGTCAATCAAATCTGACAGAGTTAAGTTGGGCTTGCTGGATTTGCTGTGTATATTTGCAGTATTTTGGTTATCATGCTGTACTCACTTATGACTTTGTTTTGTTTATTTAAATTAAAAATAGATCCAGACTTTATTTCTAATTGTACCCAATAAAAAGTCTAATGATGAAGATGCTGCCTTATTGAACAAAACTGGTCTTGTCTAACACTTCCACCTCTTGTGAAACAGCAGTGGAAAGTAAATCATAAGAATTTGATAACTGCTAATGGCATATTAATAAAAGTAATGAATTCTTTACTAGATTAAATTTGATCATGATTGATCCAAAATCAAGACCCTATTTCTTTTTCACCGATGTTACAAATGGATTAGTAAGTAATAAACATGAAATATCTTATAGCTACAATAAGCTACAAGATTTTTTAACTTTTATTCAAAAATCTGTGTTTTTACATATTTGTTAACTGTCACTATGTTGTGAAAGTATGTTATGAGACAGATAATCTACCTTATACTTCCTCCCTGAGCTACTAAAGCAATAGGCAAAAATGCACCACTCACGGTCAAAAATAACCAATCAGAGACAAAAGAAGGTCTTAGTGTTGTTAATCATTCTTGTACTCGGTGTACTAATGGTGAAGAAACAGGAAAACTGGCTGGCTTGATAGATGAATGGATGGATGGATGCAGTCAAGAATCTCCCTAGAAAAATCATTTAATGATATGACTTCTAATTCAATCTAATGCCAGTTTCTTTTCTATCTTGTTTGTGTTTTCCTAGATAACTGGTGGTAATATGAGACCTGTTAGAGGGAGATGTCAGTCCCTTCCAACTTGCACCCAATCTATAATGATGGGGATTTAAACACGGTGAGTGAACATGGACTACATTTACTCATACATTGACATGAAACAACCTCGTCAGGATGTCTTCAGTTGCTTATAGTCAACCGATTTTCAGCAAGCATTAATATTTACTTTAGTCACACATTTTATGATGTTGTGCTTAACTGAAGAATGAAAGTAATAAAGCTTGTTTTCAAGTATGGTAAAATTCTCCCCTAAAAAGGTGCATGTATTTGTTGTGAAATAAATGGCAACAAACATATAAACCGTCTTTTGTGTAGTATGTACACCTCTCTGTGTGCTTCAGTTTTCATGGATTTACGGATTCAGAGACTTTTTATGTGGAACATTACTCCAAAGCATTTGTCGACAGTATAAAAGAAAATTTCAGCTTGGGAAGTTGAAATACATAGATGCAATGCTACTTGACACTATTGGCTGCCGCTTTGAGTCTGCATGGACCTCTGAGGAGCATGCCTGAATATGTTGGAGGCAGAGATTTCCCTAGACTCTACCCTCTGCCTACATCCCCCAAAATGAAGTGCGGTTCGGGATCAGAGTTCAGTGAAATTATTAAACTAACATAGGATGAATATAGTTTCATAATTTTGATCAAACGTCTATTATGATAGAGTTCATTATTGTTTTTCACCCGGCTCTAATCTGCGGGGCATAAATGGAATCTGTATCTGACTGGATACCAAACTGCATCAGTAGATCTTTTCCTGTCTGCTACGCGATCTAATAACCCACTGGGATTCTGCTGTTTGATCACCACTAAGAGTTGGTTTGATTTATCGTTTCAAACATAATGTACAATGCATGTTGTTCCAATCAATGTCGTTTTACAGACTGATTAATGAGCAAACACACCAGATGAGTACACCACTCCCCCATCTTCAGCCTATAGAATAATGAAGGATCTCTTTCATCCATCCATCCATGCATGTATAATTACGTTATCAGTGGTGAAGCCACAGGGCAACATTCCAAGGGGAAACTTCAGACATCCCTCTCCATAACCACACTCCCCAGCTCATTATCAGAGATTATAAACAAAAAACCTGACAATAATCTTAGCATTCATAAGCAACATTAGCTGGTATTGACATTGCTTTAGCAATCCTGTCTCCTGTGGGGTGTTTTACCAACCTGAGACTGCTGAACACATGACTCATAGCAAGATTGTGCCTATAAAAAGGAGCAGTAATAACTGCCTGTGGTTGAACCACAAACTAGAGAAATGACATTTACAGTGGGCATTTCTGGCCTTTCTCCTGATTAAAATAAAAACCTCTGTGCTGTCTCTATGCCTGATGTCTCCTCCTCAATGATTGTACACAAATGTTTTTTTTTTGTGTTAAGAAAGCCTTGTGAGGCATCAGAGCATTTAGAAAATTAAAAGAAAAAAAATATATAGGCAATAAAAGGGGAAAATAGACCTGCATAACCTGTATTGAAACAATATGAATCATGAATTTATTTCTTATAGGCAGCAACAAGAAAGCATTGAAACTCCACCTCTTAATGGCGGAAAGTTGACATCTTCAAGTTGAGATAAGAAAACTAGTTATTATAGATTGGCTCTACCAGCAGAAATTGACAGATCAATTATACCACTGCAACATAACACTTATGGCATTATCACCATTATATTAGCCATATCTAAATTCATTTTGTAGTGTATTTTTTCTCAATTTTACACAAACTGATACATGCATATCCATTCACTTACAGTAAGCAGGTTTACACCTCGATTCTTTCTCGCCCTTATACACAGAAGTGCATGAGAGAGTGTTTTATTGTCTAAGACATTCAGTGTAAAATAATCAGGCTACACAATTTGTGGGGACCATGACAAGAGGAGATGAGTGCTGAAAATATGATTCATCCTTCTTTCACAGTCAGCTGGTTGTTTCCGTCCCCACCTCCTTCACACATCCCACTACTGAGCTGTTCCTTTCTGTCTGTCTATTGTAGGCTTTACAGGCATGCACAAACCCTGGGTCTTTTTTTCAAGGAAAGGAGAACTGCAGAGCTGATCTCTCCTCAGATACGAAGACAGGGAGGTTAAGCCTACGCTCTGCTCCTCTCGTCTCAGTTTTTCCTCCTCATCTCTTTTCTTACTGGCTCCAAGGGCTGTGTTGAATCATAATAGTCAGTGGGCGAACAGTCAGAAGCAAAAAAATCCTTTCCACATAGTTTGTGACGTACATCTTTGACGGAATTGGGGTCTTATTGGGTGGAGTGATGAGAGAGAAAGAGAGAGGGACTGTGACATCCATCAGTATTTTCTCAGCTCTCCATTTTACTCTGAGATTCTGTTTTGTCTTTTTGCTCAGATGAAATCATCTCCACTGTCTTCAGAGCATGAGTTACATAATGACAAAAATCAGAGCTGTTCATAGTGGATGGTTTAATCTTGACACTAAATTTTTTATTTTAATTTAATTGGTTTATTTGGTAGGGACAGACATACAGCGACATAGACAAACTGAACAAACTGCAGTCCCATGTTTACGTCATAGTGCAATAGCAACAGCTAATTCGCAGTACTTGTCCCTAGATGGGCTTTAAAAAAAAAACCCTCTAAAAGTTAAAGTAATAATCGAACAAACAGTGAAACATGAAACATCAAAAGTGGGTACAGTTCTGTTTTTGACATAACCAGAGTTTTGTTTGCTTCTTAAACATACTAAAACTGGTTACAGACTTTAAATCAACAGGAAGTGAAGTGCAGGTGGCAATACATGAAAATAATCATGCATTACCACCATACATTACAGGTGGTAAGAGGAAGAAATGTATCCCAAGATATTCTAAAAGAAGTAAAAATTAAAAAGGGGAGATATTGTAGATGGGTACATTTTGTGATTTCCATATGGTTTCTGCAATATGCCAAGAAACTTTGTTTGTTGCATCCTTCATCAAACATAAAGATATTGAGACTGAATTCAATTTAATAAATGTAAAAAGTTTAATAACGAACTAGACAGGCTGAAGTCAATTTACCATTGACCAAGAGTCAATAGATATAATAACAAGCCAAAGGTTCACACCCAGGAAATAAGTCAGGAATGGAAGAGGTATCCAAATCACAAGGCAGAGGTAAAGTCAAAAGGAAAAAAGGTGTCAAAGCGACACTAGAGGCAAAAATACCAAGGAAAAGCAGACAGAAACTAAGGCTGCGGTCACACAGCAGGCAAATGCTTCCTAAATTTGACATTTTCACTGCACTCTCAACTACTCAATTCTGATCTTTTCACCAAAAAAAAGAAAAAGAAATCTGATTTGTGCCACTTCCATTTTTGGAACTAGTGATGGGAAGTTCAGCTCTTTTCTGTTTGTGTTCAATGCTCCCTATGGGAAGTTGTTCTTTCGCAAAAGCAGGAATTCTTACTTTTGTGTAATATTTTAATCAAACTTTTAATTTTTATTCAACACAAAAACAGATGAACAAAACACTGCAAGCAAATCTACCAAACAAACCCTTAATGATAATAATAATATATTATTGCCTTATACAGTAAGTTGTATAATATCTTTAAAAACTGGAGCAAAAACTACAAGTGTCAGTTATATTTATGTATTTATGAGTTTTTGCAACTCACTGTCCTCCCTACCTTTATATAGTGTGCTCACTGTTTGTGGGGTTTGTGAAGACAGAGCAGAATTCACAAGAAAAAACAGATTCACTGATCTAGGATTATTTTTGATGTTCATGAAAGTGAAAAGTTAATAGCAGGAGAAAGAGAATGATTAGTCGATGGCAGCATCATCTCAGGTCCTCCAGGAAGGAATCACAGTCAAACTGAATGACAGACCAGTTGTAGCTTCTATGGAAAGACAAATAACTGAGACAAGACAAAAATTTAACAGTGTAACTGCAAATAATGTAAATTGGAGAGTAGAAGAAGAAAGTGAGGAAAATGGGGTTAGTTTGCCTTCCAGAGTAGCCTAAGCCTATAGCATTGTAACAACAGAAATAACTCAGGATAACCTAATTTCTAATGTTGACAATATTCCAGAGATGAAAAAAGAAAATCCTAAATACTTGTTTAATATGGGATTTAGATGACATATCCTGATCTAAACTAACACAAAGACTATTGACTTTATCATTGGAGACCAATTTAAGTCAAGTGATTGATGAAGCAGTTTCTATTTCAGAGGTTCAGATCCAAAAACAATATCTCAGAATTTAAAATAGCTGAGTATCACCAGCATTACTGGAAGTTTATCATGTGCTGCCTATTGATTTTTCCAATTGGAAGTATAGTAAAAAGAATAGGACTAATCACTGAGCCCTTTGGTACCAGTGTCCGAGGAAATATGCATTTTAAAGCTTTCTACTCAATCAGTTTTGTAGGCAATCTCACTTCCACACTTTAGATCTGCATACAACTTCATAGATTTGTAGTGGCCACTCCTAAACATTGACTGTTGTCCTTAAGCCACATTGACTGGATGCTTAGAGTTACACCAATCTGTATCCTCACTATTACTTCCTGGTTGATGGCCTTAGATGTTGCTTCAATATTTCCATATCATGTTCTTTCCTTATGACCTAGGTTATTTTATGAAGTGCACCAGTTCCTCCTGCAGCAAAACCCCACCCCACAGCACTTCCATTCTTCACAGTTAGGATGGCACAAGCATCCCCGTTTTTCCTCCAAATGTAACAATGGTCATTATGCCCAAAAGGTTCTGCTTTAGTTTCATCAGACCACAGGACATGTCTCCATAAAGGAAGATCTGTATCATTGCATTTGCAAACTACAATCTGTCTTTTTATGTTTCTAGTGAAGTAAAGGTTTCTTCCTTCACAGAGTGGCCTATGTTGCTACAGGACAGTTTGTGAATAATGACACAATGTCTTACCAGCTTCAGCAGCATCTGGGGTCAATCTGCACATTTTGGACCAAAACACATTCATATTTGGGACACAAAACTCATCTCCTCCCTGAGTAGTTTGATGACTAGACAGTCTCATCAGGTTTCTACAGTTGTTTCAACAAATGAACGCAGCATCTTGAAGCATCAGTAAATTGTCCCCAAGGATGAACCAGACCTGTTCAGCTGCACAGTTCTCTTCCTCATGTCTTGACTGATTTCTTTTGACTTCCCCATCATGTCAAACCAGAAAACAGTGTGGCCTTAAAATTTGGGCTGTTGCAAACAATTATTTTAGTAAACGAGTATTTTATTGATTATCTTATAATTGAGTAATTGAATAAAAAATAAAGTAAAATATTGGCAAATTCTATCATAACTGCAGTATAAATATTGAACATCATTGGCCCAATTTTTCATATTTGTGCATCCCAAACAATGAACTTTCTGCAATATAGAAACTTAACCTGTATCAATAACCACTTTATAAGCTTGCATGGACAAAAATATGAAATGATATTCAATTAAATAATAAAGCAGCAGGCTGACAAAGACACTTATAAAAAATTTCTATAGACCAGTTTTTTTTTACCCCTCCAGGGTTTTTTTTGTGGGCTCTAGTGTCCCTTATATGACAGTGGGCTGACAGGAAACGGGGAAGGAGAGGGGGGAAGACATGCGGCAAATGTCGTCGGGTCCGGGAGTCGAACCCGCGACGGCCGTGTCGAGGACTCAAGGTCTCCAAATACGGGTCGCGCTAACCACTATGCCACCACGGCACGCCCCTATAGACCAGTTTTTAGTTTATGTATTAATCTTCAGGCAATTGTAAGGACACTGGATGGGGACCCGGAAATTTAACCACACACAGGAGTTGCAAAGGAAAAAAAGTTTAATTAAATTTTCAGATACTGGTGCGGCTCAGGATGTGGTCATCCAACACAGCACTGAGAAGAGAGGAGAGAAGGCTGGTGATGCACTGATAGAGGGGTAACTTAGAAATGTTCAGCTTAACTGACCTGTAGTGCAATGGATGGGTGGGGCAGAGAACCCAGGAAGAGACTAAGACGATAATCCGGCAGAGGTCATACACAGGAGAGCGGAGAGGGCAAACTTAGCTTGAGGGGCAGGCAACAGTCGATGGTCGTGAGGCAAAGCTTGGGTCAAGGTCCAGAAATCCAGAACAGTTGGGATCCGTGAAGGGCTTGGCAGGGGGGGGGGGGGGGGGGGGGGGGGTCAATCCGTGGACAGAAAAGGGTCGAAGAAACACTGAAGGCTTTCAAAGAAACGTTGGATCTCTACTGGCTCGTGGCTGTCCATAATCTGGCAAGGAGGCAGAGGCTGAGAGGAGTTTAAGTAGGGCAGGGACCAGGTGGAACAGGTAAGCAATCAGCAGGCGTGGCAGGTGAACTGAATGAGTGTTAACGCACAGCATGGACAGGACAGAACATGGATCATGACATCAATAGATGAACTCTCACTTTGTCCAGCTATTTATAGCTTCTTTGTCCATGTTAGCGACTGGATTAGATTTTTTCTTCATAATAACACAAAGGACAAATCAGTGGTTGTCACAAAGCCCTGACAACCACTGATTGTCAGAGCAATCAGACGAACCTGAAAGGTGCAAGACATACAAACCTGACTCAGAACTCCAGTTCAGTCAGGAGGAACAAGCCAAAATTCTAGCAAGTTAATGTTAAAAATTTATAAAATCAGCTCAAACTGTTTGACCCAAGTCAGACAGTTTAAAATGCAATTCTACTCATGGCACTTATGTAAACATTTATTTTAAAGATATGAAGAATTTTTTTCTTCTGGTACTTAGCAAATTGAAATAATTCTCATAATACTAACTGACCTAATCTAGAAAGTTTTAGTCTGATTAGCAATCTGGCAATGAAAAATATGGAATGAGACTCCAAGCTGACTGGCATTAATATGCCCCTGAGTCAGCAGCAGTAGTCACATAGCAAAATTAGTGTGTAAGTGAGGCACACTGGTCTTAGGAACAATGCTGTTGTCACTCTGCTGATTAAGCAAAAGAAACTTGCTGTATGCAGACAGTGACATGATGCTGAGTAGGCTTTGTTGTGTCTGAGTGAATTATTAAAAGAGAAAAGCAATGACTGAAAACTGATTTAGAGCTAAACAAAGAAAAATCAAAGAAAAGGACAGGAAAGGACAACTTATACAGATCCCCCGTTCAGGTAGGAGAATCTGTTGAAATTGAATGGAAAGGAACACTGAATGTGTGTTTGTTGATAGATCCAAATGCAACAGGCTGAGACATAAAATAGTATAGAATATTTAATGAAAGAAAGATAGGCAAAAATACATACAAAAATTACTGGGAAATAAGAAAGCCAGAGAAGAACAAAAAATACAAATCAAAGGAAAAAGGACAGGATTTAACAGGAGGAACCAGCTAGGAAGAATGAGAGAGAAGTGAACAAATACTGGTTGTGTGAGTGCTGGAACAATGGACCAGGCTAATTGACTAACAAGTTGCAGATGTGATGGGAGAGAGCAGATAGCAGGTTGAGAGTCAGAGAGAAGAAAGTGGCACAGAGAGGGAAATGAAGTACAACATAAAAGAATAACGAGACACAAAAAAATAGAGAAAATAGAGTCACTAAGAACTGAAATAAAGTTAAACAGAAACAAGTTTGATCTGATCAAAAGAAGCAAGGGAATACAGAATAAAACAAACCTAAAAACAACTAAAGAAAACCCAGGATCCTAGCAGGATCTTTTTTCCTACTACTGTAGTAATTAGGGTTGTCACCTTTCAGAAATGAAAACAAGGGACGCCCACCACGGTAGGGTGCCTGCAGAAATGGTACACATTATTTTATGGCTGTTTTTAGTAAAAACATAAAAACAGTAGTGCAATTATTTATACACAGTTGTGGGTAAGAGTACCAAAAACCTGTACTTCAGTCAAGTAGGATAACTTCAACATGTTAAATAGAAGTAGATTAAGCTTTAAATAAGCAAGTGTAAAATGTAATTGGTAAAAAAATCTACTCAGGTATGGAGTAACTGATTGTAACACATTATTCAATATTTTAAATTCTGTGCAAATTCCGGTATTAGACTAATACCAAAATATTTATACAAATGAGTTAGGTTCAGAGGCTGGTTCTAGACCAAATTTAACATGGGGGTGAGGGTAGTCAGTGTTTTTTCATGGGGGCAATTAGGAAAAGATGAAACAAAAAACAGGGCAATATTTCATCATTTAATAAATGAGCCAAAGGTCCATTTGCATCAGCCTGTGTCTAGAACCACCGCAGGTCTGTGTCTGAGGCATTGGTCACCATGTTTTCCCTTAATTCTTAATAAAATAATAGTGACATAATATTGACCACTGAACAATGTATTTATAAAAGATATCAACATTATTCCTACTCGGATATCCCCAACAAAATTTTGTAATATAGGACAAATAACAGTTTCTCTTCACAATATTTTCTTATTTAAATAGTCATTTATATTATTTTGGCTGATACTATCATATGAAAAAGCATATCATCCAAACTCAACATCCTAAGCAAATAATGAAACCATAGTAGCTTACTAAAAGCACAATAGGAAATTGAATCAATTATAAAATGTTGTGTACCATATGAGGAATGGAGAGACACTGATGTCTGGTAGTCTCTGTCTCCAGGCAACCGTGACAGCAGTGTCAGTCCGTAGAGTCAAATAAGGGACAATTCTGTATTTTATGGGATGGATAGTGAGCCCAGTAATAACACAAAGACAAAATGAGAAGCATAACACATATTAGTATTCAGAGTGGCCTTAGGTTGAACATCACTGGAAGAAGCTACACTGATCTCTCCCAAACATCCTGTATGGAAGCTTGTCAAATGTTGATGGATCTGTTGTGAAATCTGAAGGTTCTTGAGATCTAAAGTAACATTGCTAGTCTGAAAATATTTCTACCAAACTATGTGTTAGAGGCTTTCAGTGGCCTCATTACTGTATAATTCGACTAGAAGAAGAACACCCATTTAGACAGTCAAGTCTCCTTCATAAAAGTCAGACCATTTATATGTCAGGTATTTTGGTACTTCTAGGTTTTTTATCGTGATTCTAACATTTTTAGTGACAATGGCATGAAACAAATTAAAACATGTCTTGATGTCTCTCAGTGACCACAGCTCCTTCCCCAGACAGCAAATTGTGAGTGAATCAACATTGAAACAACATTAGGCAGAAACACTGAATCCACTTTGAAGCTTGACATTGAAATAATATTGAAAGTGGTCAGTGACTTAAATGTTGAATCAATGTTAGGGTTTCAACCATAACTGACAATATATCAATAATGATTCAACTGTCATCTGAATGTGGATGTACATGCACATTTGTGTTGATTTAATTTGGAATCAAAGTTAAGGAATCAATATTGATTCATGTACATTTTTTGGTCTGATAGTTCTACATCATAACATACCATTAAAAGTTTAAACACTGGTGTTAAACACACAATTTTGTTGGCAGATGATGGGTATTATGTTGTTCAAAATGGTCTTACATTACCATATTTCCAAAATTGTGTGTACACAAACTTAAAAATGATAATATGCCATTAGTACTACATTTTATTTAGGAAAACAGACATAGATCTGTAAACATTTTTGACTCCTTTTTGACTGTCAGAACAACAGTCTATTGTCCATGGAAGAACAGAGTCCATGAGGTTAAATCAGAATCAGAATGTGTCCCTTGGTGTGTGTGGAGTTGGAAACCTCTGTTTAAACATCGCTCTAAGTCAGTGTTTTTCAATTCTGGTCCTCAAGGCACACTGCCCTACATGTTTTAGATGGCTCCCTAGTTTATTCTCCTGATTCAGATGATTGCAGTTCAAACAATCATCCATTGTTTTGATGAATGATTAATGGCCGTTAATCATCCATCAATTGAAATCAGCTGGGATGAGGACCAGGGTTGGGAAACACTAAGTTATGTTTGTCCTTAACTACCTTGAGCAGCTGAGATAAGCCACGCAACTATGGCTTTAAGCCCTCTTGTTTCTGTTTGTGGGACCTGCTAAGACATAGAAAATGATCAGATGTAGAAAATATAGAAAACACAGAACAGCTTTGCAATTTTACACTGTGGATCATTGTGGATCATGTTCTACATGATACACATGTAGAACATGATCCACACTTCCATGATGCACACTGAGTATTCTGTCTGCGTCTAGTTCTGGTATCCTCGGAGACTGACTCAAAGGCTTTTGTTTGACAGCTTCCATTTAGCCTAAAATAACTTGATCTCAACCCTATTTTCATTTCTCCTTCTGCCTACACACACAGCATCAACTCAGCATGCCTGGCACATATGGCTCTGAAAATGCACAAGGGGGTGGTGGAAAAACACTGGTGGGGGGATTCAGCTGTCAGTCTCCATTCTCTTTTTTACTCCTATATAATCTTCTGCAGCTTGTTTCCATCCACTGCTTGACAGTGGTTTCTCTTTTACTTTTCTTAGAGCATTTTTATGTTATTCAACTTTTTTGAAATTATCTAGTTGTTGCTAAAAAACTATCAGAAATGACATTAGCATCTACTGAACAACTTTCCAAACTGTATCAACCGTGTTTTGTAGGACTCAGTTATGTGTGGGTGTGTGTGCGTGTGTATGTATTTTCAGCACACTGGCTGTTACTTGAGGATGTTAGAAGCATTTCTACCAGTGGTGCTGTCACAATGTGTTATGCAGTTGTATCTTGGCCCAAGTAGGAATACGAAAGGACACACTCATACCACAACATGCAAGGCAAACATTGATAGTCTTGTATGGAGCATACACAATGACGCACTTGATGTCTAAAAATGTCCTCCATTAAAAGTTATATATATATTAAAGTTTTATATATTTTTTATATATATAAAACCACTGAACAATGTATTTATATATATGTTATATATATATATATATATATATATATAATTGCAGTTTATCCATCTATCTATCTATCTATATATACAGTATATACACACACACATGCAGGGCTGACCCAAGCCTCCATGGGGCCCTAAGGAAAATGTCCTTTCATTAGATCATTCACACACTTGCTATAAACTTATTGCATCTCTGGCAGTGCTGTTTACATTATATACATGTATAATAGGATACTTTTACTGGCCAACTGATTTATTGACCAGTTGATTTCTGGGCACCAATTTCCTTAATTTTGGTGGATCTTGATTGGCTGATACTTACATGTGAAGCCCATCTTATCCACTGATCTTAATTTTGTCAGCAAAGGTTTAAAAATCATCTCTGTCCTCTTCTGCTCTGCAGTGAGATGTTTGACTGACAGACAAACCCACCAGGTCAGGTCTGCACATTTACAGTTAACAATATTCACCCCACTGTTGACAACTCAGTAACTTTCTTGCTATATTTAGCGACATTTTAGACAAAAAAATTCATATCAGCCAAATTCAAAATCTGCAGGTCAGGTGTTTTTAAAGATCAGTAACCAGGGATCGGCCAAAAAACTGCAATCAGTGCAGCTCTACACACACATTCATGACATTAATTGATTAAATAAATTTCTTTTAAGCATAACTCCAATAGCTAAAACTTTAATTTATACCAGGTGAGTCTTTCTCCCCTGAGAATGTGGACCGGTATCAGTACTGGGCTGATTCTGAGCCTTCAAATGATTTTAACAGAAGTTTCACATAACTTAGAAGTTAATGTAAAAATAATGTTTGTTTTGGCCACAAAATGATTTTGCTCAGCAGCAAACAACATATCCCCAACTACAGTATAGAGCAGCTCATTGATGTAGCAGCTATGTAGCCTGACATAAAAACATTTTGCTAGATAATGTCAAACATTAAGAAGTTTTAATTATTGTTATCAAACATGGTGTTTTGAAGCCAAAAATACCTCAGAAATATCTAGAGCCACCATGAGAATCAATTCATTTAAAGTTTAAACACAGCTCACATGAATACAAATGGTATAGCATGAAAGGTTTGGCTGTTGAACTGGACTGTTTCAGGTCGCTATGAAGTTAATTTTCCATTAGCAGCTTTACAAATCTTTTACATTATATTACCAAGACACATTCAAACAAACCTTTATCTTGTTTTTTTTTTTTCTATTCTTCCTCTTTCTTTTCTCCCTCCCTGAAGAATAAGTCATTTTTTGAGACATTGTTTTGCTAACTAAACTTCTAACCAGAACTTTGGACCTTTGGATGTGCTCTGCTCATTGCACGGCAGCTCATGATACTTGAGAAGCATGTGGTACCAACCGCGGCCACCAGGTGGCCCCAAGAGCAATTTATTTATTTTTTTTATCAATGAAATAATAATTTCTACACACATTATAAAATATATATTATTGTAGCAACAAATCACTTCATGATGAAATTGTGTGTTTTTAATATTATAATGACAGAAATTATTACTAAAAAAAACCCCATCAGTTCCACTCAGGGGGCCTCTTAGTGGCCTTAGGGCCCTAGCGGCTGCTTAATTTGCTTATGCCTTGGGCCGGCCCTGCACACATGCACTAAATTTACATGTGGTATACATCAAGCAAGCACAGCTTCCCATTAGGGATGTGTGATATGGCATAAAATTCATATCATGATATACAGTACATTGTGATGGGTGGCGATAATGATATATATCGTGATATGATTGGTGTAAATCTTACATAGAAACAAAAAAAATCATATAGTAATTGAATGGAATATATATAAGACCGTGGGAGGACTAAGAAACTGGGACTCAGTGAGCTTTACTCCGCAAGTCCAGGCCCAAGGTCACACAGGCTAAAGTGCGAGTAGTAAAAGCCGTACACTTTTACTACTCGCTTTCTTGCTGTCTGACCATGACATCTACCTCGCTCTTCCTGAGCATCACACTACGTTGTCAATAAGCATTACCGCGGAGAGAAGCAAATACATTGTGATGAAGAAACTGAAATGATTTTTCCACCAAAGCTGTATCAGTGCTAAACTCTTGTCAGTGCGTAGAGGTCAGCTACTAATCAAACTGTTATGACCTTCTTGTATAAAACACCACAGTTAGTTTAGTTTTTTCTTCTGCCTTTTAACACTAAATCCTTGGCCTTCAGGTGTATTTTAAAAGTCATTTTAGCAGTGAAGTAACACAAACTCACTCTTTGTTATCCACCTGCTGTCATGTCTCCTGTATAAAACTGAAGTATGTCAATGTGCTGCATAACACTATTGTAGTCAATATTTTTGCATCAATCTAGAAATGCTAATTGTTACTCAGTTCTTAAAAAACTAAAAACAATGCTAAATGTGACAGGTTCCTGCTACCTGACAGACTGAATACTTCCAGGTAGCAGGGCTTCTGTACTCACACCAATCACAGATCAACTGGGGGGTGGAGGGCGTTTATTCATGCACATGTAGCACCAATCAAGGACAAGGCAATTAGAAGGGCATTACACAAACAAGGAGCCTATTAAAATAACAAATGCTTTATGAAATGAAACAAAAAAAATATTTTTTAAAATTCACAAACTTTCAAACAATCATCAGTGATTGGGCAAACCATGATATTTTCAGTCCAGAAACATTTATAGGAATGGATGACATGAACTTTAATTTTATCACAATATGCTTGCTATTTATAGAGATGTATAAAATTGATGCTCCTGAATTTTCCTGCTGAGGGATAATAAATTTATATTATCCCATAGAAATATGTATATTTCTAAAAACATTTAAAACTGTGTCAGCCTTATCTGTCCTGGCATGAAGTCAGAGGCTCAAAAGACCAGCACTCCACAAAAACCCAACTCACTCATTGAAATAGAGAAAGTGCACAAAATACATTGAAGAGACAGTATCATGTATTTTTCAGGCACATAGTGCCATTTTAAAGCACCATCGAGGAACTACGTTACACTCTATTGTAAAAATGCTATTTATATCAAACATGACTTAAAAATGTTACTCTAATGTTATTTGACATGTTGGCCTCTGTCTCTTTAAAGTTAACTACCCCCCTCCCCTCTGAAAGCTAAACCCCACCCCTGGCAAATTTTTAAAATATCCAGGAAATGGATAGAGTGGAGTGAGGAGATGAGCAGAGGAGAGGAGGAGGAGAGGACCATGGAAGTCCTGTCAACTTATCCACTTTGTCACTATGTTTATTGATTTTTCAGACTCCTCTAGTGACTTTTTTCAAAACAACAATTAGTGATAAATCTAGCAACTCTTTTTCTGTTTTGTTGGAGACTTTTATTGGGACAACTCTCTACAGCTCAGCGGCAAACTGTCTGTACTGAGCGAGCAGCAGTGCAGTCAGTCTTCTGTTCAAAACCATACCTTCACCAATAGTCAGAGCAGAACAGACCCATTCACACAAGTCATAATGTTCACAATAAGCTGAATAAACTCTACAGTTTAAGCTAATAAACAAGGTACAGTCTGTGTAAATGAAAAAAGAGACAACCATCTTGCAGTGAACATGTTCTGCTGGATAGACAAGAGCAGAAATAAATTGTTTGCTTTTATGGATCTTTTGTACTGGGCTTAATTTTGTCCTCACTTAAATCCTTTATTAAAAAAAAGGAACAACAATAGAGGTTAAGGTTGACATTGCAGTTTTGGGAGAGTCACAGTGCAGAAGGAGGAATGGAAATGTGGCTTTTTTTGAAGGAATATAATGTTCTTTTAGAGTCCTATCAGAGTATAGCCATTAAGTCTATATCAGGACTTTGGGCCATTTCACGTCTTTTCCTTTTCAAACATTTCAACATGTCTGCTGGTATGATTGGTTGTTCTATTGAATAACCCATTTTAGCTTTATTTGAGCACCAAATAACTTCATATTTGACCCAAGAATCCCTTAGAATACAGAAGAGTTCATGCTTGACTTTTAGGTGCCTGTTCAGAAAAATCCTAAACCTTTGGTTGAGCTTGACAGAAGGCACAAGGGGATTGTGATAATTTATCTTTTAAATTGAAATGTTGCTTGGTGTAGTTTTGCACCCACCATGCATTCCTTATTGCATGTTATTCTAATTGCATTATCATAAAGTAATGGATTTGACATGGTAGCCAAAGTCTGACGTGTGATGGAGAGCATTGCTCAGTCTAACCTTTCAAGAAACCTTCTTTCAAATTCTAATTTGTCAGCCTACCAGATTGAAGCCTGTCTTCAGTGTTCTGGATTATTTCAAAGTAATTTTGCTCAGAATGAGGGTGTTCAGTGTGTTTAAAATACCCTAAAACCAGTCTTCTATATGAGATGTTCTTAGTTTCCTTAGTGCTGATTAAGGAAAGCTTGAAGTCTGAGTTGCAGACTAAATCTTGTGGGTTTGACTGGTTTTGCTTTCATTAAATTCTTAGAAATGTCAGAAAATGCCTGAAAAGTGAAAATAACTTCTGGCATTCTTTAATTATAACAAATATATTGCTCTTCTACAGAATGCCTTGATACAAGAGCATTTCCCTTTGTCAAAATGAAAAGTTCTGATTGCAAAAACTTGTGCCCTACTAAATCTGGTTCTTAGCACGGTAAAAGCTCAAAGTGTCAGGATTTTAAAGATCATATTTAAAACACGAATATAAATTTCTTTCAACACAAAGATGAATATTGTTTGTAATTAACTGGCTCTTTAAATAGAAACTAAACAAACATTATGAATGTACAGCCATTAACTGATGCTGTATTTTTCTTCTTCTTCTTGTTTTCTAGAGTCTTCACCTCTCCTCCCAGGGACAGTCCTCTGCAGCCATTCTCTGATCACAGGCCTGGCATCTTTCATCCATTCATCCCTCTCTCCATTCATTTTTGCCCTGTCATGAAAGGCCTGTCCAGTAGTCGGAGTCACCATCATATGGTCTCCTATGAGCCGTCATACAATCCATTGGGTCACCATGTTGACCGTAAGCCATATTTGTTCGGCCAGATGGATATGCCGTTGCCTATTCCTATGCCACACCCATCTGAGTTGCCCTATTACAATGCTCAGCGTGTTTCATATCCTTCTGAAAGCAACAGCATTGTCCCATATGGAACCTTCCCACGGAGGTGTCACTCCACCTCCTCAGCTCACCATCCTGAGGTAAAGGATGAGTGTATGGCCATGGTGCCATATGTAGGTGGAGGAGGAAGAGGAGGAGGAGGGGGAGGAGGCTATGGGGGTAAATCTCAGTCTTGGGTACCAGTAAATTTTACGGACCCGTATGAGCAACAGCCGATATTTTCCAGAGATGGCTACCACACACTGCAGTACAAACGAGGAGTGTTGTCCCACGCTGGGGGCATAGGAGCCAATGACAACAATGACAGTCCTGGGCGAATTCGCCATCTGGTCCACTCAGTCCAGAAACTCTTTACAAAGTCACATTCATTGGAAGGGCCCCAACACACTCAGTCATCAAAAGGGCCAACTAATGGGAGTGTGTATGGTGGTGGTGGAGGAGGTAGCTGTGGTGGTGGTGCAAGGGCCAGCCCAGAAGGTGCAGCTCCTCCTGGGGCAGTACGCCACCGGAAGCGCAGCAAGAGCCGTGAGCGCTGTCGATCAGCAGAGCCCAAACATCGAAGCTACCACCACCACCACCATCCCCAGCTTCATGGCTCAGCATCTGCTCCGGGGTCTGGATACTGGAGCTCAGATGACAACCTGGAACGGGAGCTGTGTCTTTACCACCCTCATCATCACCAACCTCCACCCTCACCCTCCCTCTCTATTTCCCCCTCACCTATTGCTATGACAACAGGCCAGTGCCCTGGCAACAACCCTGATAAGTATCCCCAGACTCCCCTCCCAAATCTCTCCTCCTCGCAGTCCCAACACTACTTCATCATGGACCCCTATGGGACAGTTAACGAGCATGCACACACCCATGCACGCCACGGCCACACTCACCACCACTCTGCACTCAAAGCCTCTCGGAGCAACAGCGATGTGAAATATACAGCTTCATCTGCATGTATGCCAGTTAGTGGTAACAGCAATAAGAGCGATGGCTGTATCGGTGGAGGAAGTGGCCCCTTGCTGCCACTGGGTCTTGTGGACGGGCCTATTGAGAAGAAAGGGGCATGGTCATCAAGCCTAACGGTGAGCAGGGCCCAAGAGGTCTACACCAACACCAGCAGCCACAACCAGCTACGAACCAGCGCAGGATCCGGTAACCTAAACCTAGATAGAGCTCTAGTCAAATCTAAGGGCAGTCAGCAGCAGGACCCTTCTTGCCAATTCTTACAGGTAAATAATTGCTCCCTGATTTCAGCCAAAAATAGTTCAATCACTCCCCTCCCTCCCCTGATGCCACTTTTTCTCCACCACCTACTTCTCTTAGCAATGTTACCTCTAAGTCAGTGCTGTCCAGTCCTGTAAAGCTTTGGTTTTTCTGACTTTTCAAATAAAGTCATCTTTGAAATGACTCATGCAATGTTCTCAGTCTGAGGGGAAAAACATTCAGAAAGTTCCTTAGCTGGGCGTAAGCAACTGGCCTATCTAAAATTTGGCCAACTTTTATGCTTTGATCAGTCAGTTATTGCCTATTTTATGTTACCCTGATGCCAAACCCAACTGAGTTAAATTTTGTTTGTATACATGCCAATTAAGTAAATTGAAATATTACTGAAAAGTTTGTTTATTTCAGTAGAAGCAGAAATGTGGGCTTAGTGGAGCATATGTTTAGTAGTTGCTTAAAGATTATTTTAAGAAGGTACTAATCTGGCAAACGAGATTCAGTTGGGTGAATTTTCAAATTTATTGAATATGACTGTTATGTGGTGAAATGGTTCTCCAAGAGTTATGACATAAACTCAATTGTAATTTGTCTTTAGAATGATCATATTGACAATTAGAGAGAATCTTTATCATTTGAAACAGTAACAAATACTTTATAATTGCAGAATTCATAAAACACACACACGCACACCCCCACACACACACCAAAACACCTGAACACTTACTCCTTAACTGCATTGAGGTATTATCTTATGGTTAATTCTTTTAATTAAGGGGGACAGAGGAGACCAGTTGAATCTCAGGTATTTTGACACCTGTCATTTAGACAAAGCAGGCAGCTCTGAGAGGATCATACTCTTTGATTTCTCCAATGCATTTAACACAATTAAGCCTGATTTGATTCAGAAGACACAGGAGGAGGCCTCAACAATCAGTTGGATCTATGGCTACCTCACAAACAGACCACAAACTGTGGTCTGTTTCCCATAGAATAGCACCTGGGCCATTCTACGGGTGTATTCACACCAAGCCTGTTTAGTCCACTATAATCGAACTCTAGTTAGTTTGCTTAGAAAGTCTGCTTTGACTTAGACTTAGACTGACTTTATTGTCATTTTGCATGCACAGGGTGTATACAGAACAAAATTTCATTGCATACGGCTCAGAACAATGTTTTGAGGTTCCAATGTTATGAGGTTACTCCAGAATAAAATAAAATACAATATTAAATATAAATATAAAATATAAAGTGCAGGAATGACAGTAAAATAGAAGTTATTTAGCTATGTACATGTGCAAGGTATGAAGTGGAGACCAGTTTTTGAGTGCAGTCCAGTTAAGAAGAAGAAGAAGAAGAATTACTTTATTCATCCCAGCAGGGAAATTATTTCGCAGTTACAGCAAGAATTTTTTATACACAGATTAACACACACACAACGGGAGCTGCGTCTGCAGGCAGCCAGCTGAGCTGGTGCCATTTTTGAAGGAGGACATGCGGCAAAGGTCGTCGGGACCGGGAGTCGAACCCGCGACGTCCACGGATCTAAGGCCTCCAAATGTGGGGCGCGCTAACCCCCCTGTGCCACCACAGCACGCCCCAAGAGTTAAGAGTTCAGCAGTCTGATGGCAAGTGGGAAAAAGCTGTTTCGGAACCTGGTGGACCTGCACCGGATGCTGCGGAACCTTTTTCCAGAGGGCAGCAGGGAGAACAGTCCATGGTGGGGATGTGAGGGGTCACTGACGATGTTTCGGCCTCGGGACACGCAGCGCTGGGATGAAATGTCCTGAATGGAGGGAAGGGGGGCCCCGATGATCCTCTCTGCTGTCCGCACCACTCTCCTCACGTTCTTCCAGTCGGAGGCGCTGCAGCCTCCACACCACACAGAGAGGCAGCTGGTCAGAATGCTCTCTATGGTGCTTCTGTAGAACGTCTTGAGGATGGGCGGGGGCAGGTGTGCTCTTCTCATCCTCCGCAGGAAATACAAGCGTTTCTGTGCCCTCTTGACCAGAGACGTGGTGTTCACAGTCCAGGTGAGGTCGTTAGTGATGTGCACCCCCAGGAATTTGGTGCTGCTAACCACCTCCACAGCTGAGCTGTTGATGAGCAGTGGAGCGTGGCTGGGCCGGTTCTTCCTGAAGTCGACGATCATCTCCTTCGTCTTGTCAACGTTCAGGATCAGGCTGTTGTCTCTGCACCAGTCCACCAGCTGCTCCACCTCCTCTCTGTTGCTGGTGTCGTGGAAGAACTCCTGTATATTCTGACTGTGGGTTCGCTTTGCTAACCTGATAGCACGGTTCAAGTTGGCTCTCGCTGTCCTCAGTGCCTCCTTGTCGCCAGACTTGAAGGCTGAGTTCCGTGCTTTTAGCATTTCCCGTACCTCCTTAGTCATCCATGGTTTTTGGTTGGCCCGGGTGATAATGTTCTTAGTGATGCTGACGTCCTCTGTGCACTTGTTGATGTAGGCTGACACAGTCATGGCGTACTCATCGATGTTGATCTGGTCGTTGTAAGTGGCTGCTGCCTTGAACATCTCCCAGTCAGAGCACTCAAAACAGTCCTCGAGTGCCTCCATGGCCCCCTCAGTCCACACCCTCACCTGCTTCACTGTAGGTTTTGTTCTGATCAGCAGGGGCTTGTATGCAGGAATTAGCATGACAGATAGGTGGTCTGAAGAGCCAAGGTAGGGGCGGGGGGCTGCTCTGAATGCTTCTTTGATGTTGGTGTAGGCCAAGTCTAGAGTATTCACTCCCCTGGTTGGAAAATCCACATACTGGTTGAAGTGAGGGAGAACAGTCTTCATGTTGGCCTGGTTAAAATCCCCAGCAATGATGAAAACGCCTTCTGTGTGTGAGGATTGCAACTCACTGATGGTCCGGTAGAGAACAGTCCGGTAGTTTGGTGAAGTGTGAATCAAACTTCAAATGGACCTAGAAAGGAAACTCCGGTCTGCCTAAAAACCTTGGTCTTGGTTTAGTTAAAGCGAACTCGTGAGGTTTGAATGCTTATGTGGATGCCAAGCAGACCAAAGCAGAAAGCATACTATAGTGCAGGACATTCTGATTAAATACAAGCAAGACAAACACACGTGATCTTTTGGCTTGTGATCGTTTGCCAAACACAAAAGAGAAATCCTAAAACCTCTAAAATCTCACACCACTTCATTTTTGTTTTCTTTTGTGAAGGAGGAAGTTGCATCAGTGTCTTCTTCAGAGAGTTTTGATGTCATTTCCTTCAGTGTTTCTTGGGACAGCACTACAATATTTTGCTTGGCACAGGGCAGTGTGTAAGAGAACCTCTACAGCTGAAAATAGAACAAATATTGCAACGTTGGTCAATCGAACTGAGACTATCGGATTATCAGGTGTGAAAACACCCTAAGCCTCAGATTAGCTCAGTGTCACACCTCAGTGCTGCTGCTGCCATGATTGCTACTCAGGATTTTGATACAATTAAGGTTCCTATATAGGTAAAGCTTGATAAATACTTCTTTGCCAATGCAGGCTCCTATCACAGTCTGCTGATGTCTTCATTCAAGTTCCTTGGGCCTTTAGGTATGACCTGTTTTAAGCTCCAGCTTTGAAGGATTCCTGCTGCATGCAATTTCCACCTGTCTTCAAAGGGTCTCACTGTACATTTCTCTTTATCTCATCTCATCTTTATCTCTTTATCTCATCAAACAGACCAGAGTCCTCTGTTGTCTGTTGGTAGTGCTGGTCAAACCTCCATCTAAATAGCGTGGCGCTTCCAACACCTGAAGAACCACTTTACTTAATGTTTCAGATGTTTCCTTGGCTCAAAGCACCTAAATTACATGAATGGCTCATTAGCAGACCTCAACAAAGCTTGATAACATACTGAGGAGGTGATTCAGCCAATATGTGTTTGCCTTTCCACTTTGATGTTTCCATATATCTGAATGAGATCTAGGATCTTAATCTTTTTTTTTTTTTTTACCCCTCCAGGGGGTCTTTTTGTAGGCTCTAGTGTGCCTTTTACAAAAGTAGGTTGACAGGAAATGGGGAAGGAGAGGAGGGAAGACATGCGGCAAATATCGTCGGGTCCGGGAGTCGAACCCGCGACGGCCGCGTCGAGGACTCAAGGCCTCCAAATATGGGCGCGCTAACCCCTACGCCACCACGGCATGCCCCGGATCTTAATCTTTTAATCTCATCAAACCAAATACCTTTCATGAACTTATTGGACACATATAAAAGTCCTTCAGTCTGACCACCAGAGCGATATGGCCTTCCTGGACAGGCAACTCCAGGCCTCAAGGGCTCACATCCTGCTACTTTTAGAAGCGTCTCTGCTTCAAAACACCTCAGTCAAATAATAAGGTCCTTCTCAGGATTCTGGAGAACTTGACTGCACTGATTCAGATATTTGATTGAAATATACTGAACCAGGGAGACATCTAAGCGTTGCAAAACACCAACCCTTGAAGACTGGAGTTCCCACCCTTGCTCTAAACTATTAACTTGCTCTTTTTATTTTTTATTTATACTTTTTATTATTATAATTATTATTTACCTTGTCAAAAAGCAATATATTCCTGTGTAAGTAAAAGATGCAATCATTTAACTTTATTTTATATTGCAAATTTCACAAATGACCTGTCAAAATAGGAACGTTTGTGTTGCTTCTCCTGCTGTTTATCACCCTGGTTTGATATTAATTTGTTTATTTGCAAAACCACTATAAAATCTGAAGTGTGACCTTTTTGCTGAGATGACATGAAAATGTTGAGGTGTTCTCTGAAATGGTGCTCACATATGTAAATTGCCATTTATTAAATTTGAATGTGACTGAAAAGTTTAATGACTGGATATCACTGACTCAGACTGGGGACACACTAAAACTTAAATTAATCAGATCACAAACAATATTCTTCAACCAATTAAAAATACAGTCATATGTTCAGTTGTTTACAATAGTATCTACAGAACTAGGGATTTTTAGTAAATTAATAATTGATCATGGGTATTGACTGTATCTACCCAAACTTTTCGATGCTGGAAATTATTCTCAGGACCATTTAGCATCTTAGTAGTTTGGGAGTAATATGGTGAAATTTAATACTAACACAGATCAAAATCGTACAGCAAGGCACAAGGGGAACAGAAAGCAGAAGGAAGGCTGAGTGTAAAGAGAACCAGTGGGGAATAAAAAAAATCAAGAAGCTTAAATTCTGAGAAAAGGCTGGAGAATGACATTGGGACTGGGTCAGCATAATCAGAGATAATACTGAGCAAGGAGGCTGAGGGAAGGTAAAACAATGAAGAGGAAGCTGATCTAGACACTAAAGGATCTACAAACCAGGGAGAAATAGTCTAATGCTGATGTAAGAGAATAAATCCTAATGCACAAACAATAAATGACTAAGAAACTAAACATGATGAATAAACTGATATGAAAATACCCTGGAGGCACAGATAGACAAAGAACTTAGTAATGATAATAAACAACAAAGAAAAGATGAGAAAAACTCAAACACATGGATCATAACAGCCAAGACTCTCCAGGGATTGAAAGTATTGCACGAAACACAAAGATTGCAAATAAAGATTTACCATGACCTACAATTTTAGGAAAAAAGATCTGCTGTAATTTACTTTTAATGTCAAAATTAATCATAACTGGCAGCATTAATTTAAACATTTATCCCATTTTTTTCCTTTTCGTTGAGTTGACAAACCAGGATATTATAACCCCATACAAGGCTGTAGGTAGAACTGCACATGGTTGGAATGCTGTTGAACAGCTGAGCCAAAATTAATATCAATAAAGATACATTCTTAAAAATGAGGTCTGATCAGCTTGTATTCACAAGCATAGTGAAGTATGCTTAGACCAGTACTTCTCAAATAGTGGGATGCACCCCCGCTGGGGGGCACGGTGAGGTATCGAGAGAAGCAGGAGGATTTAAATATGTATTGACTTCATTTATGCTTCACTGATAAACAAGAACATTATTTGAGACTTAAAACAATAAATTTCTTGTCACAAAGACATGCAGCTGTAGATCGGACAAGATGACAACACAGTCAACCATTGAACTGTGTCATGATTAATAGCCGTCTTATCAATAGATCTGAGCTGTTGGTCTCTGCAGCTCCTCCAGAGCTACCATGGGTCTCTTGGATCTTCTCTAACTCAATGTTTCTCAATTCTGGTCCTCAGGGACCCCTGCCCTGCATTTTTTAGGTATTTCCATTCTGTCACACACCTGACTTGAATAAGTGAATGATTAACAGGCTTCTGTAGTACTTAATGACATGCAGAGGATGTCATGCAAATATTAGAATCAGGTGTTCTGGAACAGAGACAGATCTGAAGCATACAGGACAGTGATCCCATAGGACTGAAATAAACACTGATCCAAATAATACTCTCTCCCCTTTCCTGGTCAGCTTAGGTGAATGTTCATGTTTTGGTCAGTCTGCAGTAGTTTCATCCATGTTCAGATGATGGATAGAACATAAGGGACTGCCTGGAAGCATTGAAGGCTCAGGGAAGATGAACATCTGCCAATACAAATGATTGCAATGAAACTGTTTTGGCAGAACTAAAAAAAAATTCAAACATTTGGTATAAACACATTTTGTAAAAACAAAAAATAAATAAATAAATCTGACTCAATCAGTGTGCAGATAAAAGTGTATTTAAATGCAATCAATTTCTTAGCATTTTGGGATAAAGTTCTAGTGTGTCCACAACACTGTAAGGTACATTGGTCCATTGTTCTCCAGAACTAGTCTTGATCACTCCTCTTTTCCTGCACTTACCCAACTCACCCTCAAACTTTTTATCCACCCAGCATCCTATCACCCACCAACCCAACCCTTTACTTTCCTTTTGGTTTGAAGAGCCATCCTCTTTCTTCTCCTCTTCCTCCTCTTCCCTTTTTTGAGTTGAAAAGAGAAGTAAGTGCAGAGCCAGTAGTAGCCTTACTCTCTAAATACTAGGTAATGACATTACCTCACAAAGAACAGCATTAACTGTTTGTAGAGCTCATTTTCGATTTAGAAGGCCTCTCTTCTTGACTTTGTGTCAGTTATTTTGTGTTTCTTTCACAGTTTCTATCTTTAACAGCTTTTTTCTTGTACAGAATTCTGGAATGCATAATGTTGAATTTAGTGTTTAAAGTCAAATTGAATTTCAGAATTATTTGCTGTCTCAAGTGACTTTAGTTAGGCAAGTTGTGCTTTAATAGCTGAAAACTTTATTCTTTCTATACCTCATAGACATGAGGTAAAGAAAAAATAAGTTATTGTTTATTTCACTCCAGCAGGCTTATGTCTTAAAGCAATGGTTCAATTTGTTTGGGTGTGTACACTTGTATAGTGAGGTGAAAAAGTATTTGCCTCCCTAGAGATTTCTTCTGTTTTTGAACTTTTGTCCCACTTCGGTTTTCAATTTATAAAGCTACTTTTAATATTGGATAAGGATCACCTGGGTGAAAATAGAATGATTTCAAATGATTTCATTCCTTAAATAAAAAAGGTATCAAAACCTAGTTGTCAATATCTGAAAAAAAGCCCTCATGACTGACCACTGAGCAAAACTTGACAGCTTGGAACCTCTCTTCAGGCCATCCTCTTTTCAGCCCCCACACCACTGTCATAATGTAAAGGAGACCTTGATCTTCTTTAACTCAGAAAAAAATATGGTTGTACATTTGTAATTTTTGCAAGTTTCCAAAAGCTTTAGTGCATGCTCCCTTTTTCTTTCTTCATTTACAGATGCAGTTTTTAGGGAATGGAGTTAGAGGGGAATTGTGTCTCTAAAAGACCTATACATTAATAACCATCTGTGTTCATTTGAACAATTACAGCTAAAATATGCATTACTGAACTCATTTATAGGTACCTGCAGGCTGCAGTTGAGGAATTATATAAGACAAAATACTCTCAAGTTTGAATGTCCTGTTTAAGATCTAAAGGTTTAATTTTGTTACTGGTTGACATTGTTTCATATAAACACTCTCAACAGAGTACCATAATTAAACATATGTGGGAGGAAACTCTCAATATCTTTATTAAAGACAACACTTGGAAGCACAGTGTCCACTGTTGTTCTATTACTGCTAGACTACAGGTGCTCCAATGTAAAATCATAAATAGATTACATTATTTGAAGGCCAAACTAATATTTTTTCCCCAAAAATTTCTCCCTCATGTGCAAGGTCACCTATCACAGGCAACACAAGGAGAACACAGGGTAGACCAGGGAATTACATAGAACATACAGGAGGAAGCAGCAAGGAGTGACTGAGAATGAGGTACATAAGTACTGGGAGGTTGAATGTTAAACAAAAGACTTGAGCTAACAGGTTGCAGGGGTGAGGAGAGCGCATAAAGCAGACTGGGGAGAAAGAGAAAGACAGAAAGTGGCACCTAGGGTGAGAGTATACACAGGGGATTAGAAAATAAACATACTAAGAAATAATTAGACATAAAAAAACTAGAATCACTAAGAAAGGACTGAACTAAAGAAAAACTGGAACAAGACTAATCTGATGAAATAAGAAATCAGCACAAAATAATAATGAAACTAAAATCAAATAAAACTTCAAAACAACTCAACAGCCTGGGATCCTAACATTATCATTATTCATTTTAATGTCTTTTTTATTTATTGTTTTATGTATTAGTTATTTTTCTTGCTTTCTCTTTTTCTTCATGATGGTCATGTGGTCTCCTAAGTCACTGTCTGTTGTGTTGGTTAAAATTAAAAGTTTTTCAATAAAGTTGGATTAAAAAAAGAACATCTAGCGAACTGCAGATCTGCTGCCCCAGTAAGTATTGAACATTCCAGAAACCAAGACCTGGAGCCCAGTGACACTTTGGTTCAGCTGCAGGACAATGATGCACTGTAGCAAACCACTCAATAAATGAAGTTTTTGAGTGGCCTCGCTAAAGTGTGGACTTAATCAATTCAGATATGGCATGACCTTAACCACGTTAATAATAGAAATCATTCAACATGACTGAATTAAAACATTAACCATTAAAACATCTGTCATGATTCAGTAATGACTTAGGAAACTTATCAGTTATTCACTAATTCTCAGTTGAAACTGGTGTCACAACCAGCTATATAATTAATTTAGGGGGCAATTACTTTTTCACATACTATTTTTTGTAAGTACTCATGTTATACTTATCCGATACTAACATTTGTGTTACGATCTGAAACATTAAATTAGGACAAAACAACAACAACAAAAGAAATTCTTAAGGGGGCAAACACTTTTTTTTACCACTGTCTTCAAGAATCACTGTGTTAGTTTAACTTTTCCATGTGTTCGACTCTCTTGCTTTACTGACCATCATTATAGTAATATAGAATATGTTTTGAGACTTGCATTAAGTGAGGCATAAAGAAACTAAAATGAGAGTTTAGAAGAGTGGCTGAAAGAACAGCGAGAACTTTCTCTTCTGCCCTCACAAAATAGGGTAGAATAGGGATACTGACAGACCATAGTGCAGGACATTTAGCTGTCATTACATTTTAATGTATATATTCTATTTTAACTGGGTGATCATAGTGCAGGTTGTTTTTCTTGACTTACTTTGAACTCCATTATAGTCAATATGATTTCAATTTTTTGTACCTGCAGGCTTAACACACTTTACTGCTCTCCCATGTTATTTATTATGTCGTCTACAAATTCTCTTCTGCATCTCAGCTGCGGAGCTCCCAGCTTCACCTTCATTTACTTTAAATGTTGCTACTTTAGACCATAAAAACAGGGTTGCCAAGGGAACATCAACATTCTGTAGCTTATATCACACAGCTGATGGTTAGAACAACACACCAACTCAGTGGTAACATTGTGTGTTTAAGTCATTATTTATAGAAATGCAGATAATTGTACATGGAAAAGATAACCAGAATCTCACATGCAGCAGTAGAGAGTTACTAACAGCAGCCCTGTTTCTCAGCAATACAGTAGACTGAGTGTCAAGCTACTGTGGATGTAAAGCCAGTGCGTGGGTGAGAGGCACTGCTGATAATACTGCAGCTGGTCCTTTCTCTTTTTATAGCCAAACTGCTCATTTGTGTCTCTTTGACGTCACACACATGCACAGAGAAAGAGATAGATATTTAACTCAACAGATCTGTTCAGCCTTTCTGTCAATGAATCAAACCCATTTTCTCTAATTCATCAGAATAACAGTTAGTCTTCATTCATATACAACATAAAAGAAAATAGAAACAATTATATATTGTTGTAAGGAAATACTACAACAATAATAAAGATAAAATGAAAGATTTTCATCTTCTCAACAATATGCAAAGCTATCAGAGATAGAGAAGAATTATAGTAAACTTTTGAGTTCAAATACATACACTACACACTTAGTAGTGCTTATAAGGCTTTCTTAGACAACAAAATTAACTTCAGTGAAGCAGATGTTTGAATTAGCCAGAGAGAAATTTCCAAACGACCTCTGCACATACTGTTCTACGTTAATTAGCCAGCAATTTCACTGAGGTACAGACAATCTGTCAAGCCATGTCTGTGAGAGAATCAAGAATGCAGGAGAATGTGATTAGTTCAGGGTTTTTTGGATGCTGGATCATTCTCTTATTTTTTTTTGCCTTTAATACTAAATGCATGGTTGTGTTTCAATGTACAACAAGGACAGCTTAGTATGCCAGTTTGGTGGCTGGAAGTCAGAGAGCAGAGGATAACACCTTCCTGACAACACTTATGTATTTTCTTTCTTGCTATCAGGTACCTCAAGATGAGTGGAGTGGTTTTTCTCCTCTGGGGAAAGAGGATGACATTCCCTGTCGAAGGATGAGGAGTGGCAGCTATGTGAAAGCCATGGCTGAGGATGATAGCGGAGACTCTGATGGAAGTCCCAAACCTTCACCGAAGATGCAGGCACGTCGCGCCAGCTACCTTAAAGCTACACAGCCATCACTTACTGAGATGACCACACTACAGTAAGATTTCTACATTTCCTTTTTTTCCAAGTAGATCATTTGAAATAAATGAGGCATTAAAGTGTTCCAAATATTAAATTTGAAATATTAACTTATGCTTAAATGGAATTACTTCTTCTCTGCATCCTATATTTTGTTTTTTAGACAGTGCCATCTTTCTGCAGACAGCCTCCTCCGTGGACAATGGTGTTGTAATTTCCATTCAGGAGTTTTTGTCATCTGGCAGTCTTTGTAGTTTATTTGTTTGGTGAACAGTCTTAAAAAATTTACATAATTCCTCATTACTTTGGGTAAATGCTTCACATTCATGTCGCTTGTAGTGGAAACAGACTAGCTGAAGAAAGATTTCAATATCGCATTTCTACTTAAAAAACAGCCATAAGCTCCTGACCAATCACAAAACAACTCACAGAGTTCTGTATTGGAAGGTACATTGTACCTAGGCTCAGCAGTAGATTGGCTCCACACATTTGTGGTGTTCCCCGAAACGTTCAATCTTCATTTTATGAACATTCATCACAGTGAAGTTCATGTTAAGCTTGATTTTCTCAAAAATTCAGTAAAACAAATAAGTCCAAATGTTTGCCTTCAATGAAGAACGGTTGAATCCCTCTCTCTTTCATGTTTGTAGTTTCCTATTTTGTGGAGGTTCTGCTCTGGAACCTCTCCAGATGACTGTAAAGAGAAGAATACTTCATAAAATGAAGAACATTATCTAAAACCCTGAACATCTTCTTCATCAGACCGCCATACAACAACAAATCTCTTCGGTCAAAACCATAATACTGATTGCTACAGAAGATCCTTCCAGCTCACAGCCATCAGCATCTACAATAACTATTTCAACAAACTTTGATAATATGAGTGCTAACAACATATAACTTTCCTTTTGGATTAAGTATGTATTTTTGAAATTTGACTTTTGTGGACAGGTTAAAACTGTCTTTCTGAATGTTGGTGAGTGAAATCTGTCCATGTATAATTTGTCGCTCCTGCAGTTTTATTGAACACCACACACTGTGTGACTAGCATGTTCTTTGATTTGATGGACCTAAAGTTAAAGTGTAAAAGAACATCACAAAATACAGAACGTTACATTTCAAACATCTCCATGACATCTTCTGGTGAAGGGAGGTGAAAAAAAACAGAAACTAGTCTGCTACCTGGTCATCTTCAGTTTCATAAGTGTTTGATGATGAACTTTGTTTGTTAAACTAATATAAAGCTTTTAAGAGAATTCCTCTTTTAGTCTTTTAATGCTGTATTAACACACAGCTTAGTGAATTTCAGTTGAAGCCTTTCATTAAGGGACAGAATGTTAAAACAAAAAAGTAATGTCATGAATTACGGTGCGGTGTTGGTGAGGCAGACGCAGCAGACCCAGGTAAGGTGAATGGTTGAATTTAATGAAGAAAACACAGTCCAAACAACAGGCAGCACGCACATAGACACATTGACAAGGAATTGACAAGCGACATTGACAAAACCCGACGAGGAACAAGGAACACAGGTGGAGTTAAATACACGGAAGGGTAATCACAGAAACGAGACACACCTGGGAACAATCAAGGGGAGGACAGGACAACGAAGAGACTCAAGGACACAGAAAACTCTAAATAAACACAGAAAAACACAGATCCTGACAAGTAATAACAGTACAGAAGAAAGACATTGCATTTTTTGGCCTAGGTAAATGGCTATGTTAAACATATTGGTTATATTAAAGAAATATAAATATGTAAAATATTATCATTTGAATAAAACACACTTGAGCAAAATAGGATGTTTTGATTAAATAACACATAAAGTATGTAAGTAATCATCTTACATCTCAGAGGTGCAGATCAATATTCCCCTCTTCCAGGCACTCAAGTTCCTCAAGTTGCCTCTGATCAATGTTTGAGTATGCTTGGGTAATTGTGGCTCTAGTACACAATATAAATTGAGCTTGTTCATCATTTACTTTATTTTAATGATTAGCAGTAGTTTTGAATAACGACAAAGCAATACATGAAAGCCTTCAGGGTTAATATGAAGGGGTTATTTTAATGTGATAATCACTTTCTCTGTAACCAAAATCAATAGAAAGTTAGCCCAGCTGGTAATGAAGCAGGACATTGAACTCAACCCCATTCGTCATCACATCAAGTGTGGACTGACTGTCAGGCCCTTCCTTTCTAAATAGTCAAAATATTCATATTATAAACTGAAGTGCTTTTCCTCCCCTACTTATCTAACATGTTTGTGCACAAAAAATTAATTTTTAGCATACATTTAAGAAGGTAATAAATGACTTGTCTAGTCTGTGAAGCAATTATGTTGGTAGGTGAAGATGAATTGGACAGTTTCTGAGATAATCTGATGTTGTCCCTCTGTCAGAATTTCCACAGAGCACTCCCCCAAACTGCAGATCAGGAGTCACAGTTATTTGCGTGCTGTGAGTGAGGTTTCAATCAACAGAAGCCTGGATACACTGGATCCTAAAACTCTCCTTGACCCCAAATCACTGCTGTCTTCGCCCCAATACCGGTCACGCAATGAAAGCTACATGAGAGCCATGAGCACCATCAGTCAGGTTGGTTTCCAAGCATCTGTTACTTTGACTCTTTCAATCCAGTTATGCTACTGTGTACACACAAACTTGAGGGAAGCTAACATTTTTGATTTAATTTTCATAATCTCTGATTTGAAAAATGTTAGTTGTGGATTTCTGACTGATGTTATTTTATCACATCTTTTTAATCTGTCCTGTAAATAAAGATGATGTGAGAATTTTTTTGTTTACAACAAATTGTTACCTTTATGTTAGGCTAAAAAAGCCACTATACTGTTCTGACAATGTGTCACTTAAAATGCGGATAGCTGTGGCATTAGTTTCTAAAGATATATCTTGACTGTACAAACATCTTCAGTCTTCAATAAGCTAGCTCAGGTATGCTAACATTAGTAACTTACCACTTTGCGACCTAACGGAAGTTAACCCATCATACTCCACTGATCATTTAGGTAGATAGCTCATATAGATAACTGTGTGTGGACAAAGTTTCTTTAAAAGGGAATTATTCTCCCTCTTCAGGAGGACCAGCAAAGGCAAATGAGGCAGACTAGCAGTGCTTGCTAACAACTGATGGTATCGCCTAGGATGTGTTACTGTGAAGTAATATCTCTGCCACCTGGAAACTGTGCTAATAGCATGTAATTGCAATCATGAGGATGTCATACAGCCATGGTCTTCAGAAGAGGCCTTTTAAGATTTTTTACAGGACTAACTGTAAATGGAGATCCTTCCTGCCTACAGCGTCAACCCCCACAACAACTCTTTGGATGATATCACAATGCTTAATTTACCCATGGGATCAATAAAATATTTTTTGCATTTAAATTAATTCAACTGAGTGCACAGTGGTTGCACTGTTACCTTGCAGTAAGAAACTCCTGGGTTCAAGTCCCGGCCGGGGGTCTTTCTGCATGGAGTTGGCAGAGAATATGCCAACTCCAGGGACTTTCTAGGTCACTTAACATGACTATTAATTTGTCTCTCTAAATTCTAGGTGTGAGTGTGTGTATACATGGTTGTTTTTCCTGTCTGTTGTCCTGCGATGGACTGGCGACCTGTCCCGTATGTACTCGTCCATTGACTTCTGGAAAAAAGGCACCAGCCCTCCTCACTATCATAGAAGGATAAAAGTTTAGATAATGGATGGATGATTGAAATGAATGCTTTGTTCTGGGTTCAATAGGATTTGAGCTGCATCAGTCAGAAAGCTATCTGTGTGAGGTCAGTGACCCTGACTCAGCCAAAAAGCCAGATTTGATCAATAAGACAAAAAGGAGGAACTATATTACAATTTTGTAAGGTCTTAACATTGTTGTTGTAATGAGTTTCTGGGCATGCAAGATGTGATGTCACACCTTAAAGGAGGTTGTGGCTGATATGATCACAGACAGCAGACCTACAGCAGGTACCAGGATCTGGGGTTAGCATGGACTTCCTATATTAATCTTTTAAAATCAGTGTGACAGATGACTCAGATGACACCTGGGATGCAATCGAGAGATCCCTATCTTTAATGTGTGGACTATTGAAAGTAAAGACATAGCACAGAGTATTGCTATGCAGGGATTCCATTTATTGAGAAGATTTCATTTTAGTATGGTTTATTAAACAGAAAATCTCTGATCTGTTAGTTCCGACATCATTTTATAGAAATGTTTCTGTGTGGGAGTAATTAAAAAAAAAAAGTCACATGGATATTGCCATGTAAGACATATTGGCTGGAGTTTTACTGGTCCAACTCTCCACACTCACCCTAAGTGCCCACCCCCCCTGTCCTCTTTCTTTCTTTTCTATAGCTGAGTGAGGTTGAAGTGAATGGGCAGATTGAGCAAGTATGTGAGCAAGTCTATAGCGAGATGCAATCTCAAGCTATGGATGCAGGCATGGATAGCTTGGAAACTATGGACACCCTGCCTATGCCAGGTTGCTTCCGTATGCGTAGCCCCAGTTATGTGAGGGCAATCGACCAAGGGTGTGCCTCAGAGGATGAAGGACCAGGAGGAAGACCTCTGCTGCTACTTCCATCCTCACCACCACGCACAACTGCCACAACTGTCAGGACCATCCAAAGCAGCACAGGTGAGTGGCGATATAATAATAATAAAATAAACCTTAGCTTGAAATGTTGATACCAGTTTCCAAAAGAAAATAATATGGTTCTTGTCCTCATGAACCCATTGACTTACATGTAATCATTTTGAGGGTGACAGTTAAGGGAAGAGACATGAGAAGGAAAAGACACAAGATGTATTGGCCGTCGCAACTGAAACAGAAGATCTGTGATTCCATCCATCACAATGGGAAACATGAGATCTCTTCCCATCAAAGTGGATGAGCTGGAAGTAACAACATTCCATCAAAGGAGCTACCAGAAGTTCTGCCTCATCTGCTTGACTGAGATACATGCAACTCTGGACTCACATATAAATATGGACAGCTTTCAGACAGAACCAGGGAGAGCAGTAAGAAGAAAGGAGGGGATATGGTTGTGTTTGGGAATGACAGGTGGTGTAATGCTCTGAAATAAGGACACTGAAATGCTAGCTGTTAGTATGAGGCCGCATTATCTTCCTCTGGAATTTTCACGTTATCATGATAACTGTGTATGTCCCACCCTCTGCTAACTCTGCATCGGCCTGGGATGTTCTGCACACTTCCACCAGCAGACTCCAAAAACATCACCCACAGGTCCCCTTCCTGATCACTGGGAACACCAGAAATACCATATCCACTTCAAGTGAACACCGACAGGGCATCCAGTTCATCGCCTCCATCTCCCCTGGGGAGCTCAGAAGCTCTAACTTATGTAGTCTCCACACAGTAGGAAGAGCAATGAGCTCTTCTATGTGGGAAGAGCTCTGTCCTCCTCTTAGGGAGAACATCAACAGCATCATGGACTGCATCAACTTCTGTGTTGACAACATTGTCCCCATCAGGAAGGTATGGTGTTTCTCCAATTACAAGCCCTGGATCAACAGAGGCTCATGCTCAATCATCTATGCCTCATGGTGAGGTCTTTAGTGGATCCACTGCAACAACATCTAGCCAGGACTTCTGAGTGACAAGCTGGAGATGTCAGGAGTAGACCACTACATGTGCCAGTGGATACCAGACTACCTCACTGGCCTCCCACAGTATGCAAGCACACAGGGCCGTGTCCTTGTGTCTGCAGTATGGGGGCCAGACAGGGAACTGTGCTGGCACCACTCCTCTTCATCATCTACACTGCAGACTTCTCCATCAAATCTCCACACTGCCATCTACAAAACCTCTCTGATGACTGCCATAGTCAACCTCATCACAGGTGAGGATGACTCAGAGTACAGACAATGGACTGGTGCCAGCAGAACCACCTCTTGATCATCATGGATAAAACCAAGGAGCTGGTGGTGGATTTCTGTAGGCGCACCCCCCTTACTGATGCCGGTGAACATCCAGGGAGTGGACACTGAGATAATGAACTCTTGTAATACCTGGGTGTTCACCTGAACAATAACCTAGACTGGACTCGTACCACTGAGGCTCTTTACAGGAATCCGACTATGCAAGTTGTGCACTTTGTTATTCATGAGGCCCAAGCTGTCTGAAGAACTTTTTAAATTTCTGTACTATTTTCTGTCATAATCAGTCGGGTTGAATTTCATAAGAAGAAGACCCCAAAAAGCAAAACACTGAAATGTTTTTTTTCTCTGTTAGATTTAATGACTTCTCGGTATGGAACATGGCCTTGTGAAGAGAGCATCTGCCACTTATTGACTTCAGACACATTCATCCACATCTTGGCCATAAGCCATGAGCTGCATGTCAGTGTCAGATCAATGTCAGCTTCCCATGCAGCTCACAAGAAAACACAAGAAAAATGTATTTAAAGCACAACTCACTTCAACTACAACATATTGTAGCCACTCACAACTCACTTCATATAAATGTTGTATAGTTGAAGTGAGCTGTTTCTAATATGAGATTAGAAATGGACATATTCATTATTCCTGCTATAATAATAATAATAATACCCTTATTATTATTGTTATTATTATTAGGATTGTTGTTGTTGATGGATGAGAGGTGAAGTGCGAATAAGTTAAGAGAAGCTAAAATGAACATAAATAAGGTACAAGAGGAAAAACAATACCACGATAGGTCCTATGACCTATCGTGGTATTGTTTGTGCCAGTGTCTCTGGTAGATGGGAAGTGCTCCCATCTTCCCCGGGAAGATGCAGAAACTTTGTGGATTTTGTTCACTGAGTGTGCTTGCTGTATTTACTCCAATATCTTTGCTTTTTGACATACAATATTTATTATTCACACTTTTAGATACAGTGTGACAGAATATCTTTTTTAGTTGGTGAAAAAAAGATAATCTGCTGGTTAAGTGGAAAAAATGGGTTGTTGGGAATTAGAACATTATGGAGAAAATTAATTTTTTGGTCACAACATACAATTTATATAACTAATTTCTTCTCTTTTTGTTCTCTCCCACCTTCTGTTTTTTATAGTATCGTCTTGCATTACTACCTATAAGAAAACCCCTCCACCAGTGCCACCACGAACCTCCACCTGCTCTACAGCGTCCAAGCCATATATCTCTATCACAGCCCAAAGCAGCACAGAGTCCGCACAGGTACTGAGCACCGCATCAGTAGTGGTGTACAACACAGAGACTGATTTCAGACAATCACCTTCTTCCATCTTGCTTTGTGTTAATGTGGGGCGAGATGGGGAGTATTGTTTACCATCAACAGAACGTCACTTTGTGTTGTGGTACAAAACATTTTCACAAATGAAAACAAGAACCCAATATCTGCCACATTTATCATATATTTATGTTTTCTCTTTAGATTTTTGCGCTGTTATTCATTACTTCCCTGTGTTGTTGCGCAACACTCCCCCCCCCCTCTTTTCTCTACTCTCTCACTCTCGTACTTCCTCTTCTGAGAGGGGAGATGTGCTACCAGCTCTCCTTCTAACGGGTTAATTGAGTTTCCTAAATCTGCTGGGATTTACCCTGTCCAGAACTGAAGTAAACTCTGTTTAAGCTGGTTTCGAGAAACGATTCGTCTGGTTTCTGACGGCCTACATCCAGGTGTCCCACCCTTCTTCCCCCTGTGAATTAGCCAGACTGAGCAGCCTACAGCCAACTAGTTTCACAGAGCACACCTGTTAACGGTCGCTCGTTCTCTATTTTACAACTTGCATTTGTTATTGAACCAGGTAGGTTTTAGTGACTCGGGCGAGTCCCAAGGATGATGTTTTACATTTGGGCTACCAGCAACCTAAAAACATTTTCCACTTCTTCCTCTCCAGAATCAAACATCACAGCTATTTTACAACCATCAAAGTGACTCATTAACTGAATGTCCACAACATCTTTTAGATTTTCTTTAGGCTAAATATTTTATTAGTAAGGCATTTTTGCAAGGGTCAGTACAGCTTAATTCAGTATCAGAAATAATCAAATAAGTAAAATCAATCATCTAGTCTATCTTTCCCTACTGCTGACACTGAGAACTAAAAAAGGGAACCTTTGAGAGAGACGGACGGAGTTTGGTGTTTCGAACCCCAGACCTGGCCTGATGATGAAGAAGGTGTTGCAGCAGGAGGAGGAAGTTGATCGGCGAAGGCAGGGATCTCTGTAGGTCTGATGAGCTTCTTCTCCGCATAGATGGTGAGGTCACACAGGACTTGGTGCTGGCAGGAAAAAAGGCACCAGTTCTTCTTCTTTGTCTTTGCCTTTGTCTTCATCTTTGTCTTTGGGGTCTGAACCCAGCCGATGAGAGAAGTGCGATTTGAAGCCACAGGCTGTGGGGCTGATGGGTTGGTCCCCATGAGCAGGACAGTCTTCGGCTCTGTGGCCCCGGCTCTTCTTCAGCTGCAGAGTTCTTTGTCCATCTCGATCTTGGCTTGAAGCTGCCCGGAGGATCCAACCAAAGGTTCCTCTGTTGCACCCACCTTTTATAGGGTTTATCCAGCCTTTTGGTGCGTTTGCATTGGCTAGCACTGATGCTGTGCTTGTTTCATTGGTTGACTGCTTACACAGATGATCTCATATCCATCACTGTCTTACAGACATTATGTCCTGATATCTGTGCTAATATCTCAGGGTTGCTCAGCCTCCTATGTCCCTTGCCTGCACAACCTTTTCTCTGAAAAATTTACATTGTTCAACAACCTGTTTCCAAATAAGGCATTGGTCATCTCTGCTCTCCTGTTAGTTCCCCTTTTTCCCTTAACCTTTCACCTTTCACCTACCATCTACCTCCAACATATCAGTGATGTTTAATTGCAGTTACACCTTTTACACCATTTCAAGTTCAATGTCAAAATCACATTTATATCACATTTATTTTCTTTAGCTTCTCTGATTTAGCATTCATTTATAATTTTATAACCATAACTTATTAATTATTCTTATTATAATCTTAATGTGAGTTATTACAGATGTTTTCTAAAATGAAACCAAGAATAATCCATGATTCTAATTATTTGATACCAAAGTTACAGTTACTTGTTTTTCTTGTAAGTGTTCCCACAAATGTAAGTGTAAGTATTATTACAAGTAAATCAATATTAATATAAGTATTTTACTTTGACTCTTATCAAATTACTCAAAATGTTTAGATTTCATTCTTTAAAACTTTCATGCTTTAAAATAAGGAATAGTCTCAGCTATTTTTATAAATCTGCAGGCTGGAAACTTAATTCCTCTTTTTCCAGGAAACCTGCTTTTCCTGTTTCATGACTCTCTCTGACTGACTATGATTTCTTATGATTAGATAGAAAAAAGTAGAATTAAAGCAAAGTTTGCAGGAGACAAAAACAACACACACAACCAGATTTATTTTATTGACACTTAAGTCTACTGTTGGGCCTTGATGTCACTTGAATGATTCATTTTAAAGATAACTTTATTTATTATTACTGTTAAACTAAAATCTCCAGCATGGGGAAGTGGGATGAGCTCGGATTTTCTTGACACCTGTTTTTTTTCTTTTTATCCTTCACTTTTCCCTCCCACTCTGAATAAGTGGGAGATTCAGGAATCCCTGAGATTCCTGAAGTACTGAGGGATCTACACAATTCAAACCTGACCAGTGATTTAGAAATTATTTTGGGCCAAGACCTTTTGGTACTTTACAGAACAATATCAGAATTCCAAAATGTGAAAAAAAATCTGTCATTTAACAAACAGAACCAGAGCAGTGATCTAAGACCTTGTGTAATGTGATTCAAGTCCCTGTTGGTGAAACGAGCTGGAGCTACCTTATTGTTTTTTTAAGAGACCAGTAAAGACACCATTGCAATATGACTTCTTTTAAACCTTCATGATTATGAAAACCTGAATTCCGGTACATCATGGTAAAAATCTGCTCCCGCACATAAAGGCATTCGCTTCTTCTATCAAAATTTGTTCAAATCTGCATAGTGTACATTAGTTCACTTTTGATAAGCCAGTGGTAAAAACAGAATGCTATTCTATATCCAAGGTAATACTTGCCAGTGACAGAAATTGTCTTTTTGTTCTAAAATCAACCAGGATGCCTATATGGAAGATGAAGGGCCCAGAGGAGACATGACAATCCAGTCAGGGCTCAGCAACTCAACAGAGAGTATTGACAGCATGAAGGCCTTGACAGCTGCCATAGAAGCTGCTAACGCTCAGGTTTGTGATTGTATGTTATGACTGTAAAGTAAGATGTGAGAATGATTTCACAGCCAATTTATGAGTTTTGGAAATAACTACTTGTATCATAATTTAATGTCTTGAAAATGTGTACTACTTGCAAAAAGAAGAAACAGGGGTTTGGAGAGATTATGAATACTGTGTATTCTTAAACCTGCGACTGGTTGGTTCTGCGACTTATACTCAGGTGTGACTTATATGCACTATATTGCCAAAAGTATTTGCTCACCCATCTAAATGGTCAGAATTAGGTGTTCTAATCACTTCCATGGCCACAGGTGTATAAAGTGAAGGGCCTCGGCATGCAGACTGGTTTTACAAACACTTTGAAAGAATAGCTCACTCTCATGAGCTTCATGTATGCCAGTGTGGAACTGCGATAGGATGCCACCTGTGCAACAAATCCAGTCTTGAAATTTCCACGCTCCTAAATATTTCCCATTCAACTGTCAGCTGTATTATAAGAAAATGAACGTTTTTGGGAATGACAGCAACTCAGCCACAAAGTGGTAGGCCACGTAAACTGACGGAACGGGGTCAGCAATTGCTGAAGGTCATAGTGAGAAGAGGTCACCAACTTTCTGCACAGTCCATCACTACAGACCTCCAAACTTCATGCTGCCTTCAGATTAGTTCAAGAACAATGTGCAGGGAGCTTCATGAAATTGATTTCCATGGTGGAGCAGCTGCATCCATGCCATACATCACCAAGTGCAATACAAAGGATTCTATGTGGTGGTGTAAAGCACGCCACCACTGGACTCTAGAGCAGTGGAGGTGCATTCTCTATAGTGACAAATCGTGCTTCTCTATCTGGTGGAGTGAAAGGAACTCTGAATGCTTCAACATACCAAGACATCTTATACAATTCCATGCTCCCAACTTTGTCCCACAAAGTTTGGAGCTGGCACCTTCCTCTTCCAACATGACTATGGACCTTGCTTTGTGCACGAGTGCACAAAGACATAGATGGCAGAGTCTGGTGTGGATGAACTTGACTGGCCTGCACAGAGTCCTGACCTCAACCTGACAGAACACCTATGGGATGAATTAGAGCGGAGACTGTGAGCCAGGCCTTCTTGTCCAACATCAGTATGTGACCTCACAAATGTGCTTCTAGAAGAATGGTCAAAAATCCCCATAAACATTCTCCTAAACCTTGTGGACATCCTTACCAGAAGAGTTGAAGCTGTTCTAGCTGCAAAGGGTGAATCAATGTCATATTGAACCCTATGGATTAGGAATAGGATAATATCAATTAGGCTCATACTGTATGTGTCGTGTTGGTTTTGAAGATATGTTTAACCCACATGCAAAACACTCATAGAAGAAGAAAAATATAATGATGTTTAATAAATTGAGAATTGTGAAGAGATGCGCTCCAGAAGAACAGTCCCTAGGCGGGAACCGGTACCAGCATCCATGCGATTGTATTGTGGGAGGGCAGACAGGGCTTGGGAAAGCAGATGGATTGGGGAAGGCCAGCTGTTGAGTCTTGAAAAGAATGGGAGAGTGGAAATGTAACCAGGGGACATCCAGATCCAGGGATCAGTTCAGGTAACCTGCACGAGGAAGTAACGTGGGTGAGAAAGGCAAGAAGCTACACTCAGAGACACTTAGAAATCAGAGGGCTTGGAGTTTTACCACTACTGGTTAGCACTCTGGCACCGACATGCTGGCTTCCAGGTCCTTAAGTAGTCCACCTGATGAAGTGGAAACAAGCAATAGGTGTGCAAAAATGCCTGCAGCGGAACAGAACTGCTGCTACCTGACGTGAACTGGATCACACAAACTGCAGAAAAGGACTAAAGGAATAAGTGAACACACCTCCTGCAACCCGGCAATATGTGAGTCAAGGCAGGTGAGCAAAGACTTTTATCAATATAGTGTATTTCCACATCGAGAGGAGCCAGTTGAGGTGGCTCGGGCATCTGGTCAGGATGCCTCCTGGACGCCTCCCTGGTGAGGTGTTCCGGGCACGTCCCACCGGGAGGAGGCCCCGGGGAAGACCCAGGACACGCTGGAGGGACTATGTCTCTCGGCTGGCCTGGGAACGCCTCGGGATTCCCCCGGAGGAGCTAGAAGAAGTGGCTGGGGAGAGGGAAGTCTGGGCCTCCCTTCTGAAGCTGCTACCCCCGCGACCCGACCTCGGATAAGCGGAAGAAGATGGATGGATGGATGGATGGTGTATTTGTTTTGTCTCTTCATGATGTAATTTTGACTGATACATTAAATGTTAAATCATTTTGATGGGCATGAGCCAAGGACCTTTACCCAGAAAAGCTAAACACTGTCTGACAGCAAGATGACCAGAGCAGGAACAGGAACAAGTTCACTGTTGGATGCCGAACATGCTGCTGGCAAGGAAAGAGTTGTGTCTCCATGCCCTGGTATTTGCCAATGAAAGTCATTAATAAAAATGACTTTGCAAGTGGGCCTTTCCACTGCAATGTAGTGTAAATATAGTTTTACACTACATACGTTTCCGCTCTGGAAGTGCACAGCACCCGATCGTACCGTAAGTTCTTGACCACCCTGATTCAGAACACTGATATCAATGCGTTAGAAACTTCCAAGGTCAGTTTGTTGAAAAACAGGTAACTGAACACCACGTCACTCTCACATCTAACAATTTCTATTTTTTTCTAAATAAATACATCCTACTTAAGTTATTTTTCCTTCATGATGCATTTTTGACTGATGCAACTTATACTCTTGAGTGACTTGTGCTCCTTTTCCACTGACTGTAATGGACCCAGCTCCACTCTACTCAGTCTGCTTGGCAAGCATTTTCACCTGCCTTTTTTCAGCCTTGTATCTGCTTTGTCGGACCCTGCTAGGGTCTGCCAGGGCCCAACGTACATAGGCAGTGATGTTTAAACTCGCTTTAGTGACTGAGGTGTTTCATAGTCTCAATTTAAGAAAGACTTGAGTCTTGGTCATTGCAGAAGAATCCAACTAAAATACTTACGCTTGAGATTGACAGTTTGGGTTTTGCTGTGAAACTTTGACACAGTGTTCCAGTGGGTTTAGTGATCCCAAACACATGGGATATGGGTATGTAATGGATAAAATAGGCTGACTTTAGACCTATTCAAACACCTTTAAAAAAGTTCCAACCTTAATCCTGTTAATAATTTGTGAACTAGGGTTAAAAGTCAAGAAGTCAAATAATTGAAACAAACTATGCTAATATTCCAAACATTTGTCAGATGTCCATAGCTGTCTCAAACGGCAGGCCTTTTTATTTGTGTCCTTAGTCCTACTCACATTAATTAAATGTCTAAACTGCTAATGAGCTAATATTGGAGCCAGGTGTGCTAAAGCACAGAGATATAGAAAAGACTGAGGAAAGGAGTTTTAGACCCTTGATCTAGAATTATGACAGAAGTTTATTGATGACTACAAATAGAGGTCAAGGTTCACTTGCCTCGAAAGTTCAAAGTGATTATGACCTTCTTTCCCATAAACATTACATTTAAACTCTGACTGGAGCTGTCTCTACTTAGGTGCATGGACCAGCCAGTCAACATGTCAGCAACAGCACGATGACAGTCAGCACTGCCAGTTCCCCACATCTCAGCAGGGGGCAAGTTGTAGAAGAACATCGGGATGAATACAGAAAAGAAGCACTCAGGAAGGGGAAATGTCTCTCCATAGGCATCCAGGTACAGGATTTGTAGCTAATTTACTTTACACAACAGAAAAATCAAAGCTACATTTAAAGGGGAAGGTAGAGGAAGGTATGCTGAAGTATGGAAGAATTGTGTAGTTTGGAATTCTTTGTATCCTATAGGTTGATGGACCAGAAGAGATTCCAGATCCAGAAGACCCCTCCAAGTTCACATCTGTGGGGGTGCAAGTGGAGGATGATCGAGGGTGAGGGTGATCATTGCAGTGAAAAAAATCAAAATATTTTTCGATTTTGATTTCTATTATATTCTTTCATAGAATAGAATAGAATATACTTTATTGATCCCCAAGGGGAAATTGCTTATTAGTTGACAAGCTACTTCATCCAAGGTGTTAAATATTAATAAAACAAATATAGGCATAAGAAAGAAACTTTTTAAAATATATATACACCTTAGAGTGATGTACAGAATTCAATATGATGGAATATAAATAAATAAAAAGCATGCACATGCAAATATGTTAATCTATAAATAATCTACATATGAGTACAAAGAAAATTCAGTTTAAGTTACTCAGAGTTGGGCATTGTATTGTCTAATGGCTGCAGGCAGAAATGATTTCCTGTGTCATTCTGTGGTACACTTTGGTAAAATGAGTCTCTGGCTGAATGTGCTCCTGTATCCAGTCAGTACATCATGAAGAGGATGAGACTAGTTGTCCAAGATAACCTGTACCTTGGACAGGATCCTTCTCTCTGCCACCACTGTCAGAGAATCCAGCTCCGCTCCCATGACATTGCTGGCCTTGTGGATCAGTCTGTTCAATCTGTTGGTGTCCTCCACCTTCAGCCTACTGCCCCAGCACACCACAGCATACAGGATGGCACTGGCAACCACAGAGTCATAAAACATCCTGAACAAAGTCCAAGAGATGTTGAATTTTATTTTTATTTAATTTTAATTTTATTTATTTGGGCCTTCCTGTACACAGCATCAGTGTTCTTAACCCAGTCCAGTTTCTTTATTATTGTGGACACCTAGATATTTATAGTTCTCCACAATGTCCACACTGACCCCCTGGATAGTAACAGGGGTCACCAGCGTCCTGGTCCTCCTCCTCAGATCCACCACCTGTTCTTTGGTCTTTGTCACATTGAGCTGCAGGTGGTTCAGCCCACACCATGTGACAAAGTTGTCCACAGCAGCCCAGTATGCAACCTCATCGCCCTCACTGATGCAACCAACCACAGCTGAGTCATCTGAGAATTTCTGGAGATGACAGGTCTTAGTGCAATAGCTGAAGTCAGTTGTATAGAGGGTGAAGAGGAAGGGAGAGAGGACAGTCCCTTGTGGAGCTCCTGTGTTGCTGACAACACTGTCTGATACATAGTGTCACAGGTGCACAAACTATGGTCTGCCATTTAGATAGTCCACAATCCAGGGAACAAGGGGAGATCCAACTGCATTGCCATCAGTTTCTAACCCAGTAGAGACGGATGGATGGTGTTGAATGCACTCGAGAAGTCAAAGAACATAAATCTCACAGTGCTCAACAGCTGGTCCAGGTGAGCATATACATGGTTAAGCAGGAAGATGATGGTGTCCTCAAGTCCAAGTCTGGGCAGTTAGGCAAACTGTAAGGGATCCAAGAGTGGTTGGACCAAAAGCCAGAGATGCTACAGTCCAGTAGCATCCTGGTGACAAGATGAATCTCTCCAGGGTCTTCATAATGTGGGAGGTCAGTGCCACAGTCCTTGTAATCATTTACAATGCATTCTGTTTTCCACATCACAGGGACCCGCTGTAGATTCTGGATCATGTTGAAGATATGCTGAAGGACTCCACAGAGCTGGATAGCACAGGCTTTGAGCACCCTCGGACTCACACCATCAGGGCCTGCAGTCTTGCACGGTGGAGTCTCACCAGCTGTCTTCTAATATCTTCAGCGCTAGTGTTTACTATATAGGTGACAAGCTGAGAGGTGGGGGATGGTCACTGAGTACAAGAGGAGGGAAGGAGATGTGAAGGTGAAACTCACATGGGTGGTCAGCAGCAGGATGTTGCTGGGAGTGAGAGGTACAGGAGCCGCAGTATCAAATCTGTTAAAAAACAGGTTGAGTTCATTGGCTCTGTCAACGTCCCCTCAACCGCTCCACAGCCTGCTGATCTGAACCCAGTGATAGTCCTAATCCCTCTCCAGACCTCTCTGATGTTTTTCTGCTGGAGTTTCCTCTCCAGCTTCCTCTTGTAATCCTCTTTAGCTCTTCTGATCTTCACCTTCAAGCACCTCTGAATTAGTCTCACATCATCCGTTGCCATCTCTGCTTCTCATTCAGGATGGTTTTGAGCTCCTTTGTTCAAACCAAAGGAGATCAAATAACACCGTTTATTGTTATTTGGGTAACAATAAACAGTCTCAGTAGGGATAATGGAGTCAACACAGAAGAAGTTAGTTATGCACTCATTGAGCTCACTAATGTTCTCCATATTTGAGATCCTGACATATTGAGATCCTCAAAACATCCCTGTAGCGTCTCAGTGACCTCCTGTGACCCCCTCCTCACTGTCCTCGTGGTTGCAGGCTGGCTCTTCACCAAGGACTGAGGCACACCAGGTTATGATCGAACTTTGAATGGAGGGAGGGGAGAGGAACTGTAAGCATCTTTTATATTAGTCCAGAGTCCTATCTTCTCTGGTGGGACATCTCACATACTGGGTGAAGTTGGGCAGGGTTTTGTCCATGGTGACATGAATAAAATCACCCAAGATAATCATGAATGCAGTTGAACGTCTTGTCTGCAAGCAACCTACAATGGAGTGGATGATATCACAGACCATGTAGGTTTGCCACCCATCCCATAAAATACAAAATCATCTCTTATTTAGCTGTTAAATGCTGCGTCCTGTATTAAACCAATATGTGGCATGTATTGGTCCATATTTCTATAATTGTCCAATAGACAAGCCTATCACACACATATCAACACTAAGTGTAACAATAATGACCAAAATAAAACACAGGAAATATTAAGGTCTGCTAAATTGTAGTGACAGGATCTACATGACCCCCTGCCCACCAGAACACTACGGTTTGATGCTGTTATCATGGTTACCTAGAGACAGACAATATGCAGCTGAGGTGAGCTGCTATCAACCTGGGTCTTTTTAAAATGTCCACCCAATACTCCACCATGTCCTTAGAAGCAAAACCTCTTGCAAAAATACAATGGGAAGAAATAAATCTCAGGCTGAACCATCTTAGTGAGGATGAATACAGACATTTTAAATAATGTGCCCATTGTGGCACAGTGTGCTATATGATATCAGACAGAATGCATCAGTAGAAGAACACTGCAGATCCGCCAGAACCTAGAAGAACCAGACATCAGTGTCTTTTCCACCCTCAATCATCTCCTGAGGCTGATATGGTACAGAACATTTTGCTATGATTAAGTTTCTTGTTGTGCTTTTAGTAGACTATTATGGTTTGATTATTTGCTTAGGATGTTGAGTTTGGATGACACTTTATTTAATCTATCTAAATAGTATCAGCTAAAATAATAGAATTGATCATTTAAAGAACAAATCATGCTAATAGATTACCAGTACATACATAAATATTTCCTGCTTTAAAACTGTTTGTTAGGACTTTCTGTGTGTTTTCTTTAGAAATATTGATATTTTTTATGAATACATTGCTCAGTGTTCATTTAATGTATTATTTCACTATTATTTCATTAATGTGGTTTACCAGTTTGGATAACCTGACTTCCCATTAATGGAAAAAAAAAAACCATGCTAACCAAAAATGCATTTGGTTAGCTAGCGGTTCTAGACAATGGTCAACACTGTAAATGTAATTTGTTAATACTCAGTGGTGGATTTTTTTTTAACCTTCACAAGTTTACTTTAACAATGAATTCAAAATTATAGTGCTGCACTTTTAGCTGTTGAATTTAGATAGGATCATACTTTCCAGCTGCTAGATCAGGGTTCTGTAAGCTGTATCTGTGGATATACAAGTGGCTCTTTGGCTCACTTAATATATCAAATGATGAAATATTGCTGTTCTTTTTGTTGTTGTTTCATTCTTTTTAAGAGTCACCATGAAAAAATACTGACTCCACTGGCCCCCATGGTAAATTTGGACTAGAATCAACCAGACCTAACTCCTTATTTGTATAAATATTTTGGTAAAACTCTTTAAAATACCAGAATTTGCACCTTTATATTTTTGGCTGTCTGGTGACTTAAATGTTAAATCAGGTATTATGATCAGTTACTCAGTACTTGAGTAGACCTTTCACAAATATTTTTTATACTTGCTTAATTAAAGCTTAAGTAATTTATGGTTCCATTCTATTTCTATTTAAGTAAAAACCCGTTGAACGTATGCTATTCTGATTGGAGTACAATTTTGGGATCCTCCAACCAACCTGTATGTATGAATAATTGCTCTATGAATCCTTTTTGTTGTTTTTACAAAAAAACATTGCCATAAAACAATGTCTATCACTGCAGCAGCCATCCCACCCCATGAGAGTAGGGCGACACAGGCCTCCCTTATTTTATTTCTGAAAGGTGGCAACCCTGTCAGAGGGAGGAATGTAAACAGTCACCACAATAACATGGGAATATTCACAGTTCAAGTAAAATGGACGAAGACGTCCAGGCTATAGGTTCGCTCCTTGACCGTTATATGAACAGGATTGCATGACCAGTTGTTTATTAGAGCGGCAAGCCACCCTCCTTCAGGTGTGCTATTCTCTCTGTGAAATTCCGGTCAGGCTGAACAGTCTGGTAATCCTTCATGGAGGCATTGGTGTCAGGAATGCAAATGTCTCCATCAGGTGTGGGTGCAGTCATGTCTCCGTAAAACACATTAAACTACATTCCCGGTATTCCCTCTGGCTCCTGGACAGATATGTTAATTCATCCATCTTGTTAGCCATCGATCTAACGTTGCCCATGGTAATGGTGGGAGAAACAACTTATAACTTCTCTTCTCCATAAGCCTTTGTTGTTTCTTCCTTATTGCGCTCCTCCACTGTTTGTTTTCTCTTCGGCAACCCCGATGTGTCCTTCTCCACATCTCTTTGGAGATTTCTGTGGATCTGGACACCATGTCATTCAGCTTCAGCACAATGAGCTGATCCCTGGTGTAAACAATTTGGCCAAGTTGTTGTGCCTAGCAGAGTAAAAAAAAGTATCTCTACATCAAAGAAAAAAATTATAACTCTCTTAATAAACAGTACTGAAAATTATGACTAGTAAAGTGCAAAAATAAATTGAAACTGCAAAATAATCAATCCAAAAAAATAAACAAAGCAAAAAGGTGAGGAGTAAACACAACAGGCTGCATACATGTTGGGACATGCGCACTAAATCACAAATTTACTGATTTGTATTAAGTATATTTAGAAAGACATTGCAAAATGTAAAAGTGTTGACTGAATTGTGTCTTGACAGTAGATATTGATTCTTTGGTTTCTTGGATGTCTAGATATCGAAGGCTCCAGCGCTCCAACAGTGTGACAGCAGCTGTACAGGTAAGCAGCAAGCTTGCATTGACAGGTTGTGATTAACAATTTTTATTGGGACAAGTTCTCTATGCTGTTCCAAGCTATATCCAACAGCTCTGTTGGATAAAGTTTACCAACAGAGCTGTTTTCCTTCTTCATAAACAAAGCCCTCTGCTCTACACATCGGAATTAATGAATGACTATACTTTATTAATTAATTATTAATAAACAGAGTCCTGGTGCTGACCAGAGTTCTGAGTGGCTCATAGGACAAAGAAATGGAGAAATAGCAGCACACATGACTGGTTCTGTTACTGATCTTTCACTGTGAAAGTCTGTATATCTACACACTTGTGTGATATCTTGCTCTTTGGAGATCTGTTTGCAGAAAAGTTATCAAATTTCTACATGTATATGTCAAATTTTAGATTCAGACCACTTTTTCCAGACCATGGAAAATGTGACTCAGGTAGAGGAATAAATCTGACTTCCATTGCAAAGCCTTTTTTGGCTAAAATATATAATATCAAGTTGATCTTGACAGAAGACATGAGGAATGAGAAATCATTTGGAAATATGCTGTATTAATGTAGGCTATTTACAAAACTAAATATAAATTTCACACAACTAAATATTAAGTTAATTCTTGGATCCTCTTTATTTTCCAATCCAGGCAGATCTAGACCTGCCAGACCTCCTAGACACTCCCCTAGACTCTCCACACCCTCACAGAGGACGTCTGGCCTCCTGTGGCATGTCTCGGAAGTATTCCCGCGATGCAGCCACCTCCACTGTCAGCATTCAAGGCTCAGGGAACCATTACCATGCCTGCGCCTCAGATGATTATGATGATGTTGGTTTTGACCCGTCCATCCTCCCCCCGCCTGACCCCTGGATAGATACTGTTACTGATGACTCACTTGATGCAGACTTCAACAGCTCTGCTATTCTGGAGGTATGTAGACTTGTTTTACTCATTTTGGTTTGTTTTTAATGCATATCAATCATTTCAATCATTTTTTATACATCCTTGATATCGGTGACCAAAGTCCTTCACAAAATATATATAGAAAAGTAAGGACGCACCAATATAAACATTTGGGTTGGAACTGATATCCAATATTATTACTGCTGTTATGACAGATATCTGATATTAGTCATAGACAGTTTTCAAGTCTGTGGGATGAAAGAGCACATAGAGTCAAAGCTCAGTGGGGTTTAACACTGAAAGACAGGGACAAGTGTATCACTATACTTTCTATCTTTTGAAATAACTGAGATTTTTAATCATAATTTTTTATTTTAAAGTATGTACTTGCATGTACAGTTTCTAAGAAAATGCATTCCTCATGACACACTTCATTTTAAAAAGTTCTCCATGTGTGTTTTATATATTAGAATACACATTCCCCAATATGTGTTTTAATATTTAGAACACACATAAATATTACATTTAATTTCAAGATTTCATCTTCTTTAGATTGTGTTATTGCTGTGCAAGTGTGGAAAATGTTAGCTTTAGGAGAATGAATGTTCACATTTCCTTCTGATTAACCGTATTTTAAGATATTTATTTATCAGAAGCTGAAAATGTTCACATTGCCCTTTAGTGAAAGATAAACAAGCAGTTACTTTCAGCCTCATTCAGGGGTTTCTTGTAGTTTTAATGAATATTTCATGTTCACTATTTTGACAGTATGTGCAAATTTGAATATTATGATGTAAGGTGGTACAACGGTCGGTCTGTCAGAGAGATGGACGCTGGTTCCTGAAGCTTCTTCAAGCTGAGACCGACCGCATGGAGGGATGGTGTCGGCAGATGGAGCTCGACCAGCGGGAGAACGAGTTGCCTGAAGACAGTAGGTTTTATATGTGTTTGTTCATCGTTCAGCTTTTTAGCAAACATTTCAGGATAAATAGTGCAACACACATTTTAAATATTAAATCTGAATAATATCAAATTCAGTTTTTTATTGCAAAGTCCATACAAAGGGTCTCAACCATAAGAAATTTAGGAGGTCCACAATTATGGAAAATTTCCGTTTTGCATTTTTCTGTCCTTCCACTTGGGTATTTATGGTTTCTACAAATATTCCAAGAGCAAAAGAAACCGAACACCCAGCTAGTTTTTGGAATAAGTATATGTATTGCTGGTGTTTGCAAGACAGTTTGTTTCAAAAACTTCTAAATTGTTGCATCACAACTTTTTACAAACCAACCTCAAGTGGACCTCCACCTATTTCATTACAGGTTTGTTCTGCTGGTTTTACACTTGCACAATGACTGCTTGAAAAGGAAAATGTTTTGTTGTCCACTGTAACACAGAGCTTGAGCATGTGTTCATGCATTTTCTCCCAGTCATGGAGAACAGAGCTGCATGGCTTCATAATATTTCTGCTTGCAATGTCCTTGCAATATTGCCAAAGTAAGTTGTAGTTTGTACAGAGAATTTTAAGCAGAAATCCTCTGAAAACTACCAACAGTTCATGACAGAATTTACCAAAATGCTTCAACGGAAGGAAGAATCAGTTTCTATATTCTCACAAATATGCAGATGGCGATGTAAGTACATAATGATGTGTTGCATGTTTCGTGTTGTTTGGCAGAAACGTGGTTTGTCATTTAGCACAAGCTAACACTAAACAATAGCCTCTGCTAGTCCTGTGTCTCACTTTATGTTACTCACAATCAGTGTGTCCGAATTCAGGGTCTGCATCTTTCGGAGTCTATGAATGTCTTTGCGTCAAAGGATCTGGTCTATGTAGGACGGGTGCTTCGAAGGCCGCAAATATTCGACGACTGGAATAGAAAAGCTGTGACTTTGGACAGGTCTAGTCAAAATAAAGAATAGACGCTATATAACATTGGGGTTAAATAAAGCTATTATGTTTGATTGCTTCACTTTAATCAGTCAAACTGATTTGCTAAGGAATAAATTAAATACTTTGGATAACCAAACATTATGCTGAACAATGTTGCCATTTAACTTCCTCTCATTGGAGAAAGCTATTGGAAGTTTGAAAACAATGTTCCGGGAGTCAGGCGTTCTCTCCCTGTAAACCAAATCTGGATCGTCCGGGGAGCTGGCTGTTAATGCAACGGGAGTAGACATCTCCGAAAATATTGTCAGAGCAATATTGCAATTAGGTGGCATATTAATAAATCAAGCAGATATTTGAGATTTACAAAGCTACATTCTCACTTAAAAAACATTGTAAAATGTAATGTTGTGTCACTTAGAGTGTAATATAGCAAAGATAATTTGCTGCTCTTCACCACCGTTGCTGCTTTTCCCGAACACCCAGTTTGGACCCTCAATGAATCGTAGGATATGGTGGGTCATGAAGGATACACTGGACCTGTCCAGTACACAAGGGTGTATCAGCATGGATGATGTACCCACAATGCATCACAGAGACATCACACTAATCTGAATATTGCCTCAGTATTTCAGGTTCCAGATTCAACCCCCTTTTCTTAGTGCCTGTTGGGGGAGTTTCTCTCAGAATCCGTGTTGCCTGCGCACATGGCATATTTCACGGAACTTGCTGGCTGTAGGTCAGGGTTTGTGTACCTGGGTCCAAAGCTGGCATTCTGATTGCTGTCTGGTTTCTGCTTCAATAGCAGCACAGATCTCATGTGATAACTTAAAGCCTCTCTTAAGTGGCAGTGTTGCTTTTAGTTAGTCTCATCTAGAGGGAACCTAAAGTTGTAACCAACAACAGTTAACTGAGGAACATTTAATTATGTCTCTGCTTATTTCAGCAGGGCACTGATAAGAAAGCACAAACCCAAATGGCACAGGACCAAATTTAGAGTCCACCAAAGTAAGGTTTTCAAGTCCATGCAGTAAGTTGAATACCCCTGGTTGCAGGCATGTGTCTTTCAGTCTCTCCTCGCCATGATGTGAGGATCTGGATGAGGACCTTCCAAATGAGACACATCAATTTTAATATAGATTTTATTATGTCATGTGACCTTTCAAGCTATAACAGTGACACTAATCACCTCCCTGTACTTGACTGTAATGCAGAAATCGAGTTTGTAATGCAAAAACACTCTCCCAAACTTTTAATAGTAAAATGGTATTATAAATTGTGTAAGATAATATCAGGAAGCATATACAAAAAGCAATACATACTATTCACTTTTATGTTTATGTTAAACACATTACCATCTTTGAATATTTAAGGACTCATTCACTCACCTGCACATGCCCTGTGTGCACTTCACACCAGTCCTAACCCTGTTTTTATCTCTTGCCACTGGTTTACATGATGCCATTTCATTTGTAGTCTCTGGGGCATTTTCCTATAATCACAAATGATTAATTAACAAATAGGTGGATACAAACTGTTAGTCTAAGATCACCAAGTTTAAAAAATATATTAATTTCTGACCTTTGTTGTTGCCCGGTGCCAGATCTGCAGTGAACTGGTGCATGACAAAGGCAATGGTACTTTCTTATAGCCCATAGTATTGTAGTGAGTAGTTTGAAACAGAAGTCCCACCATGTGATTACACAGGGTTTTCCCAGCTGAGCAAGAACATGACATGCACTTCAGTTCCACCACACCCCCACACCACAGCAGAATGAAGTGAAACCTGCTAATAGAGACATAAAAAATGTTATTCCTATGTTATGTTGACGTCAGCTTTCTACTGCCAAGTCTGAGCTACAGCAAAACAAAGTAGAAAAAAACGTAACACTCTAAATATAACATTTGATAAATATTCAACTGAGAGGGTAATCAACTTCCTTCATTTTCTAAATTGACCCGTGACATCTTTGTCTCACTAACACCTTTCCCTCAACTGCAATCGAGACTGTTCCAATACAGTGTTTGGGGAAACATTTCACTAACATTACAGATTTCTATCTTACTCAAAATTATGTAGTCAACAACAGAAATGTGGTTGCAAAAATAACTTCTATCCTTTACTTGAGTTGCCACCTTTCAGAAATCAAAATAAGGGACACGCACTACAACCCAAGTCATTCGACTCTCGTGGTATGAGGTGCCCACAACCACCTCATACCATACATTTGTCTATGTCTGCATATATATGTATAGTTATGGCCCGGCTCAGATGACCACAACAAAAACTGGGGGGACACAACTCCAGAAACCATTTTAAGCCCTTCAGAGGCATTCATTAAAATGAAGTCTAGGGGTAGTGGGTGGCAGCCTGGAAACCGCTGCACCGGCGTGCGTGCCCCTCGGTCCAGTTCTCCATCAAGCACTTTTCCTCTTCAGACTTGCTGGCCCCCACAGGTTCCAGCATGTGTGGACCATCTGAACCTCTGAACTGGTTCCCACACTGTGTCAAGAAACCAACGTTCCCCGTCTGGTTCTGGCTCCGACTCCACCTCTGGTTACGGCTATGCCTCCGCCTGGTTCTGGATCTCCATGAATGAACAAGTGTTCCTCACAGTATATAAGTGATCTGGGTAGACACGTGACCATAAGGACCTTCCATATCGAAGACCTTAATTGAAGCAGTTAACTACCCACAATGCAACACATCAGGGGTCACTCTATAATTTATTTTTATCTTTCTTTTTGTCTGAATTGCTTACCTCCTGATATAATTCATGTCAGGAGATATGACTGGCATTCGTTGTGCGCCTTTTGTCCTCACCGGAGCTGTTCTGCCTGGGATGAGTGTCTTCCTTCTCACACAGTGCAGGACGCTCAGGCATCACAAGGAAACATTTAAGTGTCATATAACAAATGATTCTGTATTTTACGTGATAGGTGGTAACCCCATTCTATACTATAAGAATCCAATCAAGATTAGAGCCTAACAATGTTCTATTTCCAAAACAGAAAGGTCACATAATGTTAGCTAGCTAACAACAAAAACACGTCCCTTCATAGTCAAACAGGTATCGTTCAGTGAACAATTTGCAGCCTTTGTCCAGTTTAGATTGTGTTGTCAAAGAACATTTGTTTTCAAATCATAATATAGCTTTAAATTGTATTTGTGGCAGTTTTAAAGGCTGCGTAAACTCCAGAAGTAAAGATACAGTACTTCGAGGCCAGCAGCAGCTCATTTGTATAATCGTGACATAGCGCTAAAACAACACATTCCTTAATGAGCTCAAAACCAGCAGAACTGATGGGTGAAATCTCAATATGTGAGAATAATTTTGTGTATTAAATGTAATGACCATGTTTTGCATATTCCACAGACCTATCCTAGCGTTTTCAAGAAACTATAATAGTGGACCATTAGTGGATTAATGGAACATTTAGTAGAACATGACAATCTTGTTGATGAGTGAAAAAATTGCAACAATCCATGTACTGCTTATAGGCAATAGACAAAGTCTACACAGCCCTCCAATAAGTTTTGCAATGTAAACCGCTTAGACCATGACAAATAATCTTAAAACTTTTTCCACCTTGACTGTGATACGCATCCTGTACAATTCAACCAGAAAACAAACTAATAAACTCTAAAATAATGCTCTGTTGAAATATCCTTGGACGGAATTGCAAAATTCAGTCTTGCTTGGTGGGAGTCAGACATCATCCACCAGCTTGACTTAGTAGTGTCTGTCCTCTCTATGCATTAGACCCCACTTCCCCACCTACTGGTGGTTAAATAATCATAGATTCATAGATTTTTCTGTGGAACCTGACTCCAAATTATTTGCTAAAATTTCACTTATTTGTCCATTTTGTTTGTAGAGAATGTCTAAAATAGTCAAAAGAAAATAATTTCAGCTATTTGCAGGCAGTTGCAGTCTCTGTGGGGATCTTTGCGAGTTTGAGAAGACAGAACAGAATAAAGAAACAGATGAACTGATGTAGGATTAACTTTGATGTTTAGAAAAGTTAACAACAGAAGAGGGAGGACAATTAGTTGATGGCAGCATTATCTCAGCCAATGCCCTCCTGCAGGAAGGTATCACAAACTATCATTTTTGACTTGGATAATATGTGTTTTACTTTGAAAAACTGGCATTTTAAGCAAGGTGTGTAGACTTTTTATATCCATTTTTGTATCATTTTCAAAGGTGAAAATACATTAGATCCTTTTGTTTATCCTAAAGTTTATTTTACCATAACTTGTGTTTGTGTTCTCAGTCCTGGAAAAGATGAGAACTGCTGTTGGAAGTGCTCAGCTTTTGATCTCCCAGAAGTTTCAGCAGTTCAGGGAGTTATGTGAAGAGAACCTGGTGAGTGCAAAAACCATTATCAATAATTCTACTGGAAAACATGCATCTTCACGCCTACTGGACACTTTACAAGTGCTCTGAATTCCAAGCTTTCTTTACAATCTTTTGTTCGATATCTCAGAAAATGCATTCAGTTGTAGCATTTGTATACATAGTTATTTAGAAGGTATTGATTATGCAATTGATGTTGTAACTTTTCTCTTCTATTGTTATTATGTAATAAGCTAATAACAACAGATAACAAAATTATTAATAGTCTCATGAAAACATCACTTTGCTAGTTTTGTGTGTATAATAGGGTTCAGTTTGGTTCAATTAAATCTCCTTATTTTAATTCAATCTACTTTCTAAAAAAAGATTCTAGTTGAGAGCAGTGACTGACGTCGGACCACTTTTTTCAGCAACAAGTAATCTAACGTGTTGCTATGTCAAATCCAGGAGTCAGACTACAGTTATTTATCGAAACCACTTTGTGCTACTATTTTCTTTTGGAATTTAATTGTATTTCCTCTACGTGTCTTGTCCAGTGATAGCCGTTTCTATTCGACAGTATCAGCAGCGACAGAAACATATACAATGGAGGGAAGAGGGAGATGCGCATTTTGTTGCTGGAACAACAGGAACTATTTTGAGTTTTGCTCGCCAAGTCTAATTATTATAGGCAGCTTAGGGCTTGTTTTTCTTTTTTTTTGTTTCTTTGTTTGTTTATAATCGCTTGCAAATTTAATGAGTGGCGGGTTGCGCCTTTTTGGGTTCGTTTTTGAATGTGAAGTTTGAATGTGAAGTTGCTCTTTTGGGCTTGGAAATAAGCAGAGACTCATAATAAATCCCAGAATTTGTCTGACATCCAGTTAATTTTAGTCTGACTCTCCCTGTCCATCATTTCCCGGATGATCCATCCAGCTGTGTTTTTGTTCATGCTAAGTTAATATATTTGCTCTGAATGACGTCGAGCCCCGCGTTGTGCTCCAGAAAACTGCAAATATTGAGACTAATATGAACAGCGCAATAAAGGTGAAAACAGCCACGAATGAACGAGTCCATAAAGTTGTGCAACTAAACACCATTATAATCATTAATATTAAGATAAATGTCACAAATCTGTGCAGCGGGACATCTGAGTGGGAGAGCTGCAGGAGGAGTTCTGTGTGCTGCGCTCTGACAGCAAGCAGGGCCTAATGCAGAACCTGGAGGCTGGGGGTGTTAAAATCCTTCTTAGAGTTTTCCAGACAGTGGAACACACAAAAACACACACAAGTTACTAAAGTTTTTTTGTACTGTTGTAACCATTAAACAATCTCCCCTTCAGTTCAACCTTATAAGTGGAGACACATTGTTGATGTTACCATTATAAAATAACTTGCATATTAAGTTTTGGCAAAGCTTAATGTAATTTTCACAGGCAGCAGAGCATTGTTGAGAGTGGTTGAGAGTTATTCTTAAAATTTTGTTTTTTTTACATTATATATAGCCTTGGACAACCCAATTATCATTTGGGTTGTCCATAATACATAAATATAACAAGTATAACCTATAATGCGATATACTTCTCAGTTCGACCATGCTTGGACTTAGAGCCAATTAAAAATTAATAAGCATTTTCTCTTAGATTAGTTATGTTTATTTTTTCTTATTTTATTTTGCTTTTTGCACCATTACAGAACCTCAGCATTCATCCTCGTCCTGTGGCCTCAGACCTGGCTGGCTTTTGGGATATGCTTCAGCTGTCTATTGAGAACATCAGCCTCAAGTTTGATGAGCTTCACCAGCTGAGGGCCAACAACTGGAGACCGCTGGACCCTCCCGATAGAAAGGTACTCTCATTTCTTAGGTGAAGGAAAAGGGATACCCTTTCCTTTGTTGTTTTTCTCTATCTATTATTTTATAGCCATTTGCATGAACATGATATTTAAAATTGAATATCACAAAGTGTTAAGGTTATTCACCTTTTCACAAATGTAATAACACGTTTCCTTTTATTTAAACATTTATTATGGTGAAAACTGGATGCTTTTCCAGTTGAAATAAATATTTTTATTTTTGTTTGTTTTTTTCTATTGATCCTGAATTTTAAGAAATGCCAGGCTTCATTAAGACCCATCGTTATTAACACATCTTTAAATGCAAACATGTCTAACCCTTTCATGCATCAGGGTCACTACAGTGGACAGCTATCTAAAAGCCATTTTCTTGTGTTTCTTGTGGATTTTTATGTTATAAATGCATACAGACCACTAAAATGGACACTAGTGTGTCAGGCAATACACTGCTAACTACTGTCCATCCAGTGCAAGTGTAAGAATTCTTTTGTTAAATCCAATATGTCGGACAGCTTATCAGACTGACTCAGGAACATCCAGTCTCTCCTTCTACTGTAGAAAACTCTTGCAGGTAAAAAAAATATTGTGACATCAAAAACCCCTAAAGACTAATACTACTGATGTATTTTCTAAATAACAACTTTATATTTGGAGAAAGTTACAACTGATCACCTGTCCACTAAAGTGGACATCATGCATCAATGACAATATTTTGACAGGTATTTATATCAATACTCTGACTATATATCTACAATATGCAACATTTCCAGCAAATATTTTGACTGTAAATAAACTGACATATTGTCAATCAATTAATCAAATTTTATTTGTATAGCACATTTCAGCAGCAAGGCATTTCAAAGTGCTTTACATCATATCAAACACAGAAACACAATGCAATATAGAATCAACAATCAAAACACAACATTAAGTCAAGTTACATCAATAAATTTGTAATTGATTACGTTTCAAATACAATCCTAAACAGGAGGGTTTTTAATCGAGTTTGCATCCATAAAAGGTTTACCTGTTACACTCCTACTGTGTTATATGGAACAAAATACCTGTTGCTATTTTTATTCCCACTCACTCTCACAATCACACAGTTTAAAACGATGTAGACAGCATTTTAATGGGCTTCTGGCACAAGGCTCCGTACACCTCTTTCATGGAATTTCGAGCAGGGACTCGGCCGTCCCTCACGGATTTTTTGCAATTCTATGGTACCTGTTAGTGTCTAGAATTTACAGGGTTTGTGTTACGCGCAATGACCCTGAGTCACTCGTCGTTTTTCTTCCGGCACCAGGCTCCCTACACCTCTTTTATGGAATTTCGCTCTGGGAATCCGTCGTCCCTCACGGATTTTTGTGCAATTTCAACATAGAATCAACAATCAAAACATGACATGAAGTCAAGTTTCATCATTAAATGTGTAATTGATTAGGTTTCAAATACAATCCTAAACAGGTGGGTTTTTAGTCTAGATTTAAAGGAAGTCAGTGTTTCAGCTGTTTTACAGATTTCTGGAAGTTTGTTCCAAATTTGTGGTGCATAGATGCTGAAAGCTGCTTCTCCTCGTTTGGTTCTGGTTCTGGGGATGCAGAGCAGACCAGAACCAGAACCTGAGAGGTCTGGAAAGTTGATACAACAACAGCAGATCTTTAATGTATTGTGGTGCTAAGCCGTTCAGTGACTTATAAACTAACAACAGTATTTTAAAGTCTGTTCTTTGAGCTACAGGGAGCCAGTGGAGGGACTTTAAAACTGGTGTTATGTGCTCTACCTTCCTGGTTTTAGTGAGAACACCAGCAGCAGCGTTCTGGATCAGCTGCTGCTGTTTAATTGATTTGTTGGACAGACCTGTGAAGACGCTGTTGCAATAATCAATAAACGCATGAATGAAGATAAACGCATGGATGAGTTTCTCTAGATCTGGCTGAGACATTAGTCCTTTAATCCTGGAAATGTTCTTCAGGTGATAGAAGGTCGACTTTGTAACTGTCTTTATGTGGCTCTGGAGATTCAGGTCAGAGTCCATCACTACTCCTAGGTTTCGGGCCTGATCGCTAGGTTTTTAGTTGTAATAACTGAAGTTGTGCATTGACTCTAGATCTATAACTCTAGATTTATAACTCTAGATCTATAACTCTAGATCTATAACTCTAGATTGTTCCTCTTTAGGTTCAAAAATAATAACTTCAGTTTTGTTTCTGTTCAGCTGGAGAAAGTTTTGGCATATCCACACATTTATCTGTTCGAAGCATCTGTTCAGTGATTGGATGGGGTCAAAGGTCACCTGGTGACATCGTAATGTAGAGCTGTGTGTCATCTGCATAGTTATGGTAGCTAATATTATTTCCTGTTATAACCTGAGCTAGTGGGAGCATATAAATATTGAATAAGAGGTGTCCTAGGATTGAACCTTAGGGTACTCCACATGTGACCTTTGACCTCTTTGATGAGAAGTTTCCAGTTGAAACAAAGTAATCCCTGTTCTTTATGTAAGACTCAAACCAGTTAAGCACTGGACCGGAGAGTCTGACCCAACTCTCCAGTCGATTCAGTAATATGTCATGGTCAACACTGAGGTCCAACAGAACCAGCACTGTGGTTCTCCCACAGTCTGTATTTATATGGATGTCATTGAACACTTTTACGAGGGCGGTCTCTGTGCTGTGGTGAGACTGGAAACCAGACTGGAAGGAGTCAAAGAGGTCGGTTATTGTTAGGAAGCTAGTTAATTGTTTACACACAGCTTTTTCAATAACTTTGCTGATGAATGGGAGGTCAGAGGTCGGCCTGTAATTCTGCATTAGTGATTTGTCCAGATTGTTCTTTTTTTATCAGTGGTTTGATTACTGCTGTTTTTAAAGCCTGGGGGAAAACGCCTGATGAGAGCGATGAGTTTACTATTTGGATCAGATCAGTAGCAATAACAGGCAGGACTTTCTTAAAGAAATGTGTGGGTAAAACATCCAGACAACTAGAGCTTAGTTGACTTGTAATTTCCTGTAGGGTTTCATAATTAAGTAGTTGAAATTGGGTCATTTTTCCTGTATTTGTTTTGTGTGAGCACAACATTGGTACTGACTTTATAGTGGATGTGCAGATTAATCCTCTGATTTTTTGAATTTTCTCTGAAACGAAGCTGGAAAACTGGTTGCAGGCGGCAATACATTGGAATTCAGGCGGTAACGTCATAGGAGGGTTTGTGATTCTGTCAACTGTTGCAAATAAAGCTCGAGCATTGTTAATGTTTTTGTTTATGACATCTGCAAAGAAAGCCTCTCTTGCATGTTTTAGTGTTAAATGATAGTTACGTAGTCTTTCTTTATAGATGTCACAATGAACGTGAAGGTGAGTTTGACGCGATTTTCTTTTGGCCCTACAGCAGAGTTGTCTTGCAGATCTACTGTAACTGTTTGTGCATTTCTCCATGGAGATTTCTTCCTGCCAGACACAACCTTCATTTTAATTGGGGCAACGGAATCAATGATATCTGAAACTTTAGACTGAAAATCATTTACCAACTTATCTACATCATTACAGCTTAAGGGTGAGGAAGAAGAGTAGATTTGATTAAATGTTTCTGCTGTGTTTTCTGTGAGAGAACGTTTTGTGATGGTTGCTGTTTGTCCAAGTGGGTTAAAAGATAAAGAATTTTCAAAGATAACAGCGAAGTGATCTGACAGGGCGACATCAGTTACAGAGACATAGGAAATATTCACACCCTTACTGACAACCAGGTCCAGGGTGTGTCCTTGAGTGTGTGTTGCTTGTTTGACATGTTGTGTTAGATCAAAATTCTCTAATATATTAAAGAGCTTTTTTGCCCCTCTGTCTTGGGAGTTGTCAACATGAATGTTGAAATCACCGACAATTATTAAACAATCATAATCAATACATATGAGAGATAGAAGCTCATTCAAGTCAGTAAAGAAATTTTCCACGTATGTTGGGGTTTTGTATAAAGTTAGTGTCAAAGTTCATTTGTGGCCTTTTACCTCAATTCCAAGGTACTCAAAAGAGATGAATTGACCCAAGGAAATGTTACTAGTATTTATGGTATTCTTAAATATTGAAGCCATGCCTCCTCCTTTTTTATGTTTTCTATTCTCACTTAAGAAATTGTTGTTAGGAGGCGCAGATTCAATTAGTACGATCGGTTCATTATTATCATTCAACCATGTTTCTGTCAGAAACATAACCTCAATATTATGCTCAGTGAGTAAATCATTAATTAATAGAGCTTTAGCACAGAGAGATCTGGTATTTAAAAGACCTAGTTTAAGTGACTTGGAGGCCAAGAGTTCTACAGTCTGAGGTTCCTTTAGGCAGGGGATCAGTCTGAGGTTTGAATTAGGGCTGCTGTATTTTATGCTTCTGTTTTTTGTAAATTTTCTTGTAGTGATCTGGACAGGTAATGTCCTGTTTTGCAGTGCCAGGGGCCAGACACATTCTGGAGGAAGACATGTGTAAATATAATATCTGGACCCTGGTCTCAGACCTCAGAAACGCAGTGATGGATCCACTGGGCAGGTGGCTTAAATGAAGTGAGGTCTGCTACGTGAACGCTAAGGAGAGACGTCCCGAGGAGAACCTGTTGATTCATTCCATCTGTAAATTTAAGAAACTCCGGTCCAGAAGACATTTCTTCATAGGTATCTTGTGAATGAGTGGGTGAGCAGAGAGGGAGGGGGAAGGAGGAAGGGAACCAGTCGCTCTGTCTGCGGTCGATGTTGTATCAGCTTGTTTTGGAACGGTTTGATCCTGATATGCAGAGGGTTCCATCCTAGTCAGAACTCCTTGAGCTTGTTCTTCTGAAGCGATGATCAAATTGTTGTCCTGGTAGATAAAATGAAAAAGGTTTGCAGTGAGTAGCTTTATCCCATGTTTATTAAGATTGTGTCCACCTCTTCCAAAGAGGTGAAAGCGCTGCCAATAGATCCAGAGGTTATCAATGAAGGTCACTGAGTTGGCAGAGCAGGTTTTAATCAGACATTTATTTATCATGTCCAGCCTGGAGTGTTTTTCGTCTTCCCATTGAGGTAATGGAATTGGACCACTGAGAAATAACTTCATTTTTAATTTTCCCATAGTTTTTAGAAGAATATTAAAGTTCTTTTTCAGAATCTCAGATTTCTACTTTGCCATATCGTTGGCTCCAACATGCACAACTAAAGACTCAATATCTGGCTGATCAGTGGTTAGAAAGAGAACTTTGCAAGTTAAATCAGACAGTGTCACCAGGAAAAGAAATCACTCTCGTTTTCTTGGCATTGCAAATGTGACTGATTCCATTTACTGCCTCATCTCCAACAATAAGCACTCTTGGCATACCTTTCGTTTTCCTGGTAGTCGCTTTGTCCTTTGGAGCTTTAGGGGGTGGATGTGTTGGTCTTGCCTCATTGTTGATATTTGAAGGCGAGGTTTCACTCAGAGGCTCAGGCTGGAGTACAGAAAATCTGTTTTTCAGTGGGATTCCCACGGAGTCAGAATGTTTTGAGGCTTGGGCTGGTCGCTTTGTCCTTGGACAAGCGTCCTTGGGAGCGGGGTCGGTGGAGCCATTTTGGTTGCAGCTGCTTGTTTGTTTTTCTTTGGTGGAGCAGGTGTTGAAGTTGAAGGTGGGTTTCGGCTCAGAGCCAGCCACGCTGATTTGTCCAGGTGAGGTGTTCTCCCTGTCAGTCACCTCATCAGATCTGCAGTTTGAGACTTTTGCTTCGGCTTGGCACCCAGAGCGTTCCAGGGTGAGCTGCTTGATGCGAGGTGCATGGCCTCTCCATTGATTTGAGGAAGAGTTGTCTCATTTCCACAGGTAGCATTTATCTCAAAGTTCACTTCCAGCAATTTAATCTTCATTTCTATAGATTGAAGTTATTGTATAATACTGCTTATGTCCCTGGGGTTGGCCGGATGCATTTTTCCCTGGTTCAACTTAGAGATAAAGAAAAGTAAGGTAAAAATAAAAGTAAGAAAAAATCCCCCAGTCCTTAGGTTTGACGTAATCCAGTTATGATGTCGAAAATGTAACTATAACAACTGTCACTTTAAAAATAACTCACAGGCAAAGTTATCAGTAAGGACGAGAGAGAGCAGGATAAGCTGTTCCTCCTTCAGCTGCCACAGCAATCAACCAATCACAGTCAATACTAGACCATATTAGTTCTTAACTTGAAGTCCGTTGTTGCCATTAAGAAGTAAAGTTTTATACGTTACTGGCCAATGGAGATGAGGATGATGAAGAACCTTTGATCACGGAGGTAAATGAAGATATTGAGGGACATTGTTATGTTCTGTTATTGCATGAAAAAGACAGAACGGGGAGCTCTGGATATGTATGTGACAAAATATGCTGTATGTGGAGCAGAAGAAGGGAACGAAAGAGAGAAAGAGAGAACTGAAGCTGAACTATGTCTGATGCTGTTTATTTTCCACCATTTCAATATAGCAACACCACAACAGACATGAAATAATTGGAGATGCAGAACCTACATAATGCAAACCTGTATGCATTCCAAAAAAGAAAATAAATTCTGGCCTTAACAGATCAGGAAGTGAAGACATTTCCAGTAATAAATATGTAATCAAGTCATACCTCAGATACCCAAGGTCAAGAATGTATTTATCATTATAGCCAGGTCTTCATCTTGACATGATACTAAGTGTTTTTTAAATTCTTGGAAAAGTGAATCTTTTACATTTCAAGGAACCTGTAGCTTGTTTGCTAATAAATGAGGGTTCCATCCAGACAAGCTCAAGAGTGCCAGTGCCATCCCATCACCGTTAAAACACAGCAGGTGTCTAAGGCAGTGGTGTCCAAAGTTGGCCCTTGAGGGCCGGCATCCTGCATATTCTAGTTCTCTGCCTGGTGGTAACTTCCTCCTCAGCATTTCTCCTGAGGTCTTCCAATGAGCCACCATTTGATTCAGGTGTGTTGAACCAGGGAGAAAACTAACATATGCAGGATCCAAGTTCTCAAAAAAAATAAGACTTTGGACACCATTTGTCTAAGACACCCCATGAGATCAGGCTGAGATCTGGAGAACACTGGCCCTGCCTCACTTGTCAAGAATCGGTGCGGTGGATGTGGTGAGGCAGACGCAGCAGACCCAGGATGAGGTAAAGATGGTAATTTTAATACTGAATAATGTTCAAAAATAGTCCACAAGGATTCTGGCGGCACGGCTGAGCGGAAACCAGGGCTCACACCGGTAGCAACAGAATGAAGGCGTGGCAAATGAACAGGCAGACAGAAATCACACAACAAGCAACGAGGACCCAACAAAGACGCAGACACACAGGTGGCATTAAATACACTGGGGGTAATCAGGGAATAAAAAACACCTGGGAGTAATCTAAGGGAGACAGGACAACACGGAGACTCAGAGAACACAGAAAACTCGAAATTAACACACAGAAAACACAGAACACGACAGTACCCCCCCCCCCCCCCTCAAGGGCGGTGTAAAGGAAGGAAAGTTATTTGGTTAGCTTAAGTTTTGGAAACAGCATGGCTCTGCTTTCCTCCTGTTACCCCGGGTCGCGAGCAGATGTCGTCACGGCCGGCAAGAAACGGCGAAGCTCAATGACGTCACAGAAATGCAGAGTTTAATTCCATAGAAAACACCGTATGAATTTAACAAGAAAACTTCAAAGTACACAGAAGTACATTCTTTACCTGAGACAAAAGAATTAAAAGAAAAAGAACAAAGGCGCCTTTGGAGACAGCTGATGCTTAAAAGCAAAACAGGGCAGTTGTCTGAATTCTTATTATTGAGCATTCCCTTTTCTAGTGAAGGCGTTTCTCTTTGTTAATATATGCAAATAGGGCGTACCTCTGTTTTGACCAACCAAGAGCTACCTTGGAAAAAACTTAGACCTTCCCCTGAGTTTTAATGACAAATATCAAGAGTCATTTTAGTTATTAAAATTATAAGTTATTTTCACAAAACCTATCTTGCTCCTCTGCAGTCAGCTTCTCCAAAGATTTGAATCTTTACCTTATCACAAACAATAATGAGATAGAAGTCTTTTTCAACCTGTAAAACATAACATTCAAACCATTCCCTTTTGGGTTCCGATATTGTCATAGTTAGTACATTTTCAAATACATTCCATTTACTAGATTAGTACTTGTAACTTGGGTAATATATTTTAATCTAACACACTATTGCTATTAATATTAAGAGGTGTATTAGAAATTAAACCTCAGTGTTTCCAAGATTCCTAAGTTGTGATCAACTCCAGATGCAACTCTGAGCTCCTGAGAAACCCCCGACCTCTGACCTGCGAGCCGGGGAAGATATTCTTTATGGCCTCCTAATTTAAAACCTTTCAAGAGCTTTGTGTTTTATGGCTGATCTAAGTTACAGCCTTGCCAGAAGAATGTTTATCTGTGAACTCCTGCTTGCATCTGCTTTTGTCCAAAGGAATGTTGGTCTACTTAAACACACATGGCATTAGCTTAACTATATTAAACCATCAAAAATAGCCATGATTCCTTAACAGCGGCTACCAGACGCCCAAAAAACAACAAAAAAAAAACACAACAAGGGTGGGCGGAGGGGCGCTGGACGGGGGGCCAGAATCCAGAAACAAACAACAAAAAACAACCCAACGGAGTGGGCGGAGGCACAGGAAGGGCCAAGAGTTCAAAAACAACAAAAAACTACCCACAGGGTGGGCGGAGGCAAAGGAGGCGGGAACCACGGAGGTGGTCCGGCGGTGGTCCGCGGCGCTGGAGGCAGGAACCACGGAGGTGGTCTGGCGGCCGTCCGCGGTGCTGGAGGCAATGACAAGGAGTCTCTGGGGCCGCCCAGAGGCGGCGGCGATGACAAGGTGTCCCAGGGGCCGCCCAGCAGCGGCGACGAGCACAGAGAGTCGGGGTCTCGGGAGGAACACAGAGAGTCGGGGTCTCGGGAGGAACGCAGAGGGTCTCGGTCTCTGGAGGAACGCAGAGGGTCTCGGTCTCTGGAGGAACGCAGAGGGTCTCGGTCTCTGGAGGAACGCAGAGGGTCTCGGTCTCAGGTGGAACGCAGAGGGTCTCGGTCTCGGGAGGAACGCAGAGGGTCTCGGTCTCGGGAGGAATGCCGGAGCGAAGCCTCGGAGTCGGCAGCGGGGGAATGCCGGCACGAAGCCTCGGAGCCAGCGGCGGAGGTGAGCCGGGGCGGAGCCTCGGGGCCGGTGGCGGAAGTGAGCCGGGGCGAAGCCTCGGGACCGGCGGCGGAGGATCGCCGGCAGGAGCGCCGGCAGGAGCGGACGCTGGATCGGAGGCGGGATCCAGCATCTATATGACCGGAATGAACCGGTCATATAGTTCAAATACTATCTCCAACATAACTGAGTCTCTTTTGAACAGATTGAACAGGTAAGTAAAGTCCTCCTCTGAATTGGGCTCAAAATGGTTTGCCGGTAGCGACGGGGTAGCAAGGGTGGTGGATGTCGGGGTGTGCATCTGGTTAATCGCCAGGGTGTAGTCCGAGTCCAGTCCCATTTCTTCCAGCAGCAGCGGAGATGGCAGGATCTCTACGTCCCTGTAGAGATCCTGCTGAGCCAGCTCCAACTGCTGCTGGATCCATACCTCTTGGTACTGCTGAGCCATGAGCTGCTTTCTCACCTCGGTTTGGTTGGGTCCTTCTGTCAAGAATCGGTGTGGTGGATGTGGTGAGGCAGACGCAGCAGACCCAGGATGAGGTAAAGATGGTAATTTTAATACTGAATAATGTTCAAAAACAGTCCACAAGGATTCTGGCGGCACGGCTGAGCGGAAACCAGGGCTCACACCGGTAGCAACAGAATGAAGGCGTGGCAAATGAACAGGCAGACAGAAATCACACAACAAGCAACGAGGACCCGACAAAGATGCAGACACAGGTGGCATTAAATACACTGGGGGTAATCAGGGAATAAAAAACACCTGGGAGTAATCAAAGGGAGACAGGACAACACGGAGACTCAGAGAACACAGAAAACTCGAAATTAACACACAGAAAACACAGAACACGACATCACTTCAACCAAATATCATGCAATGATCCAGCCTGCAGACAAAACTAAATACTTCTGCTTCCAATGTGTTGTTTGCAACCTGGGTGCTTTGTGCGTTTTCATACAAGATAGCCTTTATTTTTTAGAAGTCTGAAACTGAAGAGACAGTACTGTAATGTTACAAAAACAAACAAAAGAATGGCTGACGTGTCATATTCAATGTTGTTAGTTTTATAAAATTCTAAATGTCCATAATAAAATCATACTGCTAGAGAAGGAGCCAAAATAAGACTAAAATGAGACCAAGCAGTTGAATGAGAGTGACTGAATAAAGGGATCAGATAGTAGTGAACATTAGACTAGGATGAGAGTTTAATACAATGTTATATATTTATGCATTCTGTTAACTAATGTCAAAATATATTCACATTATAATATACAGCATTTCATTAGTTGAAAAGATGTAAGGTGTCCACTTAGGTGTCCAAGTGACAAATCCTAGAAAAAAAAATACAAAATTTTTCCCACCTTATTTTTATGCCCTGAGAAAATCAACAACACTTTGGAAAAAAATCCTGACTTACAGAATTATAATTCATGTATGAAAGGGCTAAAGAAAGAGAGAAAAACTTTGATTTAACCCTGATGTTTCAACATAGTACTTGTCTGGCTGTATGTCTATGTTAAATTCAATCTGGAGAGACTCAGACGGAGATAAGAAGACAATTAGAAGAGTTTATTGACAAACAGAATTTAAAGTCTTTGGCGCTCGGGCCCCGGCTGGGGATAACGGTTATCGCAGCGTTAGCGATAGGCTTCAGATGAGCATCCCCGATGCTGTTAGGAACGTCATCCCCCGGGGCCCGGCACTGGTGGTGGAGGTTGAAGAAGGGTGCGGGCCTCAGGACCAGGTGAATGGAGGAGAAGGGGTGGTGGTGGGTTGAGCTCGGCTGGAGAGCGAAGGACACCATGAATGAAGGTCCTTATCAGCTGGGACTTGGTCGATGATTGGACGTGACGTAGCTTGGTCCGGCGTTGATAGGTCGACGATTGTGGGCAGGTCGCTTCAATTAACGGGTCCCGGTGGGGATAAAAGAGTCTTCCAGTTTGAATTTGCGCCTAGGCTTCATATGACATTAATATCAGGTTTAGAAATTTCTATTATTATTTTGACGTAAATTACTGAGAAGTTATGAATGCATTTAGATTGATTGTAGAATTTTAGGTGTGGACCAAATGCTTTAGGTCTCCTTGTGTAATACTGTAGCATAAAGAAGATATCAGGTGCAAAGACAATGCTGAATGTATGTGATGCTAATATTTTGCTGGCCTAATTGACTGGATGCATTGTCATTAGTGCTATTTTTGAAAGATTTGCTTTGCATTCCAGTTTGTTTCAACTGGGGGATATTTGCATTTCACACAGTTTTAGTTCTTTAAATCAGTTTAAGCTAGGGGTGCACCGATTGATCAATGATCTTCCAAAATAAAGGACAGCACCGAAAGATTGGCCGGCTGATAAATTGGTACACTCCTTATATAAAGTTCAAACACACATTAGCAAGTATGTTTGGACATACAGTATGTAGTCCATGCTGCTGAGTAGCATTGATTATAGGACCCAGCATCATTGTGCCAAGGTACCAAAATAAGTTCTCACTGTTGCACTTGCATGACAAAAATAGTGTCATTTTCTTCTCAACATCTTGATGTTTGCCTTTTTTTGTTACAACACTGCTGACAAACTTTTTGAATCCCTGTGCCTATGAAACTGTTGTGTGATGGGTCAGAATTTTGTGAGTGTGTTTAGTCTCTGCCATGATTACTCTTGTAATCCACACATATGACAACAAACCACGACGTACACTGCAGCACCAGGAGCTTTACAGGAGCTCTGCTTGATGTGTCTTGTTGACCTTGAAGGATGTGTGCGAAAACAAACCTCCCTCAATGACATGACCTCACATCAACTGTTCCACTGTGGCCCACAGTGGAACAGTTGACTTTTCTGGTCAAACATGCTAATTTACTCTTAAGTTGCTTCTGGTCAAACTGTTTTAGATAGCTTTGAGTTTTTGAAATGACCAAAAAAGAAGCTTCATTCTAGTGAGTTTGCAGAAAAAGAAAGAAATTCTTGTGTTGGAAACATGGGAATTTCTGGTTTGACTGGGACTCTAACAGAGCACAATGAGGGCTTTTAAAACAACTTAAACTATTAAATATTGGCAGTAGTGCTTGCAAATCAGCAACAGTGCTGTGCATGTTGCTGAGTTCAACACCTAAGTATTCTGAACTAAAGTCATAGTCTTAAGCTGAACCAGTTTTCATTCTTTAAATTGTTTTTCAAATGAAAAAAATTATAAAAATATGGATTATAACATCAGACTCCAATTAGCATTTTTTATCATTGCAAGCTAGTTAATGAACATCTGTTTAATTTTTACCAGTTTATTTTGCTCACATCAGTTGTACTTGAATGTAGCTAAGCTAAAATAAATGCTCTCATTCCCTTACTTGTTTCAATTGTCTAAGCTTCTATCTCAGTGTAAAATGAGGTGGGGAATGTTCCTTTCTCAGAAAATTCTGAGGTAAATCAAAGAGAACATTACTTCAGTTATACCTACACTGCACAAAGGCCAGAAAACAAAGTTAGAAAAGTTAGAAAGTTAGAAGAATCATGTGCTAATTCTTCATTCCTGTTTTTGTCTTTTTCTATTGATTGCAAACCCAACCAGAGACTCCCTGCCTGCTGCAAACTCCTGCATAACCACACGACAACTGTGCTGAAACAATATATCATAAAGAAATGTGTTTTCTGTGTCAGCCTGAAGCACTCCTTTGCATAAGGACACACAGCCGCCATTAAAACCTTACCTTTGAAGCAGTCTATGACTGCATTTCTCAGTTTGCATCTTTCTTTAGACCACAAGACAGGGGTGCCCTCTTCAAGCATGGCATATAAAACCCTCATTGATAAATTTATGCCCTCATAAATATAGTGTTTTCTCAGATGATCTGCCAGGTGTCACTGTTGTTAGTACTGTTGTCTGACAGCAAAAGTGTCCTGAGTTAAAGGTCTGGTTTGGGGGTTTGGCTGGATGGAGTTAGCATGTTGTCATAGTGTATAGCTGAATTAGCTTATAACAGAAGCTAATTCACATCAGGGACAGGAGATGAATTAGCGTATGCTACAAACCTTTTAGAGCACGTCAAATGGTGACATTTATGATTGATATGTACACTGAGCCTTTTAAAATGAAGAATATCATTATTATACGTGGGTTCTCTTTAGGTTTCTTCCCACTATCCAAAAACAAGAGTAGAAGGTTATTTGGCCTTAGCAAGAGACTGAATTGTGTTGCTGTGTTCCACTGTGAGAGACAGATGACCTGTTTAGTAAGTACTGGGCCCCTTGCTCAGTGACCCCTGAGTTGTTTTATGAGGTTTAAATTCAGTCAATCTGACGTCCAGCCCTTTTTCAGGATGTTGACTTTCCTTCAACCCTACGTAATGCAACTTCTGTCTTCAGCAGCTGTAAATGTAATTTCTGTGACATTTGCATTCTGCAAAACTTGACAAACCTGTTACATGTAAGTTTTCCTTGTTCCATGGATATATTGCCTTTGAGATACCAAGTATATAAATCAGTGTGCATCACTTTGCCAAACAGACTAACAAAATTCACATGGTGGATGTTTTGATATTTTATTACAGGAATATCAGATAATTTGACTCATGCATGGTTTTGTGTCCATGTAATGCACAGATATTTATGAGGGGCCGTTTAGGACAAAATTTACGTTTTGTCTCTCACACACTACCAAAAAGTCTCGCATACTCCAAAAAAGTAGCCACGCACACTCCAAAAAATTACGTTTTGTCTCTCACACACTACCACAAACTCTCGCATACTCCAAAAAAGTAGCCACGCACACTCCAAAAAATTACGTTTTGTCTCTCACACACTACCAAAAAGTCTCGCATACTCCAAAAAAATAGCCTCGCACACTCCAAAAAATTACGTTTTGTCCCTCACACACTACCAAAAACTCACGCATACTCCAAAAAAATAGCCTCGCACACTCCAAAAAATTACGTTTTGTCTCTCACACACTACCAAAAAGTCTCGCATACTCCAAAAAAATAGCCACGCACACTCCAAAAAATTACGTTTTGTCTCTCACACACTACCAAAAAGTCTCGCATACTCCAAAAAAGTAGCCACGCACACTCCAAAAAATTACGTTTTGTCTCTCACACACTACCACAACTCGCATACTCAAGTAGCCACGCACACTCCAAAAAATTACGTTTTGTCTCTCACACACTACCAAAAACTCTCGCATACTCCAAAAAAATAGCCTCGCACACTCCAAAAAATTACGTTTTGTCCCTCACACACTACCAAAAACTCACGCATACTCAAAAAAATAGCCTCGCATACTCAAAAAATTACGTTTTGTCTCTCACACACTACCAAAAACTCTCGCATACTCAAAAAAATTACATTTTGTCTCTCACACACTACCAAAAACTCACGCATACTCAAAAAAATAGCCACGCACACTCAAAAATTACTCACGCACATTCAAAAAATACTCAAATTGCGTATACACACACTACTAAAATGTCACACACATACACACAAACGTTAACTTTCTCGCTCACATACACTACTACCAGCTCGCTCACATACACACAAACGTTAACTTTCTCGCACACATACACTGCTAACAGCTCGCACACACACAGACGTTTATCTCTCACATACACAAGACTAAAGTTGAACACACACACAGTACTAAGACTCGTTTTATGTATGTGTGAGAGCGAGACGTTTTATGAATGTGTGAGAGCGAAACTCTTTTTGAATGTGTGAGAGTTGTCACGGAAGAGGCGGGGCATAATTTTTGGATCAAACTGCGCATGCGTAGATCCTAAACTATAAGTTTCGATTGTTGACTCACTGTATGTTCTATTACTTAGTATATTTGTGCTTTTAAATATATATAGAACGTTTAACTTTCTTGTAGATTAAATGTGCTATAGAAATAAATGAATCTGATTGATTGATTAAAAAGAGCAAAATTGCTGTAGTACAATCTGTCCACTGGGTGCCAGTATTACAGGAATTATTAACCGGCGCCAACTAGTGCCGAAGAAGAAAGAGTTTGCTATACCGAACATGGCTAACTCTAATTCGAAACGAGAGAAAATTGGTTAGGCAGCTGCCATTTTAAACACCGCTCCGGAACGGAACAGAGATGAGAGTTCTGAATCTACTGTAGCACTGCGGGCAGTCGTTGAATCGTTTAATGCGCCTGTCAAAGTGCTGGTTGCCTCCGGAGAAGATAGAATGGTGTTTCAAATGGCAGCTGCCTGACCAATTCTCTCTCGTTTCGAATTAGAGTTAGCCATGTTCGGTATAGCAAACTCTTTCTTCTTCGGCACTAGTTGGCGCCGGTTAATAATTCCTGTAATACTGGCACCCAGTGGACAGATTGTACTACAGCAATTTTGCTCTTTTTAATCAATCAATCAGATTCATTTATTTCTATAGCACATTTAATCTACAAGAAAGTTAAACGTTCTATATATATTTAAAAGCACAAATATACTAAGTAATAGAACATACAGTGAGTCAACAATCGAAACTTATAGTTTAGGATCTACGCATGCGCAGTTTGATCCAAAAATTATGCCCCGCCTCTTCCGTGACAACTCTCACACATTCAAAGAGTCTGACTCTCACACATTCATAAAAAGTCTCGCTCTCACACATACATAAAACGAGTCTTAGTACTGTGTGTGTGTTCAACTTTAGTCTTGTGTATGTGAGAGATAAACGTCTGTGTGTGTGCGAGCTGTTAGCAGTGTATGTGTGCGAGAAAATTAACGTTTGTGTGTATGTGCGCGAGCTGGTAGTAGTGTATGTGAGCGAGCTGATAGTAGTGTATGTGAGCGAGAAAGTTAACGTTTGTGTGTGTGTGTGTGACATTTTAGTAGTGTGTGTATACGCAATTTGAGTATTTTTTGAATGTGCGTGAGTAATTTTTGAGTGTGCGTGGCTATTTTTTTGAGTATGCGTGAGTTTTTGGTAGTGTGTGAGAGACAAAATGTAATTTTTTTGAGTATGCGTGAGTTTTTGGTAGTGTGTGAGGGACAAAACGTAATTTTTTGGAGTGTGCGAGGCTATTTTTTTGGAGTATGCGAGACTTTTTGGTAGTGTGTGAGAGACAAAACGTAATTTTTTGGAGTGTGCGTGGCTACTTTTTTGGAGTATGCGAGACTTTTTGGTAGTGTGTGAGAGACAAAATGTAATTTTTTTGAGTATGCGTGAGTTTTTGGTAGTGTGTGAGGGACAAAACGTAATTTTTTGGAGTGTGCGAGGCTATTTTTTTGGAGTATGCAAGACTTTTTGGTAGTGTGTGAGAGACAAAACGTAATTTTTTGAGTATGCGAGGCTATTTTTTTGAGTATGCGTGAGTTTTTGGTAGTGTGTGAGGGACAAAACGTAATTTTTTGGAGTGTGCGAGGCTATTTTTTTGGAGTATGCAAGACTTTTTGGTAGTGTGTGAGAGACAAAACGTAATTTTTTGAGTATGCGAGGCTATTTTTTTGAGTATGCGTGAGTTTTTGGTAGTGTGTGAGGGACAAAACGTAATTTTTTGGAGTGTGCGAGGCTATTTTTTTGGAGTATGCGAGACTTTTTGGTAGTGTGTGAGAGACAAAACGTAATTTTTTGAGTATGCGAGGCTATTTTTTTGAGTATGCGTGAGTTTTTGGTAGTGTGTGAGGGACAAAACGTAATTTTTTGGAGTGTGCGAGGCTATTTTTTTGGAGTATGCGAGACTTTTTGGTAGTGTGTGAGAGACAAAACGTAATTTTTTGGAGTGTGCGTGGCTACTTTTTTGGAGTATGCGAGACTTTTTGGTAGTGTGTGAGAGACAAAACGTAATTTTTTGGAGTGTGCGTGGCTACTTTTTTGGAGTATGCGAGACTTTTTGGTAGTGTGTGAGAGACAAAACGTAAATTTTGTCCTAAACGGCCCCTCATAGATATTCTTTACTTAGTATATCTGCTGTATAAGTTTATCTTTTGTTTTTTCTAAGCACTGTCTTCTCTGACATTATATCATTTGCTCTCATTGTTATCTGCTTCTTTCTTTTTTTTTTTCTTCTTTTGTGTGTTAACAGTGAAGGCGCTTGCAAACAGCCACACATCAATCAGCATAACCAACAACACCACAGGGCCTTGACCAATCTGGGCCTCCATGGATCCATCATGTCTGTCTTTTCATCCACCTCTTCATGCTTCCTTCTGCCACCTGCAGCCATCTTACATGTGTGGCTTTATGTGTTGTGTCTTGCTTCTGCAAATGGCAAGATAAATGAACAGATGAGTATGTCACTGATAGTGTTATACTTCTAAGATATCTTCAGCGTAAAGTACACTATTTCAAAACATGTCAAAATAAAAAGCAGAAAATATACTTAAACCATAGCCAACAGTGACATCAGCATAAAAATTCACTATAGGACAAGAACTAAAAATATTTTACAGATTTTTGGTTTTAAAAAAATTGGATGTTACAGTTAAAGAAAATAAACATTTTAATTGTTCCAAACACTGGATTTTATTATGTTTGGTCAAGTTTTATTATTTTGTAATAACATAAAGGACTATGTAAAATGCATGAATATCCTTTTGGTTTGTCTGAACTTGGTACCTTCTAGCTCTTGTCTTAGTGAGTTTGAAAGTAAGAATTTAAAAAGTTTATTTGAGATCAAAACAGCAAGGAATTGATGGACAGGGTTAAAGATCAGCAATCACTCAGTTGTAAAAATGAATCGGGAGAGCTGATGTTTATAAGTATTTACAGTCAGACATGCACAAAAAATAAAACTGCATTACAGCTTGATATATGTAATTATCCAGAAATCCCCACTTCCTTACTTTCTTATCCACTTCTGATTTCCTCTACCAGGAGAGGCGACTTCCACCTCCTGTGTCCAAAAAACCACACAAGGTTGTCCCCCACCACCACCCACCACTTGCCAGAGACCGTTCACTGGAGAGCTCAGAGAAGCAGCGGCAGGAGGCGAGAAAGAGGCTGATGGCTGCCAAGAGAGCAGCGTCTGTTCGCCAGAACTCAGCAACAGAGAGCGCTGACAGCATTGAGATTTACATTCCTGAAGCTCAGACAAGGTTATGAAGACATTAACATGGACATATTATGGTTGGCAAAAAGTACCCAGGTACACACACCCGACATAAAACAAAACATGTATGATTGTCCACACCAAGTTACAGTGGGACAAACTAATGTGAATATTTTAGTTATTGATTTTTTTCTGTAATTTTTCCATCTTCAGTTTTGATCTCATCAGTTATGTGTGTTGAAGTAGCAACAGAAGTTCTACAGGTCCGTTCTTTAACGAGCAATTTCTCTGTTGTGTGAATTGTAATAAAAAGGAACTTTTTTATAACAATCTTTTAGAAGTTTACAATAGGTGTAAACTTCTATAAGTTCATTTCCATTTCCAAAACTTCTATTTTAAAATCCAATACAGGGATGGGGCTAAATCAAATCACCTGTTTTTCTTTACATGCTGGATTACGTTGTTGGAACACTTTCCCGTCTGACCTCACATACCAAACTGCTGACATAATTGGCTGCAACCTGCTGTTAGTAAGAAGTGCACAACCTTCCTTAACCCCACTGAAAATAAATTACCAGCTTCTGCAGCTCATGCTGTGAAACACCTACTTCAACAGTTTAATATTGTAATTTGGTAATATTTAAATAAGAACAGTTTGACTTGTTTGGAAAAATAATATTTAAGCACCCTTAAGCTGTTATCTTAAAAGTTCTATTCATGTGGCCCTCTAGGATCTAGAGGCAGGCTAGATTTGGCCCCCAGGCCTTGAGTTTGACACATATGATCTAGAATAATTTTTTTAAATGGTATTAAGTGTTTAATAAAACAAATTAGAAGTTTTGCAATCAAGTAATGTTGTAATGTTGCTGAACTTTGACATGACCAGCAGCAACCTCAGATCTTAGGGCTGCCCCACAGAGTGCCTGAGTCATGATGGGAGCATCACTTCTTCTGCTTCTCTTCTTACCCTGATGCGCCCGTCACTCTGGAAAAGGGCAAATCTGGACTCATCAGACCTCATGAACTTCTTCCATCGCTCTAGAGTCCAATCTTTATGCTCCCTTTCAGATTAAAGGCATTTTTTCCAGTTTGCCACTGATCACTGATAAGTGGTTTTCTTATGGTTGCTGCTGTTCATTCTCAATCACTGGAGTTCTCTTCACATTGTGTGGAAATGCCAATACTTATCCCAGAGTTTTGCTGTTGTTTTCCTCGATTTCATGTCACCAAGCGTTTTGCTGATCACCAATTCTGATCATTCAGGATTTTTTTTTTGACTACATTTGTTCCCCACGTTCCCTACAATTGTTGATAATACCTTGGACAGTTCTCAACTTAATGGTTTCTGCATCACTTAGATGTTTTCTCTGCTTAATACCAAACAAACTAACACCTTTTCCATTAACACAAGATATGTTTTTTCACATGGTTTAAGAAATGAGAGACTAAGCATTACATCAGCTGATAATTACCCAATCAGTAATTGCCCAGTAGGAGGTTTGTACCTATTTACAGGTTCCCACTTTTTTGGAGCATTGATTGAGTTGCTCAGATTGTGATACCACATCTGTGAGAATAGTGGCAGGATTGTTCAATATGGCAAACTGTATTGTCTCATAAAAATATTCTAATAAAAATGGTAGAGTAGAGTAACTAACCCACTTGAGCTGTCAACAGTCCATTCTCACAAAAATACAAAATAGTTCACAAGGATTAATATTATGAGTCACTTAATAGACAACTGGTCTAATTTTTAAGATGTAACACACCTCTAGTTAAAGACCTGTAAAATGCACTCTTAAAGTTGAGTAGTAAATAGGCAAGGAAACAACTGGCTGTGGGTGATAATATTGCAGACAGCTGCACAAGGTCTCTGATGTCATCTAATGCTCAGTCAGTAGAATAGCACACTAATCTTGGGTTTATGGCCTAACTCACTTTTTTTCTAAGGCTACCTGACCTAACTAAGCAGGACAAATAAACACCCCCCCACCCCCCGAAAAAGAAGCAAATGCCGTAATCTTTAGCCCTTGTCCTTCCCCATCCATTTTCTTCTTACATTTGGGAAGCTAAAACACCTAGGTTCAATGCTACTTGACACTCGTCTGGCATTTGCAATGCAACCAATTCACGAGCACCATTCATTTTCCTTGTTGCTGATTGACCCAAGGACGGTGATGATGAAGACTTTGACTATTATTTCCTCCAGTAATGCCAAGTCGGCTCCGCTGTGTTTATAAATACATGTTAAGACATAAGGGTTTCTTCTGGTTATTAATACAGTCCAATCCAAAACAACTTTTACTTTTCTGACTGTATGAACCTCATCCTCTGTGAAGAGAGCCCAGTCATGCTGTCTGCTCACTAGCAGACAGACATTGGAAGCATTTAGAAAAAATAGGATGGAATCTAATTGCTTAATCCAATAATTATTATGTTACCAAATCATAAAAGATTATGAATGGACCAATTCTATAAACTAACTGTTTTGGTTTCTCCATATTTTTATGCTATTTTATTGTTGCAGCATATATCATACAATTCTTCCTTAATAAGACATAAACTTTGTCTTTTTTTCCATCAAACAAGTTCAAGTATTTTGTTCCAAAGAAACTAGTCCCAGTTGGGTCTAGAAAACCACTGTCAAGAAGCAGTTTGGTTATATCCAGCTCACAGCTACGTTATCATGTCAGTAAAACATGTTTGATGATAATCTGTGAGAAACATGGTACAGACTGACTCCCTGCCCGCCTGTATAATGGAGGTAAACTTTCTTTTTAGCAACTTTTAACTCTCCTGCTTCCTAAGCATCAAAGTGTTATGTTGCGACACTACTTTGCCAAAGTATTCATACCCATTCCACATATTTTCAATTTTAAAGTCTTGCCACAAAGTTTCCATTGAGTTTACAGGTCTGGACTTTGTGCCATTTCAGCACAAACATATTCTTGGATCTAACGATTCAGTTCTGTTCAGGTTGTATGTGTAAGACTGATTCTACTCGAAAGTGAAACTCTGCCCCATTCTTTCTTTTTTTGCCAACTTCATCCATCTTTGCAACAACTCTGAGCATTTATCAGGATTAACAAAAGCAACTCAACAAAGTGATGCTGTGACCATGTTTCTTTGTGGGGATGGACCACATCTTTGTGGTACCATGTTGGTGAAAGATTTTTGTCTGATCTGACCAGGACACCTTCTTCCAAATGATTACTGTGTTCCTTGCATGGCTTGTGACATATGGATTTTTTAAGCAATAGCTGTCTTCTTGCCACTCTCCTGTAGATGTCACATTAGCAGAATCCACATCAAATTGTTTTTCCCTGTACAGATTCTTTTACCTAAGAAGCTGGAACTCCTCCAGAATCAGTTACACACATGTCCACACTCTGGTTACTCATTAGGAAACTTCTGAAGGCAATTTGCACTGAATTTTATTTTTGAGGCGTCCATGTAGAGGGAAAATATAAAATTATTAGAGTATGTTCAAATTGGATAGGTCACAATGTAATAAAAAAAATGTGCTTATAACTAAATCTGAAAATGTTCAAGAGGTCTGAGTGTGCTTGCAAGGTGCTTTATGTCAGCCTAGAGTTATTTTCGCATTTTAGCATCATCATAACCATATTTTTATTCTAGACACATGAAAAGGTCCCTAATAAAGACATAACACAAACACATACAACAGATAAAAAATATAGTAGGTTCTATTCAGTGAACAACACATAATATTGTTCACTGAATCACAAATAAATAATGCCAGTGGTTCCACAATCTTGAGGCAAATCTAACTGTACACAGTGAAGGGTTTACTAAAATTCAAATTATATTACGTTCATATATAAAATTTTTATAATGTAAGTTGTAATTCCCCTGTGAACCAGTTTACACTGTGTGATAATAATAATAATAATAATAATAATAATAGTAATAATAATAATAATAATAATAATAATAATAATAATAATAATAATAATAATAATATATAAGCCTCTTGAATTACTTTTACTTTGTAAGAGTATTTCAAATACTACTAGGAACAATTGTAATAACTTTGAGGTAACTGTGGAATTATAAATGTTTAAACTGCCTCTAAATGTGAATTTCATTTATTTGTCAAGGGACAGTGTAATCCATATTATATAATGTAAATGTGCCGGAGTGAGAAAATGAGAATATTGTGAAAATGTTGAACATATCTTCCAATGTTGAACTTTTGACAGTATTTTTCATTTCTGAGACACTTTATATATATGCAGTATTCATCAAAATTGCAAAAAAATATCTTGAAATACTTCACTCTGTGTAATAAATCTATGAAACAGATAGATTTCACTTTCTGAAAGGAGTGGAAAAAGTAACTTATTTCACTATATCCTAGTATTTTTTTTAAAAAAAACGTATTTATCCAAAATCTGCAAAATAAAAAATACTGCAAACCAAGTACCATAAGTCAGAATGTCCTGTTCAAGAGTGGATAAGCACTGGATCAGTTCTAATGTCTATTTTTCAGTCTTCTACTAACATTCTTAAGGAGGTGACAATCTTACAAACATTAGACAAATATATTTGCACACAATCAAAAAGCTAGGTCAAATTATAGCATCATACATATGATGAGTTCGAGGACTCAGGTTAGCTCTCTCATGTCTTTAGATTTTAGCAATCTAAAGACAGATTCTGGAGAAAGCAACTTTGATCATTTCCTTTGCTGCCCATATGAACAGTTCTTCAGAACTTAATGAATCAACCAACTTCAACCCAGTTTTTAAATTAGTTTCTAGTTACTTGGCAAACTGAGATGTATTTTTATGGTCCTGAGCATTACTCTTCTTTTACAACCCATTTCAGTTTTAAAGCTTCCCATGTCCAACATTGCACAAATAGTTTCATTGAAGTAAAAAAATATTTATAACTTCCTTGTACAGAACAGAAAGCCATCAGTTAAGGAGCAAGGTGCTAATAGAATCCTAATGGTGAATGGGGGAACATAGAAAAGCTGAATTCTCGTATCACCACCAGCTTTAATATTTTTTAACAGATTTTCTCTTTTGAAACCTGCTGACTTGTACCATACAGAATCATTTGGACTGAACACAAACCATTGTTAATCCCATGGTATTGCCAAAATGTTGCACACATCTTTCTGATAATCTCTTTGTTCGCTAGACAGATCAAGATTAAAACAAGTCTTGTGATGGCTGAAATGGGAGAGAGTAATCTACTCTTAAACCTGGCAGATCTTAAACAGATAAGATCTGCCTGGGATTTTGGCAGCAGTACTACCTTTTGTTTCTTCTCACACCAGAAGAACAGTGTGGCAATTTATTATGAATAAACACTAGATGTTAACTACAGAACCTGCAGATAACTCTCACGAAAGACGCAGGTCAGAAGAAGCACTTTGACTTCAACCTTGTGCTGTTAAACTTATCAATATTAACAAGACAACAATACAAAACTAGAGATCAGTTTTATCTTTTGATAATTGCTAAATCCTGTCCTCATAGTTATTATTTTTAGCAGAAGCAGATTCAGTGAAAAATATCCCATTTCAAATAATCATTACTTTTTCATCTACTCTGGTTTTTCAGGGTTACATTTCTTTATTCTATTTGAGGTTCTTTGTCTAAAAAGAGAAGAAAGCAAACTTTTTTATTTTGATTCAGGTTTCTTTCTCTTCAAGGACAAAAGAGTACAGCAGCAGTTCTAGGTAGAGATTCCATACTGAACCATAAAAAAAAAACATTTTTATAGGAATGTATTTTTATTATAACTAGTGCTTGTGGGATCTTGCTTATGGAAAAGAATAAGATCATATATCAACTTATCCTTTCATTTTCCAAAGTCTTGGAGTTCAGAATGATGCCATCAGGAATCATGACACTGAGGGAGAGGTGTGTAATGAACTGTGTAGAGTTGGAAAAGAATGTTAATTAATGCAGATACTAATTATTTAAAGTAAAATACGGAAATATTGAGATGATTGGATGAGCATTTAGAATGAAGAGGATTTTTGCCCCTTCTGCAGCTATAGCTTCAAAGCCCCAACAGCCCTTTCACATTGATTTAGAGGAAATATGCAACATACTATTGACCTTGTCATAAGGCTACTCTGACATGTTTGTGGAACTCATCTGCGGATGTTCTCATCAGAGAGCTGAAGTATGATTAACAGACGTTCTAAATCCATCTGAGCTCATCCATGTTGTGGAGGTTTATGAACCGAGCAAAGAACAACCAGTTTCAGCGGAAACAATCACTCCTCTCACCGCCGACTTAATCACTAATGAAAACTGCTTGGAACTGACCAACAGCTGTTCGACATGCAACAGAACGCCTGTGTGCCGTTTTTCCATTGTATTTTCCGCGGGTGAGGATTAAAGGGTCTAAGGGACGTCAAATAAAACTTCTGAATCTCTAACAGAGGTGAAAATAACATGTCGGTGATGGTAGGAATTTACATTTATTTTTTTGTGAAGAATATTCATATCTGTATGTGTGGGAGGGGGTGGGAGACTTTTGTACAACATCTTATTACCTCTGTGTTTAAACAATGGTAACAGTAACCATGTTTTGAGCCATATTCAATAAGAAATACTCTTCTTATCAAGAAGAAAGGGCCACACCTTGGAAATAACTATGTTAATACATTGTACCCCTTGTAGCAAGACTTCTTTGGAGTTTGTAAAATTAGGAATTTTAAAAACACCAACCTGATTTGCACTGTTTCAGTCTGTGAAAGCTGATCAGATCATATTTAAATGAAATAATGGCCTCCTAATTGGAGTCATTAGATACATTATGAGGCAAGATGTCAGACCCTGAAAGTAAAAACTGTTAATTATTAAAAATATGTAAAACAAAATCAGTGCTACAAATTTGAAAGGAAAAAAAATTAGCAGTTTGCATCTAAAATAGAAACACCTCATTGCAACATGTGACACCATTCAGGATGACATCACACTAGAGTTAGAATTTTGTTTTCCAGATGTAGTTGTATCTAAAATGGGTTTTAGTACTCAAAAACCATCCATCCATCCATCAATTGATCCATCCATCCATCCATCCATCCATCCATCCATCCAGGAAAGAACAAGCTAGCTCCAATTGGAAAGGGGCCAGCTGGAACTCAAATCCAGGACGTTCTTGCTATGATTCAATCAGAAATGTAGTTAATTTTTAAATTAAAAACTCAATATTCCTAAAAGCAGACATATTGGAATAAATCCTATAAATAAAAAATGTTTCCAATCACCCTTCCTTCATGAAAAAATTCTCAGTGGGCTGCTTCTGTCTCCGTGTATGCAAACCGGCTCCACAGACATGGCTACTCCAGAGCAGATCATAAGCTGAGAAAGTGTTGCCATGGTGATACAGCTGAGTTCAGATAGAGCCAAATAAACGAAGGCAAAAGAAAGTAGAAACTGTGTGAAACCTGCACATACAAAGAAAAACACAAGCAAAAAGTGAATCAGTCTGACCAGATCAACTGAAATGAACTGAGCAGAGATCAGAACCTCACAGGTGGAAACTGCACAAAAACAAACAGAACCAAAATCCACAGCTGTTTGGAAACATGCAAGACTTCTATGTGTTTGCACAGGGGCGTGCTCTCTTTTCTTATGAATATGGGGGAATTTTACTGCCATATTGAGAGCACACATTTTCAGTTTGAAAGCAGGACTTATGTCTTTCTTCTCAAAACTTGTAATGCTTGTAGAGTTGTAGTACTCCAGACCACTTTTTGATTGTCTCAGTCTTGGGCGTTGAGGACTCTGGATTTTATTTCAAGATCGGTCAAGATCACAACTGCAGAAATTTCACTAAAAGGCATATTGTCGGTATGCAAAACATACAGATTAAAATCCAAGCAATAAGTTGACTTACATATTATGTGTTTCTACTACTGCTGTCACACATTGCCTTCTCTTTTCACTCGCATGCGACACTCCAAGACATGCGCAATGTTTGTCTCTGAGTGGCAGATGTCTGTCTAATCGTCAGTAATAGAATCCCGGTTTATAAATCATAAGATATGGTGGCATGTAAATTCAGCAGCGCGCCGCTTTCATAGACGGTGGGGACTACGTTCAACTTTTGAATTATTGTGTGGAAGTGTTGACTGACGTGTCACTTATATGTGACAACGCTGAGACCAAAGTCTGCAATATAGTGATGTGACATTCACGAATAATCTGATTGTTCTGAACGGCTCTTTACAGAAAGATAGGACTGGAACCTCACTGAGAGCTGTTCTTTGTTCTTGTAGTGTTCTGTGTACACTGCAGTAGCTATTATTATCTTATTTAATTATATACACTGATATTTATTTAATTAGTGAATAAATAAAACACAAGAATGGAAGAGAATGCAGAACATGCTCTTTGATTGTTTTCGTCACCTGTCATGGTGGCAGACATTACAACACTGTGCTGCCTGGCAGCGGGAGGGAGGGTGCACGCCTTCTGCTTGGTTACTTCTTGCTTATCGCTCCTTGGACAGTGTTCATAGTTGAGTTCATACTTTACCGTTAGGGCATTGACTTAATATAATGGAGCAGACAGTGGTGGTTTCTGACATGGACAATATGAGCAAACAGATTGTGGATTGTGGCACAGAGATGGAAGCAAAGCAGAATGAAGAGTTTGAATTGATAATGATATTGGCAGCTAAATTGTCGTTGCAGGACCTTAATAGGATCCCTCCCACCCCCACGAACTGACGCTGTTGTCATGGTTGCTTAGTGATGGTTGCTACGCAGCCGCAGTGAGCTGCTATCAACCCGCGTCTTTTTAAAATGTCCACCCGATACTACACCATCCTTAGAAATAAAACCTCTGGCAAAAATACAGACGTGAGTGGGAAGATGCAGGCTAAACAATTACAGTGAAGTTTAATAGGGGCATTTAAAAAAATGTGTCGGCGATATTCAGGGCACACAGTGGGTTGTTTGATATCAGACAGAATGGATCAGGAGAGGAACCGCAGACCTGTCAGAACCTAAAGAACTAGACATCAGCCTCTACATCCCTCAGTCATTTCCTGAGACCAAAAAATAATATAAATGGCGATTAAAAGAACAAATCATACAAATAGATTATAGATAAATAAATATTGTGAAGAGAAAATAACATATTTGTTCAACATTAAAAACGTTTGTTAGGATTCTGTAGGAAAAATGTTGATATTTTTTTATAAATGCAGTGTTTTGTGGTCAATATTATTTCACCATTTTATTAATGTGGGTTGCCAGTTTGGATTAGGCTTCCTATCAAGCTATAAGAATGATAGAAAACATGCTAACAAAAAGCCTCAGACCTGGAGCCCATAGGCGGTTCTAGACACAGGCTAACAGAAGCTGCTCTTTGGCTCACTTATATATTAAATTATGAAATACTGCCCTGTTTATTGTTTCATTCTTTTTAATTAATTTATTCGCATATATGTATATTTATTATTATTGATACTTTAATTAAAGATGATTGTACAAGTTTATGTTATTGGGGCAGGGGCGGAGGTGTGGGGGGTGGGGGGTGCCGATGACATGTTCGTATACACCTCAGAAAGTATACAGTTGCGCCCTTGGTCTCGGGTTAGGTGCTCTTGACTACAACACTAAATGCTTGTACTCAAAACTTCTGCTCTCTTTCAAATATTCACTGTGCTTTCTCAAACCTTTCTCCTCACTCTCAAAACTTGTCTCTGCTCGAATCAAATCTCTGTTCGCTTGCCAATGATTTTCTACTCATGCTTGGAACAAAAAAGTACAGTCGCCTGCAAACTCTCAGTCAATAGAATGAAAGTGTTATACTTGGTGCGTTTGTTTCCTTCCATTGGGTTAGCCTGTGTGGCTACTAAATATCCACCAGTAGTGAGCTACTGTTCAATTGCTAACAGCCTACTGATGTTAGGCAGGAGTTTTGAGATGAAAAACATGAAATCCTACTTCCAGCATGAAAATGTGTGCTCTTGACTTGTGGCAGTAAAATTCCTCCAAATTTGAACTCCAACCAATGTGTAATTGAGCTCTTTGGCCATGTGTGGCTCTTTTTTCCTCAGGAAGAGATGGGAAATATAGTCTATAAAACCAGGATAAACAAATCCATATATGAAACTGTGTGTATGTGTATGTGAGAAAGAGAGTAAAGAGTTAGAGATTTTGTAACAATTATTATTATACAAATTTGTATATATGACTGTTTGTGTGTGTGTGCATTGTGTGTGTGAGGTCTCTATGAAGTGCTTCCTGGGTTTCCTGTTTTCTATGTTGGGCCTTTCTTTAATTTAATCCTGTAGCCAGATACAGTCATTTTGTATACGAACTTGTACCTGCGAGACATTTCTTGTGTTTGTACAGAAAAATGAGGGTGTTTCATGATGCATGCAGACCCCATATTAGTACCTATACAGCTACAGTATATCTAATTTGAAAACTTGTATTTGCTTTATTTATGCTCTTATTGATTGATTGATTTTCTAAACAATGAGATTCTGTTAAAGTGATTTGTCCAGATCTTCTTATCTTACAATGTAGTGAAAAGAGATGATTATATGTCCTTAACTATTACTGGCCCTATAATAATAAACTTTAAATTCCTTCTCTATGACTCGTTTCTATGCAAGTGGTAAATGTTGTCGTTGCTGTGGGGGAAAAGTGTGTTTTTCGGAAGTATTGTAAATGTTCAGATCATTTTTTGATCATGAGATCAAACAGGCCTGTTTCTGGGAGAAATACTCAGAGCACATGAGGACCATATCCTACTATTTGGTGAGATTGTTTTTATTAGCTTAGCCTCAGTACCACCCATCCTCATCCTCATACTATGAAATAAATTAGCTAGAAATGACTGGATGGAATATACTCGGCTAGCAGAAAAAAAACAAAAAACGTTATCTTTTTTATTCTATTCATTTGATTTATAGCAAATACCATATCAAAAGAAAAGCTGATCCCATCTGTGATGGTTTCTGATTTATGCGAAATAAGCATGAGATTTTGAAGAGGATTTAGTTATTAAGATCATTATTTTAATTAGATTAATAATCCTTCATTTATTCTTTGTTTAGATTTTGATGTTTAGTTTGACCTGTTTTATCATGATATGGTCTAATGAAGTGTTGCCAATTTGGTATAAAACCAGTAAGATTTAAGATCATCGAGACAAATGTCAGAAAACTAAGATTTTAAACAATAAAATCACCAAAAGGACTTGGAACCGGCTGCTGCTGCTGTTTTCTTTTCACCTGTTTTGACCCTTTGACCACACCACCTCACAGATCCTTGAGTGTAGTAGCTCCAACATTCCCTCCTTGTGAAGCTCATTCAAATTCTGAAAAGATTATTCTTGACAATCCTCTGAAGACTGTGGTATTTCCTTGCTGCTGTGTCTTTTCATTCCACACTTTCCCCTGTCACTTTCTATGACTATGCTTGGATGCAACACTCTGAACAACCAGCTTCTTCAGCATTGACCTGCTGTGTCTTCCCGTCCTTGTGGACAGTGCCCATGTCTTCTGGCCGTCTGTCCAGTCATTGTGTAGCCAACTGACCCAGAGTAAGAGTGTTCAGACGCAATCTCACACAGATCATAAGTGGCTATCATGAACTGTGCACGATCACAACCAAAATCACAAGAAATAAAGGTTTGAAATATTGCACTGTGTGTAATGAATCTCTATAGTATGAGTTTCACTATCTGAAAGGAGGAACAAATGTACTTTTTCACAATATTCTAACGTGTTGAGGTGTACAATCAGGCTGAAAACCAAGGGCGTAAATCCCATCTCATTATTGGAGGGGACCATAAACAGAAAAATTTCTTAAGACCAATTTTGGGGGGTCAGCGAAGTTTCAATGAAATTTAACGTATAATGAAGCCTAGGCGCAAATTCAAACTGGAAGACTCTTTTATCCCCACCGGGACCCGTTAATTGAAGCGACCTGCCCACAATCGTCGACCTATCAACGCCGGACCAAGCTACGTCACGTCCAATCATCGACCAAGTCCCAGCTGATAAGGACCTTCATTCATGGTGTCCTTCGCTCTCCAGCCGAGCTCAACCCACCACCACCCCTTCTCCTCCATTCACCTGGTCCTGAGGCCCGCACCCTTCTTCAACCTCCACCACCAGTGCCGGGCCCCGGGGGATGACGTTCCTAACAGCTTCGGGGATGCTCATCTGAAGCCTATCGCTAACGCTGCGATAACCGTTATCCCCAGCCGGGGCCCGAGCGCCAAAGACTTTAAATTCTGTTTGTCAATAAACTCTTCTAATTGTCTTCTCATCTCCGTCTGAGTCTCTCCAGATTGAAATGTGGTTTCAAAGTTTTCAAACCACATTCAAGCTGCAGGACCAAAAGTGACTAGTAATCCACATCAAACATGTTTTATTCTCAGTAAGCAACCTGCAGAGAAGTAAACCTAAAATTCAAATTTTGCTTCTATATGAGTTTTGTTCAGTCTGACTGATCTAATCTCTGCTACACCTTTATAAAAATGTAAGGTTCTAAATAAAAAAAGCTTTAATGAGTAACTGCTCTTAATAAAATTCCTCATAAACATTGATTTATTGTAATGGCTCCCAATAGAAGTTATGGACTGTTTAAATTATAACTTGTTAAGTTGCTTTATTTTTAAGCCTTTTTTAATTTTGTCATGTCCTGGATGACTGAGAGCCAACAAGTAGGTAGAAATGACTATCTGGGGGGCATTATAACTTAAAAGTAACATTTGAAGCACCAGGGTTTATATAGAAAAGTATTCAGATTTTATTTTGTGGTTTTAGAGGCTCTACATTGAAGACAGTGATAAATAAAAGCACAGCTTTCTTTTTTTTCTATCTGTTCTCGGCTCCCACACACAGAGCTGGGCCCACTTGCTCAGCCCGTCCTTCCCGCTTCAAACTCTTGTAATTAACTAAAAGTTAAAGAGTTAAATATGAATGAGATGTTTCTACCTTTGACCAAAAAGCTTAGGTCTATGAAAGCAGCGTAGCAGTTTTGCTAATGAGGCAGCTTATCAAGATTCAGCCAAAGTAAGAAAATAACGGACTGCAGTCTGATCTTTATTGTTAATGTGTTTCTTCTTATTGAGCAGTGAACGTAAATAAAAGGTGTTACATGTCTTTTGCTTTAAGTATTTACTTACTGGAGGGTTTTATGTTTGTGCTAACAGCTAACAGCTAGCTCTTCTCTTCAGCGGCTCCGCCGAGCCTGTACTATTCAGTGTTGCTGTTGTTCCTCCTACACTTTGGACTGAACCATTGTTCTGACAATGGTAGGGGGGACCTAAACATTAATTCTTATTTTTTTCTGAGATAAATGGCAGATTTATTTCGTTCTTTCTTTCTTTTGCCTTTTTCTGTTGATATTATAAATGATATATAAATGCAAATGTTTCTTCAATTATTTTTTTTTTGGGGGGGGGGGACAATTCTAGACTTTTCCAAGATTGGGGGGGTCCGGACCCCCTTGGCCCTCCTGGGATTTATAACTATAGTTATAATTATTACGTTTTTTTTTTGGAGCCAGATCTTGGTCGCAGTTAGTCACAGCAAAAACATTTTTTTTACGGTTTGAAAATTTTCTGTTTTTTTAATAGATTTTTGGATAGACAGAAAAGCAGGAAAGGTATAGGCTTCATCCATAACTTCTCTCTGACATGTGGTCGCTTGCTAAAGGCATTCAGAGGACAAAGGGCTGTACATTTGGTTGACAGCCAGTTTTTCTTTATTCTTGTGTTTGCAGATGACAGCTGACTTTTTTTGCTGTTGATGCAGAAGTTTCATATATCTGTGATATCATCAATTTCACTACACATTTCAGCAGACAGTCTTTAGACTGATCAGATCTGGGAGTTATATTTTCAACTCACTTGTGTCAGAGAAGAAGAAAACATTTTATGTCTGATGGTTAGAAAAAGGCTGATATCTCTTGTTAAGAAAAAGGATTAATTTTAGTGTTTAATACAGCTAATCTACGACATGTGTAACAGTTATATACAATACTCTTATTTGGAACAGGTCTCGTCTGAGATGCGGTAAGCAGACAAAGCAGGGCCCTTTTTCCTCCCCCGCTGACACCACAGCAATAAAATTTACATTCCGAAGGGGCAAGAGACTTTTTGGCGTCAGAGATCTCCCCGTACCAGACACAGATGAACACGAAGTGGTCCGCCCTTTTACTTAGACAAAAACCAGACACCTTTGCCATAATGAGGGGAGTTTCCAAGTTTTTCTGAGTCCCTGAGGGAGTTTCTAATTGGTCAAAGAACGGAACGCCTTGGCTGCATAAATTAAATAGGGAAACACCTATTTGGTATAAAATTACGTACACGGAGCACGCCAAGAGAGGGAGCGGCCGCTATTTTTGCTTTTTTGTCTTTGTATTATGTTTGTCTGTCTTCCCCTTGTGTGTGTTTTTTATTTTTATGAGAAAATGCATATCTCTGTTCCTCTGCAGCTTTGTTGTCGATTGCTTTGTATGAGATTAAACTCTGTGATCTGTGACGTCAACACGCTTTGTTGTTGTTTCGTTTTAGCAGCACACGGTCGCTGCACGTCGCCCACGGAGAACGTCACTCGCCAGGGACTCGGAAGAGAAAAGAGGAAAGAGCCAAAACTTTTTGTCCAAAGCTAGCATTAAATGATCCTCTTTTTAATACTCTCTAATGACCAGGATGCACCTTTGCCTCATTTTGCTATCCTTCTCTATAAACCAAGTTTTTTTAAATGTCTGCATCAGATCCTAGCGTTCTTATCACATCACAGAATCACAAACATTATCCAAGAATGACCTTAGTAGTTATGTTCTGTTGAAGAACAGGTGCAAGCTGCAGAATAAGTGCTCAAGAAATAGGATGGCAGCAGCACCATGTGCACTGAACATCCTATCATGATTCCCCAAAGAGGACATGGGCCAATCAGTTTAAAGATGATCTAAAGTCTGAGCATCTAGGCCAGTTCTAGAGGTTTTGAAATGATGAAAAACATGACAGACAGCTTGATGAGTGTTGAACATCCAGCAGCATCCTCCGCAAAGTATTGGTTGTGAAGATGACCTCCACTTCCTTTTACCAGGTGGGGACCCAAGAAGAAAGAAAATATGCTACCCAGGTAGCACAACATGTTAATTCAATGTTGAATTATGATCAAAAAGGTTGAGTTTTGGTTAAGGTATATGACTAATGATGGATGAACCATCAAACAATCCTCCAATCCGCCAATTACCTAATGTTGAAAAGATGTCATTGAATGAATGTAGATGAGTGATTGAGTTCTGTTTTTCAACACTGGTCCCCAAGGTATACAGCCCTGGTGGTTTTAGGCATTCCCTCCTTCAGCACACATGATTTTTAACTGATGCAATCATCTGAAAGGGGTGTGTTGAGGCAGAGGAGCATCTAAAACCTGCAGGTCAGTGTGCCTTGAGTACCAGACACCAGTTTTTCATCACTGGGAAAAACTGGTAATCAATGCTGAATCAATGTATGCTGTTTGATGCACTCCTCTCCCCTCTCCTAATCCTCTTTGAGCTCTGGGTGGGAGCATTTTATTTTTGAACGGAGGTTAATCACGTTTTAAATTAAGCACTATATGTTGAGGACAGCATGCTTATAAAAGTTACATGCTACAACTTTAACATTTTTGTAACCTTTTTAAGAGCAGTACTTCCCTTGATATCAGTAACCATGGTAAATAGGTGAATGTCTGAAGGTAATGTGAAGAGCTTTCAGGTCCTACAAGTCACTTCAAGCAGTGGAGCGGTCCGCCTCCCCCTTTTTACACTGGTGGCATGTTCCAACCACACAGCCACTTTGCTGCTGGCTTGTTTGCAACCGACTTCTGAACTGAATTACACTCTGAGCCCTTTTGCAGTAAGTTTGGTGATATTACTTTTATCTTAACTGTGTTTATGGAAAAATTATGTATTTTTTGTGCTTATGCTGCAGCTTGATTGGTTAATTTGTGATTATATATGTCAACTAATGTTAAGATAAATAATTCATGAATATTCATTAGCGTGTCCTTATTAATTTAGCTGGGAGTGTACAAGTGGAGCCATACAGTTTCTGTTTGTTCTCACATCTATAACCAGCACCCTATTTAATTATTTAATTTCAAATGTTGTTTATCATCTTTCTAACTGGCGCCTTCCTCACTTTTGTTTTGATGTTTTTCAGCTGCTGCTCAGCAGTTTAACTCAAAGCTGACTGACAAGAACTGCAGTGAAACTGTCAAGAAGTGGCTTCATTACGCTTCAGAGGGGGAGGAGGGCATCAAGGAACCAAAGTCACACCAACCAGAGTCAAACGTGGGTTACCCCAACACATACTGTTTCCCTGGTTCATACAGTACAAGGCTTAACCTCATGGACTCTGTTCTTCCATGGACAATAGACTGTTGTTCTGACAGTCAAAAAGGAGTCAAAAATGTTTACAGATTTATATCTGTTTTCCTAGATAAAATCTAATATTAATGCTTGCTGTCATTTTTAAGTTTGTTTTTCCAAATATGCAAGTAAGACAATTTTGAACAACATAATACCCATCATCTGCCAACAAAACTGTGTGTTTAACACCAGTAAAGAAACTTTTAATGGTATGTTATGATGTAGAACTATCAGACCAAAAAATGTACATGAATCAATGTTGATTCCTTAACTTTGATTCAATATGAAATCAAAGTTAAGAAAAAGTGCATGTACATCCACATTTAGATGACGGTTGAATCAATATTGACATAGTGTCAGTTATGATTGAAACCCTAACGTTGATTCAACATATACAGTAAGTCACTGACCACTTTCAATATCATTTCAATATCAGGCTTCAACATGGATTCAATCTTTCAGCCTAATGTTGATTCAATTGATTCACTCATATTTTATTATCTGAGTGTGGGGGCAACAGTGGTAGAAGTTTATCCTGTTGTAATTGGTGGATTGCTGGTTTGATTCCATCTTTATCTGTCTCTGTCATTGTGCCCTTGGGCAAGACACTTCACCTCCTGCTGCTGGTGGTCTGAGGACCTGGTGTCACCTCACCTCTGTCAGCTGTGGCTGCTATCAATGTGTGAATGTAGTGTGAAACGTTTTGAGGTCCTGTGGACTAGATAAAGTGCTATGCTGGCCATTTACAATTTCACTTAAAGTTTATCCACTTACATTTTTGAGAACTGGAGAGTTTATAGGTGTTGTGATCTTTAGCCCATTAGGAATCCTGTGTCTGTTTCAGACACAGGATATATATTTTTCAAATGTCTATAACTGCACAAAGAATAATTAGTTAAGCTAACTTTGCAGTAGGCTATTATGGTCTATATGTGTACTTGCTTGCAATAGAGGCATCTTCTTTTACTCACTTTGTCCAAAACTCATGCCGAGGCGCCAACATTGTGGAACCTCAACATTGTGGAGGCAACATGATTCTCCTGCAGGACATGGCAGGATCTTGTTGAACTCTTGGATGTCGCCATGCCTTCAGAATGAGTTTGCTAATTTGTTTGAATCATCTGAGCTGAACATTTCCTAAGGATTTGACTTTAGTACTGACATGAGCTTAATTGAAGATTTTATCCCAAAATGCAAATAGGTTTCTATAAACAATATAATTTTTCACCCTTAAAAAACAACAAAGATAAAACAAAAGTCAAGCTAATTCTCTGGCTGCATTCTTGTGACCATGACGCTGCAGTCAAGTGTTTTAATCATATTAATATGGGTTCTAATATCATTGTGAATCATATCTATGTCATAAGGTGCGGTGTAGAGGTGGTGAGGTAGAACGCTGTAGACCCAGGATGCGATCAATAAACGATTTTTAATAATGAATGTCCAGAACAACACAGTCCAACATGGTCCAAAACAACGGGCAGCACAGCCGAGCGGAAGCCAGGGCTTGACGCCGGTAGCAACCGTTAACAAACGGGCGAGACGACGGACTAACAGCCAAATGAGACGAGGACCCGACAAAGACACAGACACACAGGTGACACTAAATACACAGGAGGTAATCAGGGAACGAGACACACCTGGGAGTAATCGAGGGGCGAACAGGACAACGAAGAGACTCAAGGACACAGAAACTCGAAATAAATACACAGAAAAACACAGATCATGATAATCTAGCATTGTACTTTTCAGATAATCTTGGGTTTCTACGGTGTGGATTTCACTCTACTTCTGTCTTTCAGTAAATCCAGCTTTGTGTGTGTTAATATTGTTATGATGTACTATATGTTTATTGTCTTCCATATCTGTGCTGTAGATTTAATTAGTGATTTTTCAGTTTAAGCTGGAGAGAAACCTGATCCAACATTCCACAGTTTTTATACTACAGTGATGCAACATTGTTCTGTTGGACTGAAGATACAGTTGTACTTTGCAGTTCTGTATGGGTTTGATATGAATTTCCATCAACCTTTTAATAACTCTAAAGCATCTGAAATTAATTACGGTCGGGCGTGCTGTGGTGGCGTAGGGGATAGCGCGACCCACGTTTGGAGGCCTTGAGTCCTCGACACGGCCGTCACGGGTTTGATTCCCGGACCCGCGGTATTTGCTGCATGTCTTCCCCCCTTTCCTGTCAGCCTACTTTCATATAAGAGACACTAGAGCCCACAAAAGACCCCTTGTAGGGGAAAAAAAGAGAAGAAATTAATTAAGGTCAATAAAGGTCAAACATTGTGAAGTGAGTTCTCCTAACAATGAGCTGAGAGGATTTTGTTTTTACTGCACCACGCTACTGCTGAATGAAGGGTCAGAAGAGCAAAGAACTGGGTTTTACGGTTGAAAAGATTGCTGGAAATGTGATTTCAGTTCAAAACAGAGTTTACATATATATGCAATATATACATTTGTATCATTTAACAATCCTGGTAATTTCACACTGAGACTGTTTTTGTACACGTTTGGTATGGCTCCCAGTCCTTAAACCTGTGGTTAGTTAGTATTTATCAATCATGAAAATATCTGATTAGTTACTAATTTCGGGAAAAAAAAATCCACTATCTTTTTAAAGATGTTTTCTGCCTCACCAATTGTGAGATCCAACAAAAAGATGTTTTTTCCACTTTGAACCACAAGGTGGCAGCAGTGCGATGCCACAGTGCTCAATGGGTTTTTATCCCTTTGGAACTTTTCTCTAATTCGTGCTTTTGGAAGTGAAATCCTGGTAAAATAATTACAATAATTTCCCATACTTGTCAATATTTTAATAATATTATTATTACTAATAATTTGCTTGAATTAATATTAATTAATAAAAAATATTTGCGGTACAGGAAATGATTGTATAAATGTGCACCCTCTGTAAAGATTCTGACCTCTTCAGTTCAGCTCATGGGTCCCGTTAGTAAAATTAATTTTACCTGTGTCTAGATGACACGTGCTAAGTTATTTTTGTATAAAGCCCATGTGTCTGGGAGGTCCAGTCTGTTGTGTCCTGATACAGACACAACATAAAGCAACTCAAAGAAAGTTGCCTGAAAGTGAGGCTGCTTCCTATTTGTTCTCTAACACCCATCATTGAGAAATGGAAGATGTGTGGCACTGGTTGAAATCTGCCAAGAGCTGCCTATACTCCCAATCTGAGTGACCTGCAACAATTATAGGAGTTACAGTTGTTGAAGGAGTCTGTCCGGGTTCTTCTCCAGTAGCAGTATTAAGGAGGAGCTCATACATAACCACAACAGGAATTTCCCCAAACACATGCGTGTGACTACACAATATGTGTTGATAAATATCAGACACTACAGGTCAGCAGAGAGGGACCGTGTACTCAAAAAAGTATGGTGGTGGAAGCATCATGCTGTGTGGAAGCCTCACAGCAGCAAGTCTAGGAAAGACAGGATAGTGGGCAACATGATGGCAGAGAGATAGTGCCCTGTGATGGAGGACAAGACTAGCTCTTGGAAAGCCAGAAATGTCAACATTGAGGAGATATAAGGATCTTAATGGTTATTTTGTATATTCTTTATTCCATAATTTGTGTTTTTTATCCCTTTTAATATTATGGTGCCTTAACATCAGCCTGCCAATTTAACTAGAGAGGGAAATCAACCACCTGGCTATAATCTGATGTATTTACACGTACATGTTCATTAATATGTATTGTCCCATTTTTAAATATGAACTTAATAACCTAATTCAATCTGACAGACATCAATGAGTTGGAAACAGATTCATTTTCCAGCAAGATAAATGGTAAATGGCTTGTATAGCGCTTTATCAAATCCAGAGAACTCCAAAGCTCTTCACACTACATTCAGCCATTCACACTTTCACGCATGTATTCACACACTGATGGTGGCAAGCTACTGGATAATACTGGATAGCCACAGTTGCCCTGGGGCACGGTTGCTATGCACTGACACCACCTGTTAGGCCCTCTGTGGGTGAAGTGTCTTACCCAAGGACACAACAACTAAGACAGGTCTCAAATTGGCAGCCATGATTTCAATTTAAGTGAAGATCCAAGGATGTGCATACATTTTATGCATATCCTAAATAACATTTGAATTCATCTGATACATTTTCAGTCTTTCTCCTGGGATATTTTATCTATTTCCTTCTTTCTATGTCTTCTACATATGAATAATGCTTCTGGAAACAGAGCAATAATTGGAAGCCCTATAATAAGATGTTTTGCCAAAATTCTCTTTTATCCCACAAGTTCAGTGATGTGGTTTCCATTCCAAAATCTTCTTCCACTAGTCTGGTTGAGACGCCCAGTGACACTGAAAAACTTTCTGTCTTTGTCACTATGTATTGATCTTCATCTCCTTCCTCTCTCTGTCTTGTGGTAAATAATAACACAGCCTATCTTAATCTTCTTTAATTATCTTTTTATACAACAACTGCCCTGAGGCAGAGGATTGAACTCTTCCGGGCCGTCAGATATTAGCCATCGGTCCAGAAGCTGCAGATTAACGCCAAAATCAATTAGAGCCAGAAACTGAGGAGGGAGAAATGCTCCCTTGTCCTGCAAGCTCACCCATGGACTTCTGAGGATTAGAATAGACTTCTGCAGTGTTGATCATCTGTAGGAGAAAGGAAAGGGGGTTGAGGGTAACACTCATTAGAGGGCATGTTTGTTTTTTGACAACAGAATAGTGAATCCGAAACCATCAAGCCCACCCCCACCCCACCTCTAGAAACATGTCGCTGCCATTACTGAGAGTACAATCAGTGAAGTTGATTGCATGCATTGCAAAAACAATCAATTATGTTATCTTTCAACATGAAAAATAACATAATTTTCAATATATTTTTTCTCAGTCATCTTAGTGCATTTCTTCAATCATTTTCAACATTCATGTTTGCATTGTTAGAACAGTTTTCATAAAAATCTGTTTTTATTTCATGTAAAAATTATAGACTTGAACTAAAAGCTGAAAAAGTAAACATTTATTGTGCAGTTTTCACAATTCCACAAGTAATTTAGAATCAGATCAGACAGGTTTTTATCATATATATTCACCATAATCCTGCATAAACCAATAACAGTTTTCAAGGATCATGAACATAAAATTGTTTTAAACAGCTAACTGTCATGTCATCCTGAATGTTAAATATCTTAGCTGTATGTAAAAAGTAGTTCACTCCACAAAATGTTTTTGAAGTAATACTGTTTTGCTCAGAAATAACAAAATTATGTACATTATTTTACATAAATAAATAACAGAATCTTTTGCTGTTTATCTTTCTACCAACATTCATAAAATATAAAAACCATATGCTCAATTTCACCACTGACTTATACCGTAAACTATTGGGAAATACAGTAAAATAATGAAATATGCATAGCACACAGATCATTTACAAAAGCCAACTTTGAATATCAAAGTGTATGAGAAAGAGAGTCAGGTTATTGGAAGCTGAGAGTGGGTGGGCTCACCTTCATGAAAGTTGTGCAACAGATAAAACAAACTGTCTCTAAAGAGATGACATCTAATCTGTAATCTGTAGACCATACCCAACATCACCTGAAAAACTTTTCAGTTTGTGCTGCTGCAGTTACTTATTAATCCAGACAAAATATACATCTAATTTTGTATGATTTGTACTTCAAATACTGCTTATCATCAGTTTTGCCCACTTCTAACTTCATTGCCATTAAACAAAAGAGCTGCACTGTAACAATCTGACTAACATAAAATGACTTTGCTCAGCAGAAATTCATTCAGAAAATGAATTAAATTTTAAATCAATCTTGGAATGGATAAAATCAGAAATATTTGTTACTCACCAGATAAAACAACTTCCAAGGCAATGCTTAAATAAGAGTATGGTTGTCAGTGAAGAGGATATTTACAGACTGAGACGTCCGAAACATATTACCGTAGAAAATGCATGGAACAACCATAACTCATGAAACATACATTTCATGTAATTTTTACTGGTAGAAAATGTTGAAAACACTGAAATTTATTGGCAAAATCTTAGAAATTGTAAAATTCAGAGAAAAACGCTACAAGGCTGCAAGCAGTTAATTGCCCTAAAATTAACAGCATTAACTGGCCATAAGCAAACATAAGCAAACATATTTTGCTTATGTTTATATCTACTGTAAAACCGTGAACCAGACTTTAAACATTATTTTTACAGAGCTTAAAATGCTGGTATGATATTTTTGTTTAATATAATTTTCTTTTTTTCTAATAATTTTATTTACAGTGCCCTTTCTATATCCAATTGAAATCTCAAAGGGCACATTCACACACTGATGATGACAAGCTACTGGATTGTAGACACAGTTTACTGAGTCAGTCTGACAGAAGTGAGAATCGGCTCTTCTGACCACCAGCAGGCGAGGACGGTCAAGTGTCCGGCCTACACAGACAGAGTGAGCTGAACCGGCAATCTACCCACTGCAGCGTGAACTCCTCCTGCTGACACCACCATCATTTATATTATTTTTTTAAATGATGCATTTTGGGTTATATGCAATTTTATGCCAGTCATACATTTGTCATACATGTTAGGCCCTGCTGGTTGCAATATATTGTAGCAACCAAAGAGGCAGTAGGCTTAAGGCGGGGAAGGATACTAACCCTTACCCTAAATCTAACTTAAATATTTTTTAAATTTTACAGTTTTTCTCAGTTGCTTTGATGCATTTCTGAGAACAGAATTGAAATTCTCAAAACTACTTGTTCAATCTTCAAATCGTTATTTGTGCACATCAAAAAAAGGTTTCCTGCTCCTTTGAACAAGTTGCAGATTTTTTTATGTACAATTTATTGCTTTTTCCTACATTTTTATTTGCTTGTCATGTTGATGGGTCTCTGCTGAATTGTCTCAACCTCCACAATATTTAAGCGTATGTTCATCATATAAGTCTTATCATACAAAATCGTTGAACAAGTTTTCATAGTCAGCCATAATTTTATTTATTTTTATCTGATCTTTTTTTCTAAATCTGCCCTGAATTGGTAAATTGTATTATTTGTCTGGTTGCAGAGAGGGTCACCGCAGTCGACAGAAAACAACGGTTTAAGGACTTCTGAATTTTCCATCAAAAATTATGACACCACTTAGTTAAAGTTCTAGTCTCCTGAGCGCTGCACCACGTCTGTATGACATCTGTTGGCCCTGTCTTCATCCTGGACCCAGTGACTCAGACAGTTTTGCCAAGGTAAACAGTTCACAGCTCTGAACTGATAAAGTGATGATTGCTGAAATATTAAGCCATAATGCCTCATACAGTGAGGCTGCATTTACTATGGTAAAATCCTGGCAACCCTGCTGGTAATTTACTGTAAAATGTGTTTACAATAAAATGCTGTAATAGAGTAGTTCTCATATTTCTATCATACAATTCTTCTTTAGACTGTTTACAGAAAATTATCCAAATTCAGATATTATTTCAGATTTCTGAAACTACATCCAAAGATCTTTAGTCAAATTTCCAACAAATTACTTTAAAGACTTGATGGATAAAACTGTACAACTACTTATCCAAACTACTGCCAACAAAGTAAAGTCTGTAGTGCCTGAAGATGTTAATTTACTGCTTAGTAAATCCTTTTAATTTGTTCTAGTCATCCAGATGGATAATCCCCTGCAGCAACAGATTACATGGATTACCACTGAATCCCTCTGAGGAAGGATTAACTTCTAATCCCACACATTTGTGTGCAGGAGTTTACTTTTTGGATTTCCTTTTCTAGCATCTGACAGAAAAACCAAATAATCACACAAGAAGTGACACCAACCAACATATATATATATATATATATATATATATATATATATATATATGTATATATATATATATATATATGGGCGGGGTGCGTGGGGGGTGCATGTGTGTGAACCAGCAAAGTTAGCTTTTACACTAATATACAACTCTGGAAAGAAGGAGGAGATCAGTGAACTTCATCGTTATTCCACCAAATATTGATTTCTGAACACTTCCTGAGTTAAACTTAGAAACAGAGTTAAACTAACTCTGTTTAACTCTGCTTTAGAGTTAAGCAGTGTTTAGAAACAAACACGGTTTCTGTTTCTAAATAATATGAACTTGCTTGCATTTCTTGAGTTCTGAAAACACTGAATGTTTTTCGTTATTTTGACCATTTCTCATTTTCTGCAAATAAATACAAAATATTTGCTTGGAATTTCGGAGACATGTTGTCAATAGTTTATAAAATAAAAGAGCAATGTTTATTTTACTCAAACATGGATCTATAAAAGATAAAATCAGAGAAACTGATCATTATAAGTGATCTCTTAATTTTTTCCAGAGCTGTATATGATTTGGTTGGTTTTTATCTGATTTTTTTCTTGTAAGGTTCTTTTAATATTCCAAGGCTATAATTCCTCTTCATGTTACTCTAATTTAGCGCCATCCCAGTTTTTTGCCTTCTGTTCAATCTGTTTTCTGTTAGTGGGGGTGTCAGTCTGATCTGGAGATCTGGGGGAGTCCAGCCGGCTGCGTTCTATAGAGCGGGAGGCTGCATGGGAACCAAAACACTTGTTCGCTCATGCAGGTCGCCTCCTTCTCGACAACAGTACGTGAAAGAAGCTCCGCAGAGCGCGCTGTCACGGTGCGTTAAAAACCGGCACGGTTCGAATTATCATTGGGTCTGAGGCGAAAGCGCAGGGCAGGAACAAAAACGTGCTTTCAGATGAAGGAGAAATACACAAAAGCTTTCTTTCTAGAATTATTGTTACAATTATTTACAGAACGCCACCAATAAGAACAGAGGGGGGAAACAATTACTCAAATCTATCAACCTGATCCAGCTGCTGGGTAACATCTGCAGAGAGTCTGGAGCAAAATACGAGGCCACCCTGCGTGTCCGCTCATTTGAGCGGCTTGATGTCAACAGAACAGATCTCAGAGTTTCACTCAGTTGATGAAGGAAGCTGTATCAGTCAGGGTGGAGCTGAACCCTCCCGACAGACGTGCTGCCCAACTACAACAGCTTCATCATGTGGACAGCCACGCAGAGCACATTTATTCTACGACATGTTGCATTGACTGGCAAAAGAGCGCAAATGGTCTTCTTCCCACGGCCACGGCCCGTGTTGCAGCTTCCCTTTCCTCGACCTATGGAGACACGCAGGCTGCGCGCACACGCAGCTTGTCTCTGCAAACCTTCCATTCTGTTTGCAGGACAAAGTGAGTCCTTTCATTGATGGCCTTATTAGATGTGTGCTCACAGATCAGGGGGCTGGTTTTTTTTTTCGCTAGGCCTCTACTGTGGGGTTCTTTGATTTGTCGCGTGAGGTATCAATAGAGCGCGCGCCATGGAGCCCTCCACTGAGCCATTATTTGTCAACCAGTTCTTTTGATCAAACCAGCTCTGTCTAGCACAAGTGGCGCATCGACCACTCCACTGGTGTGTGTATTTATAACACTTACCACTAAATAAATGGCGAGGCTGAGAGCTCTTCTAACACTGACTGCTTTGCTGTTAAACATCATGTTGACGCGTGTGACAGGTTACATAAGGAAGGAGGGCTCGATTCAAATCTGAGTTTTTCTCAACACCTATTTGCAAATATTGATGAATATCTTTAGTTAGGAGAATTCAAACAGGGCGAGAACGAGCTTTTGCTTTCTCTAACATGATGTAGCTTCTTTTTGTCATTGTTAAGATGATTTACATCGCATGCTATGTTTATTAAAATTTTTATTAATATCTTCAAAAATAATATTTACTTTATTTATTAGTTTTTCATTTGTGTTAAAGCCAAAAACATTATTAATGGACTGGGTTTTTTTTGTTTGTTTTTGTGGGGTTTTTTTTTGCTTGTTTGTGTGTTTGTGTGTTTGTTTGTTTTTTGTTATTGTTTTTGCAGGCTCAAATTTAAAGCTTAAAATTAAATTTAAAAATTTAATTAGGAAAATTTAACAATTTATTCTCCGAATCTTATTATTATTATTATTATTATTATTATTATTATTATTATTATTATTATTATTATTACTGTTGTTCATATTATGAAAACAAAATTACGTTTATTGGTTTATTAAGAATGCAAAAACAAGGAATTTGACTTAGGCGTCACACGCTCACAGCGCACATATATGAAATATATACTTTAAAATCAATTTAAAGTAAAATAGAATAACAGAAAATAAATAATAATAATAATAATAATAATAATAATAATAATAATAATAATAATAATAATAATAATAATAATTGCGTTTATGTGGAGCCTATGCCAGGGGTGTCCAAAGTGGGTCCTGGAGGGCCGGCATCCTGCACGTTTTAGTTCTCTCTCTGGTACCAACAACCTTTTCAGCAGGTCAATGTTCTTCTTAGGCCTCTAACGAGCCATCATTTGATCCTGGTGCGTTAAACCAGGGAGAGACTAAAACATGCAGGATGCCGGCCCTCCAGGACTGAGTCTGGGCACCCCTGATCTATACGATGTTTTTATGTGGCTTTATTCAAACGCAGCTCTTATTAATATGAAAGCACAGTAAGAAGCCGAAAGGCCATTAAAAATGTCTCATTAAAGGAGCTGAGACTGAGAGGCTTCAGGAACCTTCCTTGATCAAATGAAAGCTGAAGACTCGAACTGCAGCGGCCTGCAGGAAGGAGCTGCTCAGCCCGGAAGGAGCGGCTCTTTAGTCGGATTAGTTAGTGAGTTTTGTTCGAGAGCTCCGCTGCTCTGCCACTTGTCCTGAAAGTAGGAGACTGTGAGTGTGTGGGGGTGGAGGGGAGATGAGGTAGAAGGGGCGTGGCTTCTGGAAATGATCTCGAGGTGCGCCTCACGGACCAAGCTGTGATTGGCTGGCCCTCTCAGCAAGCGGCACGCGACTAGGGATGTTGCTATAAAGAATCCTCGCGTGGCCGATCGTAAAGCAAAACTTTGAACAGCGATCGTTCAGCCCAGATCAACAGGTTGGTGGAGGAGGAAAAGACGCCATTGTTCCCGCAGCAGCAGGAGCCCAACATGGACGCTGTTCTGGACCCCTTCTCTGCGCTCGACTCTCTCTCCTCCCCTCCTTATTTCGACGATGACGATTTCTTCACGGACCAGTCCTCCAGGGACGGCCACCTGGACACCGAGGACTTTCTAGATGAAGATGTGGACTTCCTCAGCTCTCACCTCCAGGACTATTACAGCAAAGACGGCTGCGGCAGAGCGGCGCCCCACGATGGGGACTATGACCTCGGCAGCCTGTCATTCTCTTCCTCCTCCTCCACGTTTTCTTGCACCCCCGACCTGTCCCCGCAGACCGGCCGCCACGTCGGGCCGCTGCTGAAGCGCCGCAGGCGGCTGCGCTCGGAGATGGAGATGCAGCAGCTGCGGCAGGCGGCGAACGTCCGGGAGCGCAGAAGGATGCAGTCCATCAACGACGCCTTCGAAGGGTTGCGCTCCCACATCCCCACCCTGCCCTACGAGAAGCGGCTCTCCAAGGTGGACACGCTGCGCCTGGCCATCGGCTACATCAACTTCCTAGCTGAGCTCGTGCAGTCTGATCTGCCAATCAGAAACTCGAATAGTGAGACACACGCACAGCCAAAGAAGGTCATCATCTGCCATAGAGGAACAAGTGAGTCTGCTTATATTTCTGCACCGTCAGTTGTATGGTTTTCTGATTGAGAATCCAGAATAACCAGTCCGCTGATGTTTCCTCTCTCTCCCTCAGGGTCTCCTTCTCCCAGTGACCCAGACTACGGCCTGCCCCCGCTGGCCGGCCACTCGCTGTCCTGGTTCGATGAGAAGCAGCTCCGGGAGCAGAACATCATCCGTACCGCCAAGGTGTGGACCCCGGAGGACCCCCGGAAACAACACCATACGGCCCTGACGGACATTGAAAACGAGCCTCCTTTCGGCCTGGTGGCCTGATGAGACCCCCCGGAACCTCCTGATGGGCCTCCAGGAGCCATGAAGCCATTATGTAAATGTCGAACTAGCACTGAAATCGCAACCAGCGCACTGTACGGCTTCCCAACCGGAATCAGTGTTACATACCTTTATCATGTTGATAATTATGTTATTTGTAATTTCCCAGCTGGCAATCGTGTATTTATTATATTTTTTCTTACAGATGATAATATATATTTTAAATTAAATGCAGTGAGAGGAAACATGTTTTGTTTTGGTGTAAACCGATTTGAGCACTTATTAAACGATCTGTTATATTTTTGACTGTGAAATATCCAAATGTTCGTCTTCTGCATGTTTTTCAATAAAAACTCAAACTTATCAGGACAATGTTTGGACTTGAAAAGCAAATTTGTTTTTGTAAATGTTTTCGCCAATTTTCCCACAGACTTCTCTCCAGTTTTTCAACTTTTGTTTTATAACGCTCTTATTATTTTTAGAGGTCTTGAAAAAGTGTGAACGTTTTCAAATAAACAAAATGAAGTCAAACTGAACTTATTTATGTTATTTTTAAAATGAGCAGCTCCTCCAGCCCACATGCATGGATGACTGTTGGATTAAACATTCATGCGCAGCTTGTTGGGCTTTATGGAGTTGAACTGTGGCTGAAGATGGAAAACAGGATGCAGGCAAAAAGGTCAAATTGGTAAATATGTCTATGACAGAAATATGCAAATGAAGGGCTAATGAGCAGGCGGCCCAAAGCCCCAACAGCTGAAGGTGTTTAGAGCGCAGAGGCGCAGCAGCGCGGTGGGGATCCGCTGAATGCGGCTCTGTGCTGCCAGGTGCTGCCGGGACATATTTTCCCGTGGTAGCAGTGTCCTCCTGCCCATGGCCGCCCACAGCCGCCCCCGCTGCATCGACTCACTGCAGCATAAATGAAGCAAACGGCTCTGAGCGTCCAGCACAAGCACAACGACGCTTCGCTGCAGAACTGCAGAGCAGCTGAAGGCGGAGAGGGAGCGCAGCCTCCAGTGGTTTCAGGTGCGTTTGGATTCGAAATCAGATGTAATTCTTGGAATTAATTGTTTTTTCTTTTTCTTTTTTTTTACCTGGTGACACCTTTATCTGACGTCTCTCTGTGCCTCTTCACCTCTGTGTTCCCTGTCTTCACCGCCGCGCCTTGCAGGAGCTCGTAATCCCACTAGGGGCCATTACAAAGTCACATGTTAGTGAGTCATTTCAGCTTGACCCTTTCTTGACGCTGTGGTAGTGTGAGAGGATTCAAACTGTGGCTGCATTGTTGCTGTTCGCACCTTTCCTCCTTTGGACAGTTTCATGCTTTTCAGAGCGCCTCCTCATCCTTTGGTCCGGCTGCAGTCAAGTGGAAGGGAGAAGCTGAAACAGCCCCGGCTATCACGTCGCTCTGCCTGTTACGGGCTTGGCAAGTCTTCTAAGAACAGCAGCATTTTACTACGTGACAGGTTTTATTCCCCTCAGAGCCGCTCTGGCCCAGGCTTTATGCGCCGCGCCAAGTGTGCAGAGAAACAGAGAAAAGCCCGGAACAGAGCTGAAAGGAAGGCCGCTGATTCAGCGCAAAGCAGACTGCGGCATTCAGCTCCAAGATCTGCAAAGACGACAACAACGACAACAACAACAACAATAATAATAATAAATTAATAATAATAATTTCCAGTTAAAGCAAAGTTTTATTTTGTTTTCTAACATAACGCAGTAGATTGCGCAGATTTTCCTCTTGTTCCGCCGTTTTTCTGAGCGCCCCAGCTCTCCCCGGCTCGTTTGACTTTTTTTTTTCTTTTTACTTGTTCCGTCTGTTTCAGATGAACTTGGCCTGGTTGAAGCGGCGCTGTGGGAAACCGGAGTTTACGCACCAGGAAACAACACGTGAACTTGGCTTCTCACTGCTTTTCAAAGGACAATGATTGTTATGTTCACTGCCCATCACTGGGGAGATGAAAGAAACTCTACGAACTCCTCTGCTTTCTTCACGCTTCCAGGAGAGCAAAGTTAAACTCCTCATCTGCACTAATTTTGTTAAATCCGCTTTACGGCTGCATGTTGGCGCACGCGGGGGGAGGTGGGGGGGCGCAGAACAAGAGACACAAATCAGCTTGATTTCCAGATCATCTCGCGACTGTGGCAGGGTCTTTGGGTTTGGGAGGGGGCTTACCTCAAAACTCTTCATCTACAGCCTGGCATTAAAGCTGACCAAAATCACACCTGATCAGAGCTGTCCGCCACTCTCACTGCGCTTTGGGTGGCTCACCCGTCGCTGTCCGGCCTTAAAAATCTTTATGGGCGTCCCCCTCATCCTGCTGCAGGCCTGTATCTCTGGGAAAGCACCTGGTAGAGAAACTTTGTCTCTTTTCATTTCCTTGCGTCCGGGTCCCTGGACAGCAGCTGCCTAAAAGCAAGCAAAGAGTGGCCCTTGTAGTGTATTCCAGATGGATTTGGCACCGTGTTCCGCGTCTTTAAAGTTCCATTAGCCTTTGTCCACGATACAATATGGCCGCTGTAAAGCATGACGTTTTGCAATAACAAAAAACACATTTTCATTTGTGGTACAGTGGAGTGAAAGCGCAGCGCTTTCGCGGCCCAGCCAAGCCAAACGTATCCCTGCGTTTGCTTTGTGCCCCGCAGCCAATTAACAGCGAGTTCTTTGAGCTGCGCCGCGATAAGCCAGTTTAATTTATGTCTTCTATTTTTTTCAGGACAGAAAGGAGGTGGATTTGGCAATTTTCTTGTCATCACCTGGTGCTTTCTTCACAAGAGTGTAAACTATCCTGGGTGCCTCCAGAAACATATGGCTCTCAGCACCGTGCGCCATTGTATCCTGCGTTGATCACTCATTACCAGCATGTAACAAATCCTTTATTAGCTCTGTTTTGTGTCATATTTTCATCCGGTAGATTAAGCAGATGCTGTGATTGTACAATCCGAGCTGTAGGGCTACTCAAGACTGAAAAGGAGACGGGCTCTCGGTTATGGGAGAGGCGAAGAGAAAAGCAACAGGCACATCTTCAGAGGAATAAAACATTTAGGAGCCATAAACAGACTTCAACCTGCTCTGTTTCAGCCTTTGTGTTGTTTGGGAATAATTAATGTTAATAGGGACAGGTTTGTATCATTTGAATGCAGGACCACAGGTGCAGAGTGACAAGATGAATAAGCAGCACTGATTTTTGCCAAAGCTCGAGGGCTCTTGTCCAGGGTCTCCAAGTTGATAGAAAATATTGTAATCTCTTTGATTCGCAGCATTACTTTCACAGAGAACAAAGCGTGGAGATGAAAAGCTTATGTTGAAGTGAAACGGCCAGTGACGGTGGCCGCTTCACACTCTGAAAGGAAAAGGGAAGGGGGCGAGTCATTGGCAATGCGCGCTCCTGGTTTTGTGCGCAAGTGCTCCATCTAACTCAAATAAAGGAGCCTTTCCAACTTTTAAAGGACCACTTTTAGCCTTTAATAAAGACTGAACGGCTGTAGCCATTAAGCATATGGTGCTAAGGCGCCGGTCTTTTGTCCTCGCAGAACCCTTGAGATCCTAACTTTCGTTCTTTATGGGAAATTGAACTTGTTGAATAATCCAGCTTAATGCACCAAAGGCAACATGTGGTACCGGGGCGCACAGACAGATCCTCCCTTCAGGGGAACATCAAGTGGCTAATAAAGGAACCGAGTAATGTGTGTTTAGATGATGGTTTAATTTGTGTTAGTCCTGACGAGATCAACGTTCCTGGCTGAACAGAATGAAACATTTGGCAAACTAAACGTGGATGATCAGCGGCTGAACGCACCGACCAGAACTGAGGCATAAAGCGACGAGGACTCGTTTGTCTTGTTACATAGATGGTTCAGGGTGATAAACTGTGGCTCCCGCCTCTCTTTGTCTCAGTCATGTTTTATCAAAGATATAATAATCGGGTCACACTTTCATTGAATGTCTCAAATTTTCTGTCCCTCCCGTTTTCAGAAAATCATTCTGAACTAAGGATGTCACCTGCAGGTCTAATATAACAGCTTGGCGTCCGCATTTCCCGGTGGTTCTGACTTCTGCGTGTTCATGCGTAAAACTTTCAGGCCTCTTCCGATTTCTTTTTTGTTTCAACAGGCTCTCGCGTGTCTGGAAGAGATTTGCGGAATTTAGAAGTAAGTAGTGGCGCGTCCAGTTCTGACAGAGCAGCAGAGGCTCCGCTGTCAAAGCATTCTGGGAATTATTTACCCGACTTCTGGCTGTTTTCCGCTCTTTCATATTTCAGCTTATTATATTAATGCTTATTTCTCGGGTGCATTTTACGCTGATATCGTTGCGTTTCAGCAGTTCCAGCATGCAGACGTCCATGTGTGGTGTGGTTGTGTGTGACGGAGCCAGTTGGCCGGCTCTGGCCTCTGAAAACCCTCCTGGTGGACTGAACACGCCGGGCTGACCTCTGCGCCGGAGGACGGGGATGAGCCTTTCAATGAATTAGGCAGAAAGACGTCTCGCTATGATCTTTGTTTCGGCTGAAAGCAGGCTGGATATGGGAGGCATTGTGCACAGCTTTTGCGTGCCCCATCATAAAATATTACAGTCTTTTCACATAAGAATCTCATTTGAAAGCGGAATGAAGCAGACTGGACAGATTTCAGAAAGGAGAAAATTCAGAAGGGAAGCCATTTATCTGCAGGGGGGAACTTATATCTGACTGTGAGGATTTGAATGTTCTTAGAAAAATCTTCCACATTTTGACAAATGATTGAATTTCTGTCTCTGACTCTGTAAATCCCCGAATAGCTCAACAAAAAAGTGATGAATTGCTAATATGCAAATTGAAGTCACGGCCGTTTGGACGTGTGCTTCCCCATCCATCTCCCACATTCTGCGATGCTGATTCCCGTCGCGCGCAAGCGGACTCTCAACCCGTTCAGACCGGGGGGGCTTTTGTTTGCCCCCTGCACCCCACAACCTCCACCCCCATCGCCTGCGCTGTCAGTTGCCAGGATTCAGAGGTGTAAAAGCATGCATCATTTTTCACCAGCTCTCCGTTCTGATATCGACAAAGGCCTGCGCTCTGGAGCAGCCTCTCCGCTTGTTCCCTGGCTTGAACTTCACTGATATCCAACTGCTCCCTTTTCCTCGCCTGAACGCAGCGCAGCGGGGATGGATTTGCAAGACAAATGCAGCTGTGTGTGAGAGAGAAAGTCAAGTGGCACAAAAAGACCATTTCAGTCAGGCGATGGGATGGAGAAAGTTAGCATTATGTGGGCGTCAAATCAATCAAAAACAAAAGACCACATGCAGAAGATCTGCTTCTGGATTTAGACTTGAGGTTGAAATGGAAGCATAACTCCACAGAAACTGGGCAGACTGGGAGAACTGGGATGGCAGAGAATCCTGCAATGTGTGAGCACTAAGTATAATAAGTAAGTATAATAAGTATAATAAAATTGCAGACAGCTGAACCTGACCAGCTGAATAATCTGTTTATTTATATAGCCAATGAATTAGAATATACATCCTGATGAGTCTTGTTCGTCAGATTAAAAGAACCTTTTGAAAATGACGACCTTTAAGCATTAATCAAACAAACTTTTCATTAAGCGAAAATTGTTATTTATAAATATTTTTTAATTTGTTGATTCTATATTTGAATCCATTAACTGTAAAGTGGAAAAGGACCATAATTAACAGGTTTTCAAAATGAAGTCTGTGTGTAATTAATCTATATAAAAGATTATTTATATAGATAATCTTAGTGTAATTTTATTACACTTTGTAATAAACTTCCAAGCTCTGCCATTTTTGATTATATTAAGCATCGGTGCTGAAATGTTTGTAACAGTAAATTAAGTCATATTTTTGATATTCTTATGTTCTCATTAAAACCAGCATCAGTTCTCCAGTCCCTCCACTGGCTCCGCTTAACTCAGAGAATAGACTTTAAAATACTGCTGTTTGTTCATAAATCACTTACCAGCTCAGCACCACAATACATTAAAGATCTGTTTTATCAGCCTTCCAGACCTCTTAGGTCTTCTGGTTCTGGTCCAAACATGGAGAAGTAGCATTCAGCTTCTATGCACCACAAATCTGGAACAAACTTCCAGAAAACTGCAAAACAGTTGAAACACTGAGTTCATTTAAATCTAAACATCCACCTGCTTATAGTTGTTTTTGATTCACAGTAGCTGGAACACTGATCCACATATATAATGTTGATGATTTTGATACTGGCACTTGACAAAATCTTATATTTACTGCTTGTTTCATATTTGGTGACTGTATAATGTTTCTATGATGTAAAGCACTTTGAAATGCCTTATTGCTGAAAATGTGTAATTCAAATAAACCTGACTTGACCTGATAGAAACAGGACTTTCTAAATGACTCGGAGCATTTTGAACTCTGTCCTGATGACAGTGACTGGTGCTTACAGGAATAACTCACATTAACTCAGGAGTAGTCAGATTGTCAGGAAGCCCTCCACAACTTGTCAATGGAAGTATTACTGTACAGTGAGCTTCTGTTTTTCTGCTGTGGAGTGAATGCCAGTGGAGGAAGCAAAGTGTAGGAAGCCCTCCTGAGCGTCTTCAACACACTGTGAAAAATTTCCAAAGTCGTTTTTATGAAGAATTCACTAAAACAGCTTGAAGGACACAAGTGAAATACAATTCAACATTATCTTTATGTGTGTTTACAGGGTTCATCTGCTGAAATCAAGACTGCTGTGGAGCTACAAAAGCCTCAACGTTTTACCAGAACATATATTCCTGCAGTAAGCTGCCAGGTAGACTCCAGAGGAGCGACAACCAAGATTCTAATATAAATGTGAATTTAATTTGTTATTGTCACTCACTGATTGTATTTCTTCATTACTTGTTGGTTCCAGCAATAGAAAATTTGAAAACTTGTTTATATTAAATGCAGAAAAGCCCATATTTAGGTAATGATTGAAAAACATTCCAAATATGAACAAATTATTGAAATGCAAACCTTGTTCCAAGATGTTTTCCCTTATTACCTGTTGTCTTTGTCAGCTAATAGATTCCAGTGAATCTACTAAAGCAACATTACTCACTGTTGCTTTCAGAACATCAAATGACTAACAGGTGAGAATGAACTTGGAGATTATTGACTATGTTGAAACATTCTCAATACGGAGTTTCATTTTTCATTTACACCCATAAAAGCTGAAGTAATTATCTAGCTTCTCTTGTAAAAGTGCTAATAGAGATGACAGAAAAAGGGTTCTCTGGAGAAGAGAATCCACAAGTTAGTGCGGCTTTTTCAAAGACAACATATTGTGCCTAAAATCAGTGTCTTGTTTCATTAAGTTAGTGCTTGTAGCTGATGTAATTTGCTGTGGAACAGGGCAGCTTGCCCTGCCAGTAGAGAAGTCATATCCAATCACAGAGCAGCTAATTGACAGCCTCATGTGGGGAGAACAGCTAATTGATTATAGGCCTGTCCTGTTCTGAAGCACCAGGGGACCGATGGCAGTGGACTCTGGGAAGGTTTGGATCTGCACACACTAATTACACAGACTTTGGGTATTTTTCTTTTTTTCAGAAATAAAGAGAGACAGCTTTTACTATCTTGTTGGAAAGATTTATTCTCTTCCGTACAACTTTTATATGTTAATAAAGGTGCATGTGAATAAATTAGAATATTATTAAAAATATTTTTTTGGAATTCTGAAGTCAAACTCATATTACACAGGTTCATTATATAGAGTGATATGTCTAAAGTGTTTATGTTGTTGCTGATTATGACTTACGCTTAAAGAAAATCCAAAATTTTGTCAGAAAAGTTAAATATTACAGCAGATCATCCAAATGTGTTTAATTTAAAATGAGGGTCTTCTGAAAAGTGTGTTGATGTGCTGTGCAGTGCATGCAGTCAGTCTTTGGTCAGAACTATGCATGAGTTACAGCATCCATGCAGAGGGGCATGGAGGAGGTGAGCCTGCGGTTTGGCTGTGGTGTTCAGGTAACTCATGCTGCTTTGCTATCATCTTCAGCTCATCTGCATTGTTGAATCTGCTGTCTGTTTTTATAACAGCCTATAGTTTCTCTATGTGGGCCTGTTTTCTGGCCTATCTAGCACAGTGCTCATTAAAGCAGGTATCAGTACTGTTGGCACTGTGCACCGGTATCAAGTTCTGCTGGAAAATGAGATAAAAATCGCTGTAAGTTAGTAGAAGAAAGAATGAAGTGCTGACTTAATGAAGTCCAGTGAAGCAACACCAGCAGATGATGTGGCTCCTCATTTGAACAAACTTCACACTTGACCTTGGAGCAGGTGTCCGCCTCCAGTCTTTCTGTGGACTCTGGACCTTGATATGAAATGTGTTTTTACTTTCATCTGAAAAGCAGACTTTAGACCACTGTGGAACATTCTTAGCTGAATCTTACCTTAGTGCAGGTAAGATGCATCTTTTATGGTCTCTGATTCAGGAGTGGCTTTAACTCAGAAAGTGCTACAGTTATAGTGTGTGTTGTAGATCTGTCTGTGTATGGTGGCTCTTGGTGCTCTGAGTTTAACTGCAGCCAATTTCTTGAATAAATTTTGCTACATAAGCCTCTAAAAGTTGTTGCTGCCACTTCATCCACTTCACAGTATATTCTTCTTAGGCCTCTAATATGCATAGATACAGCACTTTGTGATCAGGCAGTTTGTTTCTCAAAGTCTCATTCTCAGGAGGAAACCTATTAACTCTTATTCAGCAGAAAGTAACACCTAAATGCCAATGTCTTATTGTCTATTTAAAAAGAATTAAATTGCAATCATTTCTGCAATAATAACGAACAAATATTTCATAACATTCCCGTTCCCAAATCCAAACTAAATTTTAAAAAAAGTCATTCAAAATAGGCATGAAGTAATGTATAATGAAGAAAAGAGGCAGTTTAAAAGAGCTGATGGCAGTAGTTAGCTCTTCTAGCTCTGAGTTAGTTTTAAAGGCTGTAGGATGAAAGTGCATCACATACAGTTAGTCACATTTAAAGATCAGCCAATGTTTATGTCTAGAGGTTATTCAGCTGGTCAGAATAATTTTACTTTCATTGTGAATATGCCACTGATGAGCTCAAAGCATGTTCACTTAGGGAAGTATTGTGGGCAACAAGTTCAAAAACCTTCATCAGTTCACTTTTAGACTTTATTTGTGGAAGTGTTATATGAAATGAGACAGAACCTTTTTTACATTAGTCTTGCATTTCACTGTTTCATTGTGACTGAAAAATAGCCAGTGGTTCAATCCAACACAAAGTGATTTTTTTGTTTTCTATCAAAGTGAATGTTGGGTTCGGCCCATGGGAGGAGCAACATGACATTTCCACTGCGGCTACTAAACAGGTCAGCCAAGGGAACCATGGAGTCCAAAGCAGTGGGAGGGAGACACTTTGAACCAAAACCGTGTAACTGAATCTAAACCAGTGGTTAAACCCATTCAACAGTGTAGGAATGGGGAGAGCCCAAACAAAACAATGCAATTCATAGTCTAACACAGTCCCTGTAGAATGAACAAGAAGGGGTTTTAATCAGGCAGAAAGACTCATCCAGTCTGTCAGTCAGTCAGTCAGTCAGTCAGTCAGTCAGTCTACAGAGGCCATTTCTTTAATTTGAGAACCCCTGATATTCAAACACACATCTATTCCTCACTAGTAAATTTAGATGGTGCTGGGCTGGACTATGATTTTGTTTTATTTCTTAAAAAGTTTATGGCAAAAGAAAAATGTAAAGGCGTTTCAGATGGCTGCAACAAAGACATGCAATAAAGTAAAAGGGGACGGAGAATGGGGACTCTGGAGTCAGTCTGCCCTCAGCCTGACCTGCAGCTTTCATGCAGCTTGAACACATCAGAAATCCTATTGTGGGAGGTGATTAATTGAGAGTGATAACTTACCATGAACATAGATTGTTATAGGCTTTAATGTGGTAGGCCTGGCTTTTTAAACGCTGCTTTCATGTACTTTGTAGTCCAGCATATGGGCCCAGACGTATTCACTGACAAAAGGCAAATGGAAATTTATCACGCTTGTACATCCCACTAACAACATGCCCACTCTCTTTTTATTCCAACCCAGACTTCCTTTTGGTCATATACTTTTGAAACAAATCTAAGATTAAAATGCATTTTCTATTACAAAGTCAACAACTTATCTTAAACAAACTACAGTTGCAGCTACTGCTTTCCAAACAGATCAGTATAAATTAAGACAATATTTCCATTATTATTATTATTATTACATATTCCACTATGTAATAATGATTGCATTACAAAATACTAGAACATAAACATTTTCAAATCAGAAAGCGTCACATGTTTGATGAGTTGACTGTTATTTCTGAAGTTAAAGATGTTTCTATTAAAATGATTTTTGCTTCACTCATTTGGAACTTTCTTGAAGAAAAAAATCAATAATGATATAAAATATTTTTAAATTCACACTTCTGGAACAATAATAACAAAATCAAAATAGAAATAATGAGCTTAATGAGCTAACCTGCATTTATATCTTACATGATGAAAACCTCTCAGTCTCTGCTGTCTACAAATGTACAAAGATTTGAATGAAAGAAATACTTCTTTTACAAGCTGCAGAGAAACACAAACTAACAAGAATATCAACTAAAAGAAAAGGATGGAACTGCGATCCAATGTCCTTAACAGACAGTTTCTTTTAACTTCCTGCATTTTGAGTGCAGCCACATAAAAGTCACATGTTCTTGTTGTATTGCAATGCTTGGTTAATAAAACTTATATTTTAACATTCATGTGTTTGTTTTGACCCAATACTTTCTGTCTTACAATGTTCTGAAATGTGACAACAGCATCTTCCATCTGTTAAAGTCTCACCTTGCTCATCAGTGGGCCCTGAAAAACAGTGCAGAGAATTTATGAAGCCGTCAGGCAGAAGATAACAGTTTGCATGACTTCTAAACCCCACTGAACCCAACTCCAAGCCTCTGGTCCATATTGAACAACTCATTGTTCATATTTGCTTGTGCTTATGATTAATCTTTATTTCTTTTCCTGGTCCTTACCTGCCATGATCCCTGGAACTTGCCAGGGCCTAACCTAATTAAACACATGGAACTAATTGGACTGCAAAACTAGTTCCTGCTGCAGAAGGGAAATTGCATTCCTTATTTAAATAAGCTTTTGTATTTAAGTGAATATTTGTATTTTCATTTCTAATTTTTTGCATTTAGTTCATTATCAAATTTAGCTGTGCTGCATTAGTGATTATATTCTGTTTAGTTGTCTCTTTATTGATTAGTGTATATGTTTGTTTGTGAAGCCAGTTGTTCACATTTATCCCTGCGTTCAATTGTATTTTTGACCTCTTTTATGAGCTCAGCATTTATTTTTGTAAGTATAATCTTTTGGGTTAAGGTAAAAACCCCATTATTATAATCCTTCCTGTAACTCTTCTTGCTTTTCAATTTGGTGCATCACAAGCACAGAATAAAATACTAGATATTGATACATACATAGGTGCTTTCATCATGCTGATTGTTGCAACTTTGTAAACATAATCAGTTACTGAACTATCACCACATGCATAGAAGAGCCAAGGCTCTATACTTTTTTTGTTGTCACATTTGCAACATTGATGACATTTATAATCTGCCTAGATTAGCAGGCTGATTTCAATGTGTCCGAGAACTAAGTCTGTTTGAGCTTCTGTATTGAACCAGTGGGGGAGGGGTGGGTAGATCTGTGTGAACTTAGCTTAATTAGGCAGGGAGACCAATCGCCAACAACTCAATATCAAGCCTGCAGATTATTGCAGTCAACTCAGCTGTGTAGGTCAGTGGAAGTCTCAGCTTCCTCAGGAACTTCTGGGGTTTCCTCCAAGAGTTTACTCTGTGATATTTGCTTTCCATCCTAATCGCACCCCCAATAAAAACACTAACAAGGATTAATGGAGAGTAAACAAACCTCTTTAACCCATTAGCCTTTTTGGACTTGTATTTTTAAAATAAATTTGTAATGTCAGTGTTGATTTATCAGAGTTAAACTAAGCACATTAAAGTAATTTTAAAAAAAATCCAACTACCATGATCAATCAAAAGGTTTAGGTTTCACATTGAGAAAAAAAGTCCTAATCTTTATTACTTTCAGTTATACTTTGACATTCTAACGAGCTGTTGAATTGATTTAGAAATGTTAACCTGAAACATTCAGATAGAATTATTATATTTCCATGACACAATGAACATCTATGTTATAGTCATCAGTTATGCATAAAAAATGAACAGTGAAAGATATCGGTGAGATGCTAAGAGTCACTCTGATGTGTTTGCATGAATGAAAATATTACATGTGTTCAGCCTGAAGCTTCATGTGAAATAAAGAGACCCAGAAAAAGAGAATAGTTGATCCAGCTTCAATAATTTGCTTCTATAAGTAACAAATATTTAAATTAACTGGACATTTAAATCAGACTTATTTAAATCATTTAGGTTTTTTCAAATACATAATTCATATCCTTCTCATGGATATTTATGGATTTTCAACTAAAAGCTTTAAGTTCTTCCAGATCAAAAAACTAAACGTTCTGTGGTGGCGCAGGGGGTTAGCACGCCCCACATTTAGAGGCCTTAGACCTGTGGACGTCGTGGGTTCGACTCCCAGTCCCGACGACCTTTGCCGCATGTCCTCCTTCAAAAATGGTGCCGGCTCAGCTGGCTGCCTGCAGACGCAGCTCCCATCCTGTGTGTGTTAATCTGTGTATAAAAAAATTCTTGCTGTAACTGCGAAATAATTTCCCTGCTGGGATGAATAAAGTAATTCTTCTTCTTAAACAGATTATCACTCACAATATGTGTAAAAATATACCTTCAAAGTTAATTATTTTAGAGGTGTGTTTTTGAATATTATTTTAATTTTTCAAAAAGTAGCAATATACTTTCATGGCAATTAAACATTCAAATTAGCTAAAAAATATATCTTGGTGCACAAATGAATCTTTTTACATTTTATTGTGTATCTGCTATCTATACCAACTAATACTAACAAGGCCATGGGGAACTGGTATCTTTTTCCAGCAGTGATTTAGTGAGAACTACACCCTGGACACGTGGGCAAGTTAGTTTTTTTTCTTTCATTTTTGTTTATCATGTTAATATATTGCTACAATATTTTGTAGACACCTTTAAACTTTGTTGACAGTTCCAGGTTTTAACAAATAATCCAAAGGAAAATCCACAAAAACACCAGAAGGTCAGAAGTTTGATGACATATCAAGCCTAAATAATAAAAAGTATTAGTATTGATATTGATATCTGTTATATCTGTCATTGCCTGTAAACACCTGTCAACAAAGGTGGGCAGAGTACCTAAAAATTATACTCGAATAAGAGTAGCACTATTTCAACATATTACTTATTTTACTCAAGTAAAAGTAAAAAGTAACTGTCCAAGAAATTACTCAAGCATGGGTAAAAAAAAGTATTTGGTAAATGAGCAACTCAACTACTAAGTAACAAAACATTAAATGTAAATTACTACCCAACTCTGATGTCTCTTTGCTGCTGTGGCAGAGAAATTTATGGGACAATAAAGGATATTTCTATTCTATTCTTTTTTATTCAATTCTACTCTGTGATACTGGCTCTGGTATGGAATTGATACAAAAATACGCAGTATTGTACGCCTCTAATATTTAACACAGCTCTTTTTACACAAACAAAATCCCCACTCATATGTGTTGATGCTGTTGACAGTGGATGCTCATGAGACATGGTAGTTGCTGCTACTGTAGGATCTGTAGTCTGTGAATCTCCAGCAAAGTTAACATCCTGACATCAGACTTAGATGCTAAAGATGCACTGAACTTTAGTTTGTTTTACTTGGGCTAAAAATAAAAATAATTTCATGTTTTACATTTTTTAAATTTACTGTTAAATTAACAGTTTTAAATTAACTGAACCCACAAAAGTAAATTGTCATCACAAACAAATGAATTGAGTGAGATTCTTTCAGGGGCTGACTGCAGTGCTTCTACAGTCTATCACAAGTGAAAGAACTATGCAAACCAAGACTTAGACAGACTAATGAGCATTGGATATTTGCTTGCTCATCAAAAGATCACATGTGATGGAATGGAGACATTATCCACATCATGTTTAGTCTACACTCTGATTAAAGGGGCGTTGCTTTTGCTCCCTTTTAAATCCATTGTGTGTTTTCCGCCATTCTCAAGTTTCATGTAGCGAATGGCAGTATTTGTGCTTTTAGCGCTGGCCATGGCCTGGCTGACCTGGCCAGTGCTGTCCTTTCTCATAGCCCGTGGTTCTGGCTGCTGAATGGCCCTGCTGGCCTTTCTTCAAGACATTCAGCCAACACTTTGAATGAACTGCGGTGGCTGATTTAAAGCTTGTGGTCAGAGAACCAAGTAAAGGTCATGGCAGCAAAGGTTAACCCTGGAACATCTGATTTACTCTGCTTCAATATGTTTGGAGTCATATATGGAGCTGTAATGATTCAGGCAGCTTGCCTTGACAGGCAGTGAACAGCCACACAGACTGCATGCAAAATCTTCAGAAAAACAATGAATTTTAGCACATCATATGATATTATTTCACAACAACACTCTTAAAACCCTGAAAAAATATACTAATGCTAATGTTTATTTTTAATGTATTTTAAAAATATATTGGAAGATTAAGATTTTGTGTTAAGCATAGTTAACACAAAATTGTGTTAACTATAGTTGTGTTAACTATAAACACAAAATTGAGGGTTTATCAAATAATTATGTTCCTGAATGGTTTCCTGATAACAACTCTACTACATTTGTATTTCCTCCTGGCTGGAGCAATGTCCTGCCTAGATGAACATGTGGTAGGGGAGGTGCTGTAACTACTGCCTGAAGAAGTTCTACTCTCATCAAGATGTGCATCTCCTCAGTCTGATCAGCCAATGAGACAGTTTCCTCAGTCTCGTTCTGATCAACATTTTCTGCCTGTTTGCCTTCAGGAGAAAAGACTCCCAAGATTATCCACTGGGGGATCATTCCTACCAAAACTCAACAAGTTTTCTTTTATCTGCTGTTCTACTGATACTTGTCAGTCATAGCTTCCTCAGTATTGAGATGAACCTTGGTATCATATATGACTAGGACATCCTTTAAATTTCCTATTACACAACTTCCTAGAGGAGCCGTTTGCATCATGGCTCACCTCCTGTTCCTGAAATGGCTCATTTGGAGAGCTATTGTTTCTGACTCCTGCCAGTTTTAGATTTAAAATATGTCTCGTTATCAAATTTGCGTCCGGCATAATTTTCAAGTCCTATGCCTGGACCTGCACTGATTTTGAATTCACTGTTTAATTAATTAGCATGGAATTTAGGTTGTATGTAAATAAAACTGAATCTGTCATTATTACTTAATTCAGGATTTGAACATTTTGAAATTATTTCATAGGGGACAGTGAACGTCTGTCAAGTATCAATACAATGACTTATTCATGTTTCTGTATTTAAATGTCTATTTGTCCTGTTTGTTGTAAACTGGTGCTCTATGAAGACATTTTATTTATTTGGGGTTATAAGTGTTAGGATTTCTACCCTGCAATCAGTAGACTGCTGGTTCAATTCCCACTACACCCACCTCTGTCATTGTGTCCTTGGGGAAAACATTCCACCCTCCTTGGCTGCTGGTGTTGGTCAGAACACCCAGTGGTGCAATATGGCCGCCTCACCTCTGTCAGGGTGTCTCAGGGCAGCTGTGGCTACAATCAAATAGCTTGTCATCATCAGTATGTGAATAAGTGTGTAAATGGAAATTATTGATTTCATGTACAGTGTCTTTGAGTTTCCCCGGAAACTGCCCAAATCAAATAACTGAATGAAATAAGTTTCTAAATAAAAGCATAGATTATCTCTTTATTCAACTTATTTATTGTTACAAGGAAATAAATAGGTTGATTCAAGCCCCAAAACTGAAACTTTTCACTGTTGCTCTAGTGATGCCCTAGTGAAAAAAACATTTTAGTATATTTCAAACATACTTGTGTAAGTACATTTTAAGTATATTAACTATTAAGTGTACTACATATAAATATATACAAAGTAAAGTAACATTATGCTTGTACCAATTTTAACTTTGAACACACTTAAATATAATTGTACCATAATACACTTTTAAGGAATATATTAAATAAAAGTATACTTTAAGTGAACAAAATATGTATATCAAGTGTACAATAAAACAATATGCTTTTAAAGATAGTTTGCGTATTTTTTAAAATATATGCTCAAAATAGATTTTTTTTAAATTCACTTAAAGCTTACTTTAAAAGTAAACTATTAAACATGTGGAAATCTCAGCTTCTTTTAAATTACATCTCAGTGTATCTAGTTAGTAAGCTCACTAATGCATGTAGCTTAGTAAATTTGTAAATTTTCTTTTCAATGTCAATATGTATTCATGCAGATAAAGTTATATTATCCTAATCTCAGTGTGCACTTATATTACATCTCTTTCAGACTAAGGAAGTATGCCTTTTTAGGTGCCTTAATTTTTTACTATTTTATTAAAATTGCAAAGAATTAAAAAAAATTAACACTCCTTAAAGTGAAGCTTATTGTAATGTTATTTAACAAAGGGACTAATGTGTTCATGCTTCAAAACATCAAAGGTTGACAGTTTAGTGACAGAGGTTCTACGACAAAAACAATAATTGTCCTTAACACTAAATGTAGCAGGTATCTTCAGTTTCCCATCTCTCTGAATATGATCTGGTGTTTTCAGTTTTGTCACTAAAATACAGAAGCTGTCTTTACCCAAACCATTTTCAGATGTATGATGTAAGATCAATTAGTGAACAGCATTAGCTCCAGTTCACACTCCAGACCAGATGGTGGCGGTAATGCACACTTTCAGTGTTTTTGAAAAGTGCCATAAAAATAAGAACAGCATCACTGAGAAGCCGGGCAGGAGAAGAAATACTGTTCAAATTCGCCATTTTTACTCGCATAATATTGCTTTAAAAGTAGAGAGGGCCTTGATAATAGTTAGTAGTTTTGGTAAATTGAAGGTGGTGACGTCCTAGTCCAAGTTAGACAGTAACACAACAGGACAAGAACCGGATGGAAATGAAATGTGGGTCACGAAAGGAACCGAAGAGACGAAGGCTGCTAACATGTTTCTAGCTGGTGGTAAGTTTGATTAAAATGATAAACAGTACAGTACAGATAAAAACAAACTTACGTTGGTTTCAGAAATAGTTATTTTATCAATTTTATTGTGACTTTTATTATTACTTTAACAATCATTCAGCTTCATGTTATAACTGCATGGAGGTTCTGTTTGTTGCGACTTAATATAGTTTTCTTCCTAAAATGGTTTTAATTAAGCTCAGTATCCCAAAGAGACTTTGATATTGTGAGGCCGTTGTTATAACTCGTTCATCATTGTTTTTATCTTCAACATATTTTTGCTGTCTAAGCAAATTCAGATGAAAGAGGAAACCAGGGATCAGGAATTAGAAAATCTAAAGACATCGTCTTCATGGTGGAAGGATTTTTATTTTTTTACACTGAGCAGCTGGCCACATTTCTATCAACAGTAAAAACTGGTGTGTTTCCAACACTAACTGCTTAATAAACATGATTTCATTTAAAAATAATTGGACAGAATTTATTCCCCTTGTTAATCTACCATTTGTCTCTCATACATTTTATTCATTGTTAGCTTTCAGTGTCCAGGGTGAATTCTGCCTCTCATCTGATGACTGCTGGAGATGGGCTTTTAAGGTAGCTTTTCTCCACTTAAACCAACTTCATAGTTAATGAAGATTGATTCATCATAGAATCAACATCAACTGATTCTATGATGCTGCTGACAATTTTTTCTACTTTTAACATAAACAGGCAAAGAAGTCACTCAGAAATGTTTTTTCACTCCAGGCATCCGGTTTCAGTTTCCCAGCTGCATTTTTAAAAATAGTATTAATATTTTAGATATGGTCAATGAAAACATCTGTGAAAGTTGAATTTTCTGCAAATGGTTTGGAGTGAGGTTGCACAGAAAAATCCACAACTAGGCCAGAGGTCCACAGTACCTGCACAGTACAGGTTATATACTGACCGTTATTGGCATGAGGGAAACTTAGTTTCCAATTGAAAAAAAGCAGCGCATATTTCCCTACGGAGTCATACAGTAAGTAGGTCAAAGCGAATAAATTTTTTTAAAGAATTCTGCTTTGACAAAAAAATTATAGGAAATACAAAAATGTAATAAAATGTTAAAATAATATATTGTAGCAAATATTGTCACATTATTTTGACCTTAGGTTTATTCTTCTTACACATCTTGAATGACCTTGCACATGGGGGGAAAAGTTGTAAGACCACTGCTCAAATAACTGTCATCCTTTAAATTAGGGTTGTATTAAAGAAGCATTTTTCACCTCTAGATCTTTGCTTTACTTCTCTCCAGTATTTGTTTCGAGGCCCCACAGAGACTGACCACCTCTTACCACGAGTGATTAAAGCCTGCATTGTACTCCTGAGGACTATTAGTGATTACAGAGATCTTGAAGGATGTTCATGTTTTTCTTAAGTCTTGGTAAAGAGCCTCTTGAGCCGGCTCAAAAACGCAGGTTTCTTTTTGAAGCAAAGGGAAGAATGGTGTAGGAGAGGTTATTTAGTGACATTATTGAAAAGTAATATTGTGACCAGTCTGAAAACATATCTGTGTTCACATGGACTAAGGGCCCATCATTTAGACTGGACACAAAGATCCAACACAATGCTGTTTAAAATTATCAATCCAGAGTAGATCTGGCTGCTGAAGAGACCGCACCTGCTCAGCTTTCCTTCTCTATTCATTTCTATTTTGTTTTGAATATTATTATAAGTTCCTCTAACTTCAGTGTCATAAACAATAATGTGTGTTTGAAAGTAGGAGGCAATGTGCAACTACTGAGGTGTTGGGTCAGTTATGTTGAAAAATGGACATTGTGTAAGGCAGCCTACTTAAATGTTATAAAATTATCAGGGAAGCTTTGGTAGAAATGAAACAAAACACATTTTGTAATGGAAAATTTTATAATGTGCTCCTCACCTCTCATCTGTTTTAGGTTATTTGCATAGTCTTATCATACAATTGGTCAACCCGTTCTAACATAGACCTCTACAGTCTCATGTAAAAGCAGGGGAGAGGTCTTTGATCCCGGAGACGAAGTGTTACTTTCCCAATGAAATGATCTGCCCTCTTTAGCACCAAAGAACAATCCCCTTTCCTTAACAATAGACAAATGGCAAGACCATCTGTGTTGGACTTCACAGAATCCTTAGTAAATAACAATCAAGGATTCACACTTATAGTCCAATCAAGTCTCTCTTCTCTGACCAGAACCTATAAAAATAAGCCAGAATCCACTGTTAGTCAGAGCAGACTGACAGACTCCTTTGACTCTGTATTTCTGTTCTCACCTTGCAAGGTTTTAATAAATGTCTTATTTCTTCTCAAATAGGCCTGTCGCGATGAACGATAAATCAATTAATCGTATGATAAATTAAAACTATCGACGTCATTTTAATTATCGGCATTATCGTCTCTTCCGGCCTTTTTCTCTTTCTGTTGATGACACTGAATGAAAAAAGGCTCAACTCCGGTGCTCTCCACTGACCCTCCTTCCTCATTTCCTCAGTGTAAAGCCCAGCGCACACTACACGATCTTAGATCTGTCTGCCGATTGTCTGCCCAGTTTCAAAACCTGACAGTCCACACATTAGCCGACAGAAATCCTAGATATAACAGTTCGATCGGGTTCGTTCCTGCAGTGTGGTGTCCAACAATGGGCACAAAATAATGGCTACAAGTCCAGTTAACTAATTTTAAAACCAGGCATTAATCAATGCTTTACTACAATCTACCTGCAATGCATGTGGCTAGTGTCAGTCCTGACTGAATGAAAATCATTAGAACCTATTTACGTCACGTTAACGAAGAACAGCTGAAAAGTTACCGGGTTTATCAACTGTGGTAGCAATTTGGCTCCAACTCCTCCTCTTGTCATTTCTATATTCTTTTCATGTTGAATAAACATTAATGTTGTTTCCACATATCATCTCCAATGTTCGCTGGACTTTGGGTTGTGCCGTGTCAGCTGTTTGGGAAAGCATGGAGAGGAATCCACGCTTTCTGATTGGCTACCTGTCACATTCAACAGGCTGCGTTAACACTCCCAGTCGGGGAAAACCCCTGATTTAGATCGGAGCGGCTATGACGATCTACTGTAACACACCACACACTACATGATGATCGGTTACGAAATCGCAAGCAACAATCGTAGAACCTTGGACGTTCTAAGATTGTCATAAGGGGAAAATCTGGGCAAAAAAACCGTGTAGTGTGAACTATTGCATCATGTAGTCAGAGGTGCCCATTTTTTCTATTTAAATTAAATTATTACTGAAGGGCAACATAATATACAGACTTCATAATCTGCACTCTTTTGATTGAATGCAGTATTTATTTCCACTTTGGCTTTATGTTGTTTAGTTTTTATTCAAGTACATTTTTTGTTAATGGAGACTGAGAATCCATTTTATTTTTGTTTTTGGTTGTTTTGTTTATTTTGTTTATCAGTTCCAGTTTTAAATATTCTTTGAAAATAAAGTGTATCTATCTTTGGCAGGAAATCGCATGCATTATTACGTCATTTCCATTAAATCAGTGTAAAAAGGTCTTCAAACAATATTATTGTTTATCGCTCAGCAAAATTTGTTATCATGACAGGCCTATTCTCATCCAGGCTCTTGTTAAAGTATTTCTTTCCATGACAATTTACTCTAGTAGATTAAAACAAGTTGTTGTAGTCATTTACAATGAATATAAAACCTATCATGAAGGTTTTGTCATGAAGAAGTCATTGTTAAGCTATCTCTGTGTCGCTTATTTGGACAATGAGACATATCATGTGAAATTATTAATATCAATTATATGAAGTAATATAAAGTATGAATACAGTAATGTGTCCCTTGGAGTTGTGGTTAACTGGGCAGATTTCTGTGGGTAAACAGTCTGATCCCCTCACTTACAGTCAGGAGCTGGACAGAGGCCAGCAGGGTCACAGATCATCTTCCACTTCTCTCCTTTTACCATCTCTGCTTTAATGTCTATGCAGTTTTGAAAAACAACCACACTTTGTCTTGGGTTCAATATTGAGCCAAGAAAATGAGCCCAGCAAAAAGGGTCCACAAAATAAAAACAACACAAATTCATTAGGATAAATAATGAATAAAAACACATGCTCTTATTTTTCTAATAGGGGGTAAATTGCCCACAGCAATTTGAAGTGCCACACTGCTGGGTGTTGACTAACGAAAAGAAATAACAATAATGTTCACGTTTTATGTGGCAGAACTTGAACAGAATTCAAGATGTGCATGTTAGAATAATAGAATTTCAGCTGTGCTGCTTTGGGATTATAAAATGAAGGTTAAACATGGTAACATTGTTACTTCTATCTTCTGAATAGATGACAGATTTGTTTCAGTTACGATGAAGCAACGAAAGCTCTGGGGACAGAGACAGAGCTGTTTCTGTTATAACTAAAAATGTAATTTGCATCTGCTGTTGTACTTTTCTGGGCATCTGACCTTAAGCATCTAGAGATGCTTAAGCTGGTTTGTAGACCAGTTCTACTTTGCCGATCAAAATATATGTACAGTATTTGTGGTCTTCATTTTCCCATTCCAAACATTACTGTTATTTTTATGTCAATAGTTCCTCAATAGGGCTGCACAGTGGCGCAGTTGGTAGCACTGTTGCCTTGCAGCAAGAAGGTCCTGGGTTCGATTCCCGGCCGGGGTCTTTCTGCATGGAGTTTGCATGTTCTCCCTGTGCATGCGTGGGTTCTCTCCGGGTACTCCGGCTTCCTCCCACAGTCCAAAAACATGACTGTCAGGTCAATTGGTTTCTCTAAATTCTCCCTAGGTGTGAGTGTGTGTGTGCATGGTTGTTTGTCCTGTATGTCTCTGTGTTGCCCTGCGACAGACTGGCGACCTGTCCAGGGTGTACCCCGCCTCTCGCCCGGAACGTAGCTGGAGATGGGCACCAGCAACCCTCCCGACCCCATTAGGGACAAGGGTGAACAGAAAATGGATGGATGGATGGATGGATAGTTCCTCAATAATCTCAACAACAATTTTCTGTCAAAAAATGTTATCTGGAATCCAAGACAAAAGAACGAAGCCATCAGCAAGAACGCAAAATGACACAACAGGCCGGCTCCTGGCAGAAAGCCCGTACACTTTTAACACAACATCAATATTTGCTGTAGGCTTACCGGGAACCAACTAAGGTATCCCATAAAAATTTGTAGCGTCACATTAATCCATTCACCATGTGTTTCAGTCCTTTTCATGAGCAAAGGTGTCAATTATTAACTACTCTTGGTCTGAATTCACTCAAGCTGAGTAAATTCAATAAAACAAGAGCTCTCTCTCTCTCTCTCTCTGTCTGTCTGTGCAGCACTGTAAGAAGGCTCTTGCCTCTAATACCATCAACTTTTAGATGTATTTCTCTTATATCAATTTCCCCTTAGGTTAGTTTCTCTTTGTGCAGTTCGGCTTCCTTTGTGTTTTTATTATAGACTTTTGCCTACTCTCTTCCACAGCTGTTACCAATCCCCTGATTAACACACCTGCACTCAGCGTACTTATCCACTGCTACCGTAGCACAGGGATGCCCAAGTCCACACTGAAACTTTGCCATAAAAAGCAAAACATCTAGATTAAGCTGTCATTCTGATACGGCTGTTGTAAGCAAATATTTTAGCAATCAAGTAATGTGCAGATTATTCTGACGATTAATAGAGTAATGAAATAAAATATTGGTAAATTCTGCCATAACATTAGTGGATATAAATTTTGACCCAAATGTTCTTGTTTGAACATTTGGGTTCAAACAAATGTTCAAGCTACAGAAAAGAATTCCTTTTCTGTAGCTTGGAAAATTAACATGGGTAACACTTTATTTGACGGGGTGTGAATAAGACTGTCATGACACCGTCATAAATATGACATAACATAATAGCTCACTCTTTAAGTTAACCTGGAAAAAAATTACACAAAATTCTGAAATTATATTAAATTTATTAGACACTTCCAAAAAATGTCTATGCTCCAGTTTTTAGTCTATGTATTCATCAACAGTCAATTTCATAGATTAACTCTCACTTTGCACAACTATTTATAGCTTTGCATTCATATTAGTGATGAGATCTGTGGCAGCTTCGTCACACACATCGGCCAGCTATGTACTGCCATGGTGCGCTTCACCACCCATTTATTGTGACTGGGATGGTAGTAAAATTATTGTCCGATTTGTCTGTAAAGCTGCACTGAGCATCAGATACAGCAGCTACAGCAGCTCTCACATTGAGATATGAAACATTATCTCAATGTTTCATATTGAGATAATGATGAAACATCATTATCTCAATGATGATGATGTCATCATCATTGAGAAATGATAATGACATCATTATGTCTCAATAAAATCCCCCTGGACCAAACTTGAAAATTGGACGTTAAGCTACTAGTACTTATGAATCTTCAACAACTCATAGGCAGAAGTGAGAGTGTTACGCAACAATAATAATCACCAAGCTAAAACACATGCCGCTAAATATTAATTTAACAAAGCTTTGAGGCAGATAATTTGCCTCGAGGAATTTTAGTAGTGGTAATCATTTGAGGGATTGTTACAGCCCAACACTCTACACACTTTATACAGTATGTGAATAATAAGTTCTAGACTCAATTGTTTTGCTCTGGAGTGTCTAAAAGTAAGACCATTAAAATAGTAAACAACTCATATGACACTGGACAAATATGATGCATTAATGTAGAACCTCTGCAATAGATGGCCAAGTTACATCAGCATGCTGAAGGGCAGTCAAACATTTGTTCTAGATAAAGAATCCCTTGAAGTTGTAAATCCACCTGTATGCTGTTTGTCTTCCACCAGTGAGCTCCCACACTTTGTGTGACAGTAGCCAAATAAAGAAGTGTTGTCAAACACTGTTTGCTAGATACACAGCAGGACTGTTTTTAGTGCAGGAGTTAATCACAATGTAGCTGTCCAAGGTTAACTAATACTTAGGAATTGTTTAATTTTGCTAGTGGCTTTATTTAACTTTAAATATAAATATTTTTAGAGCCTCAGAAATCACTGTTCCAGGCCGTCAATATCATAGTTAATGTCTCTTTGGAGGCTAATTGGTCTCCAATTCTCCCTAGGTGTGTGGGTGTGGGTGTGTGTATGCATTTGTGCATGCATTTGTTTCTAATACCTCGTGGGGATCATTTTCTTGACACATGGGGACCAATTGCTTTGTGGGGACCGAAGCCTGGTCCCCACAAGGGGCAATGCTGTTTTTGGGTTAAGGGTCAGATTTAGGACTAATGTGTGAATTGAGTTTTGAGTAGGGTTAAGGTTAGGTATGTAATGGTTAGGGTTAGGATAAGGGTAAGGTTTAGGCAGTAGAAATGAATGGAAGTCAATGGAAAGTCCCCACGCAAACGTGTGTGTGTGTGTGTGTGTGTGATTGCGTGTGGGGGTGTGCGTGCATGGGGGTGTGGGTGCGTATGCTTGACTGTTTGTCCTGTTTTGCCCTGTGATGTACTGGTGACCTGTGCAGGATAACCTCTTACCCGTTGACAGCTGGAGATATGCACCAGCAACCCTCACAACCCCAATGATATAAGGGTCTATGATAATGTATATTTTTTATTTATTTATTATCATCATTGAGATTAAGAATCACTTTTTCAAGGGAGACCTGATAGAGATCTGACAGAAGCAAGGCTGCCATGCACTGGGGCCACCAGGCCCTCTGAGCCCCACCAGCAGGCAATTTGGGTGAAATGATTTGTCCATAACAGACATGACAGAGGCAGGTAGAGCGGGAATCGAACCAGCAACCCGCCAGTTCGGGGGGCAAACTGCTATCTGATGTAGCACAGAACTTGATTATTAAGGACTAATGAGAATTTAAAATTTTAGATGGGATCTAACGGGCCATTGAACAGAAGCTAAAACAGGAGAAATGTGATCTCTCTTTTTAATTTTCACCAGAACTGACTTTGGACTTGTTGATTGTAAGGAATCACAGTTGTACAGCCTTAAAGTTACAGTGCCATTGATTAGCTTTTCAGCATCCCTCCTGATGTGGATAATCCTAGGAACCTGTTTAATATTTGGATGACATATTCTGATCAAAAATAACACCAAGGTTCTTTATTACACAATATTGTGGTAAACTGTGTCAGAAGCAGCACTGAGATCTATTGTCTAATGCTACATATTCAATTAGGAAGTAACACTGAATAAGAACATTAAATTGAGAAAGACTGGGGAGTTTTCTGCCTCTGTGTTTGTCTGAGAGTTTGAGGAAATTCAATATAGGACAGATTCTTTAAAAGGTATTGCATGATTGCCTGATAAAGGTTTATAATAATTACATTTTCTCTCAAAGGCAAAGTACTCATTTAGAATAAACTCAAAGGTTATTAAAAAAAATGTCAGACAGAAAATGGTTAGGACGAAATATTGGTGTTACGGAGTGAAAGCTTCTTCAATCAAGAGGGAGGCTCGGATGTCTTTTACTGAACATTTCTATTCAGTTTTTATTGAGGAGAAAACGGGCACAGCTGATGAAGGCAAGAGCTGTTTGTTACCTTGCAACCAAAATCAACAGAAGGCAAGATAATAATGACAAAAGACCGAACCACATCCTGTTAAGCATTCTTCAAAATAAAAGACTTCCTCTGTCTGTAACCCTATATCATGCCTCTCACTTAAATATGTTTCACTTCCCCCTTTTGTAGTTATATACAATCATGTTAAATTCAATTAATAATAATCATCATGTAAATTATGCTTAACATATAATTGTAAATCAGCCACTTATCATGCCATTTGTACTTAACAAATAAGTGTAAAGAAGTCACAACAACTGGTTTAACAAACAGAAGTGGTTTTAGAGCATTTTTGGATTAGGAAAGCTAAAACTTAGAAGCACAAAAGACCTGTAACTTTTAATTGGCATGGAAATAATCAATAAATCTGACTGAAACATGGGTGATGCTCCTCTTTGTTACCCTGTATTTGGAGGAATGTGAAAAATTGAATAATTAAATGAAGTTAACTCATTTATACCAGCATAATCCTAGTCCTGTAGTTTGGTTTCTAAGACAAAATATCACAAGTTATTAAAGTATTTCAAGACTTTGTTAGCAAATCGTATATTCAATAAAGTTAGCTGAATTGTTTTATTTTATTTTAAAGTTTCAATCACTTTGACTGTGTGAAACCACAACTTTGCTACTGGGTTGCACACCTGGGTTGTCAGTGTTTTACAAGTCTAAGAAATTGGCAGAATTCTAGAAAGAAAGGAGAACTACAGAACAGCAGCTGAACCACTCTGTGCCTTTAACTTTTTCTAATGAATTAAACATCCTCCCCTCCTCTGTCTGAGTGTGACACACTGAAATGAGTGCAATACATAATAAACAAAGAGTATAATTCAGAGCGTCTGTTTGTTGAGCAGGATAATGTGCCTCATGCTGGTGCTTGCTGTCACTCAGGTCAGAGCTTTGCAGAATGCCAACATTAGCAGCTGGTCATCCAAAGTCTGAACCTAACAGATCCCTCTGCAGTGTAGCTGATGAAACGCTTTTGGGCAAATATAATATATCCTTTAGCAAAACAGTTCTTGTTTGATAGTTTACAGCAAATGAAAGCCTGGGGGTATGTTTTAGATGTTTGAGCAAAGGTCACTTGAGCCCCTGCCCCTTTTATCGTTGATGCCCCAAGGGCCTTTTATTTATTTATTTATTTGTGTGTGTGTGTGTGTATCAGCAGGTCTGCTTGTGCCCCTCAACTACAGTATTTAGCTAACAATAACAATTTATAAAAATTTATTAATGTGGCTGCCCTGGGTCTAATAACGACTGAGCGGATCCTCTGCCTCCATGTTGTGAAGAGACCAGGTGTATAGTGGAGAGGGACAGAACAGCAACCTCTATAAAATTATGGGCAAAAATATATAGTTTTTCAATATACACTTGTTTGTGACTAAAACCGTATCTGATGTAGAAGTTAGCAAAACCTCCTCACCCCTAAACACAGGAATGGTTTGGCTGCAGAGAAAACTTCTAACTTTATCTTTATCAGGCTGCCCTAGTGCTGGACTAAATACCCGGTTTGCTACAAGCAGCCTGAGTCGATCCCACCACTGTGGGTCAGAACCAGATATCCTGATATAAAGAAAGGGTACCGCGACTGTCACTCAAAGCCCCGGTGCCGCCTGGCCTGCTCACTGTTCACTCTGCTTCACCTTAATGTTTCTACCAGGCGGTTCGCCTCTGCTGACGATCAGGGCTGGAGGTGAGCATCCAGCAGAGATCCTCAGTGAGCTGGAGAGGCTCTAGCTCTTCATGCAGGGCCGGCCAAAGGTAATATGGAGCTTTAGGCAGAATCTGATTTAGCTCTCCCTCACCTCCCTTCTAAGAACATCAGTATGACTAGCAGTCTCTGATAAATGCATTTAGTAAAGTCTGTGAGAGTGGGCCAAGGTTAATTGGCCGAGCTTAAGATCAATCCTTGATTATTGGACATTATTTTTTGTGATGTATTTGTGAACAAACCCAGCTCAAACACAGAGGTTACACCATATTGTAGCCATGGTAACACAACAATAAAATTATCAAGATGATTCTTTGCACTTTTACCAAGTAAACTTCCTAATTAAATCCTAAATGTACAAGTTTTGTTTTTATTGTGTGTCTGCTGAAAGCATTAAATAAAATTTAATAGCATTGTCATTCTCACTAAATGAATGCTAAAGTTTTAGATCTGTCTGTGTTACATTTCAACCATTTATAGGGGCCCTGAATGCCTGGAGGGGCCCTTCCAGCAGCTACTGAGTTTTCTTTTCCTTGATACCTCAGTCTTATAATTCTAGATCTGTGCTAACATCAAAAATGATGTTGAGTTAATCCCTATGAGCTTTTTTGATCTTTAAAGCAGTCTGCAGCCAAATTGCTATGGAGGTTAAACAGTAAGATATGACGGTTTATTTAGTAAGAATATCAGCAAATTTGCTTATTTCATAACCAATCAATCAATCAATCAATCAAATTTTATTTGTATAGCACATTTCAGCAGCAAGGCATTTCAAAGTGCTTTACATCATATCAAACACAGAAACACAATGCAATATAGAATCAACAATCAAAACACAGCATTAAGTCAAGTTCCATCAATAAATTTGTAATTGATCACATTTCAAATACAATTCTAAACAGGTGGGTTTTTAGTTGAGATTTAAAAGAAGTCAGTGTTTCAGCTGTTTTACAGTTTTCTGGAAGTTTGTTCCAAATTTGTGGTGCATAGATGCTAAAAGCTGCTTCTCCTCGTTTGGTTCTGGTTCTGGGGATGCAGAGCAGAACAGAACCAGAACCTGAGAGGTCTGGAAGGTTGATACAACAGCAGCAGATCTTTAATGTATTGTGGTGCTAAGCTGTTCAGTGATTTATAATCTAACAACAGGATTTTAAAGTGTGTTCTTTGAGCTACAGGGAGCCAGTGGAGGGACTTTAAAACTAGTGTTATGTGCTCTATCTTCCTGGTTTTAGTGAGAACACCAGCAGCAGCATTCTGGATCAGCTGCTGCTGGAGGATTGATTTGTAGGACAGACCTGTGAAGACGCTGTAGCAATAATCAATACGACTGAAGATGAACGCATGGATGAGTTTCTCTAGATCTGGCTGAGACATTAGTCCTTTAATCCTGGAGATGTTCTTCAGGTGATAGAAGGTTGACTTTGTAACTGTCTTTATGTGGCTCTGGAGGTTCAGGACAGAGTCCATCACTACTCCCAGGTTTCGGCCTGATTGCTGGTGTTTAGTTGTAATAACTGAAGCTGTGCATTGACTCTAGAGCTATAACTCTAGATCTATAACTCTAGATCTATAACTCTAGATCGTTCCTCTTTAGTTCCAAAAATAATAACTTCAGTTTTGTTTCTGTTCAGCTGGAGAAAGTTTTGGCACATCCACACATTTATCTGTTCTAAGCATCTGTTCAGTGATTGGATCGGGTCAAAGGTCACCTGGTCACATTGTAATGTAGAGCTGTGTGTCATCTGCATAGTTATGGTAGCTAATATTATTTCCTGTTATAACCTGAGCTAGTGGGAGCATATAAATATTGAATAAAAGGGGTACCCCACCTTTGAACCTTGAGGTACCCCACATGTGACCTCTGACCTCTTTGATGAGAAGTTTCCAATTGAAACAAAGAAATCCCTGTTCTTTATGTAGGATTCAAACCAGTTAAGCACTGGACCGGAGATAACATGCTTCATAACCAGCAAACTTTTCTCCTATGGTCTGTTTAACAGCTACAGTCTCAGATTTACACAGCCCTTAACCTCTGTCACCATAAACAGCAACTTTATACCTTTTGGGGAACATTTGCTTTGCATTGCCCCACATGATGACAATGATAGAGTATGAGCCAATTAAATTTTATTGCCTTCATCAACATGGGTGGTTGTTCTGTTTTTGCACGCTTTTGAAGATTTTGTTTAATGTGCCCCTTTTCAACTTTGAGCCTCTGCCCCTCCAAAGGTCTCTGCACGGCCCTGTTCATTTGTTAAGTTTAACTTAAAATTGCGGGACAGTGAAATATTAAACTGTACTGTTTCTATATAAAATCCATTATAATCTGTTACCTAAACATATTCAGGAAATGTTTTACAGATTATTATTAATTCTTATTATTATTATTATTGAAGATATTTATTATTTGACCTTCTTTTGATGGAGTTTCTATAATAAAACAAACATTTTGCTGTTGGGTTATAGCGTTTTCTCATTTAGCAGAGTTTTGTGATGTAGGCATCTTTCAGTATAAGAATTGCACAATGAATAAGAATTACACTAAGATCCAGTTCACTAAAGTTAGGCCTTTCATTCTATTAGCTCTGAATTCCTTTAACTGGATCTCTAAATACATGGGCCCCATCTCTGGGCTAGTCCCTGCTGGGAGGGCATATGGGATGCTTTGTTGGAAAGAAAAGAGTGTGTGTGCAGAGTTCACCAATCATTCACTTGCCCATGGAGTTAAACAAATTGATTGGCAGGCTAGTGGTTCCCTCTGCACTGTGGTCTCCATTCTTTTACACAGAGAGCTAAGAAAGTTCTGTGGAGCTCAACCTAAAAGACTAAGATTAGTATTATAAACAAATGAAGCTTCCACTTTTGTCAGCATGTCAAGAATTCAATGTAGGCCACATGACAGGAACACTGATTTAAACTGGTAGGAAAAAACAAGTAGTGTGTTATATTTTGCATTTTTCTGGCATTCTTTTCTCTTTGTTTAGATAGGTAGTCAGGCAATCACAGTGCTATGTTTAGCCCAAACTGTGAAAAAGAAGGAAGTTGGGCTGTACTTCGTAGTGTCCCGACTCAAAATATCCTTAGATAGTGGTAGCTACAATCTTTTTCTTCTTTTCTGTAATGACAGATTGCAAACAACTTCAAGATTGCAAACAACAGTCACCTACTGTACATTGTAAAGTAGTGTGGTCAAGGATCAGCAAGGTGAACAAAAAAAACAGCATCAACCTAAGGTTCCAGATTCTTCTGATGACTTTTATTTGTTACTTTTGACTCTGACAACCATCCACAGCTTCCAAGAACTCACTGTTTTTATAGCCAATTGGCAACACACCAGCACTTGAGTGGGCCAAGCCACAATTAAACAGGTAAAAAAAAAATCTAAACAGAGAAACAAAACTAAAATTATTAATCTAATTTACAAACTCATCTACATAATGAAATAGTCTGCCAAATAAACCATGTAATACAAGATAACTCAAAAAGTTACTTTAAAGAAAAACAAACAAAGCAATACTCCAAAGAAAACCCTTTAATTCAGAGTGGTCCCCAACCTTTTTAGTACCGCGGACCGGTCAAGATTTCGCAAATTTGCTGCGGGCGGGGGGGGCGCTAGGTCCCAAGAGTAATACATCAAGCACAAAATTAGTTGTTCCAAAATAACATGCTTCAAATTAAATAATACTTAAACTAATACTGACAATTAGTCTGACTTGAAGCAGGCTCAAGCAAGATTATGCTTAGCATATTTATTTTTCACAAGGCCATTCTTTAGTGTTACATTTATTTTCTAGTTCCTTGTGTAATCTCCCTTGCCCCCTGTGCCACTCTGTTTCTCTCTGCCTCTCTGGTCTGCCTTCTGCTCTTTTCCCACAACCTGTTAGCTCATAAACCCAGAGGCCTCATGTATAAAGTGTGGGTATGCACAAGAAATGTGCAGGGCCATATTTTACACACAAGCTTGCATGTATAAAAATGAAGGTGGCGTGAAAGTTTGTGTAAATATACACACAAACTTTTTACCTGCTGTGGCAATGTGTGGACATTTAAAAATTACTAAACATGTTAACATAAATACTGAAAAGTTACAACTAATTACTGCTGAAAACAAACACCTGGTCACATATCTCCATCCATAAGAAACTTACAGTTACAATATTAGTCAAAAACATGGCTTTGCACAAGCATATTTGTGCTATATATTACCACAAATTTCTTGACATTTCTGTTTCCTTTGGTCTATGCCTTTGACAACCCACGCTTTAAGTGTTAGGTGATATTAATTTACAACTGATTGATGGTTTCTCATCCTATGTTTCAACATAACAGCTTTAAAAATACCTGCTAACAATATTAGACCCATTAGAATAAAGTATATTTTTGAGTAAAATATTAAATTATCTTTCAGTGGTGGGTCAGTGGTTAGGATACTCGTAAAAACATTTTCCATGTCCCGGGAATTTTGTTTAATTCTTCCGATTATTCAATGAAATCCTTTCTTAATAACTAAAATTTAAGCCAATTAAAGCAGAACTTCTCACGACTATCAATTTAAACCAATTTTATTTGAGGGGATTTGAAAAAAAGACTTATCTTTTGGTCCCATTGCTTTTGCATCTGTGGGTCTTTTAATGCCCAGCCCTTAATCACAAAGCTGATTGTTTTCACCCAACAAAACTGTTTGAAAATAGTTGTTAATCTGCTTCTCCAGTGGAGTCTGTTGTGGTCAGACATAATCTTCCATAGTCTGACTGAGCTGCATAATCCTAGCCCCTCCACCTTTATTGGATCTCTGTTGGCGGCTGGATGTGTGAGCCCCACCCCCTTCTGGCGTAGCTTCTCTACTGTATGAGTCTGCCCTGGGGGCTAAACAATATGTCTGTATTTTTACTTATTCAAAGCATAAATCTGTCAGTGACAGCAGAGCTGCATTGTCTGTCTGAAAGGAGAAATTACAACATTACTTCATTTTCTCTTGATATTTTTTCTGATATGTTCTTTCATATATTAACTGCTTTTTTATTTTTATTTTTGCTTCCATCGGTTATTCGATGGACCAGCTCGAAAATATTCTCTACTTACTCAATTTTTCCTCTCTCTTCAAGCAAGGGAACAAACCATCATGAACTGACAAGAACTCAGGGTTTTTATTCTTAGTCTTTGTTGTAGTGGTGATCAACTGAATTGCAGCATTAAGCTCAGACAGAGTGGAAGTTGGCTCTGAAAATTCAGCCGTTAGAGATGCAGTGACATGGAAGTGACTGACAGCTGGGCTGGTTGAGAATGAATGGAGGATCAATGGCAAGTAAACAGACCGGCCTGATTTGTGGGGGAAAAGGGATGGGTTGTAACAGATTTAAAAGAAAAAAAAAACATTTAGAATTTGCTTTTTGCAATTGACCAACATTTAGCCTTTAAGTAAAATATCAAGATGATGAGGTTTTCCTAAGTCACCAACTGTTACTTGTTGAAAGAGCTGAAAACTTTACTCTAGTCAAGAGAGAAAATTGAAAGACTTTGAAATTCTCTTTACACCATCTTTTTAAAGCAGGAGTGCTCAAGTCCAGTGCTCAAGAGCTACCGTCCTGCAGCTTTCAGATGCTTCCCTGCTCCAACACACCTTAATCAAATGAATGGCTCGTTAGCAGGCCTTTTCAGAGCTGATCCTGGTCTGTTGGACTAAAGATGCATCTAAAAGTTGCAGGATGTTTGCTCTGGAGGACTGGACATGAGCGCCCTTGCTTTAAAGTCTCTTGAATTACTGCTACGTGGAGTGTTTAGTACTTTGATCATTCTTAACACACTCGGTATTTTGTGTCATCTGAACGCCCTCTGCTGGCATGTTTGCGGAAAATCCCCTTTCAAGCAGACTGTGCTCTCCAGCAAACTGGAGACATAAATACATTAAATGCCTTTATGTATGCTATGCATACATAAAGGCATTCAAACACACACACACACACACACATATATATATATATATATATATATATATATTCTAGGGCCATGTTGTCAAAAAATACTTTCAGGCCTCACTTGGTGAGAACAAAAGACCATCTGTGATCAGAAACAATGCCACTGCTATCATGGCTTACAGTGATCTACAAAGACATGCCCCTATCCTGCTCAGGACATTACCCTGTGATGAAAAGAATAAATTCAACATAGAAAACATGCACAAATATTCACACATGGCAAACAAACACTCAAGAGACAAAGATCATACAACACTGTGAAAATCTATTTGCCCTCCAACAAAGTTCTTCTGTTTTTGAATTTTGTTTCACACTTAAGTGTTTCAGATCATTAAAGAAATGTTCATATTATGCCAAAACAAACTGGTTATGTACAAATGATGAGTTTATTAATTAAGAGAAATAACCTATCTAAATCAATCTGGTCTGGTAAAGTAATTACCATCTAAACCAGGGATTTTCAAATCCAGTTTTCAAGGGCAGGTGTCCTGCCACTTTTAGACTCCGGTGCTTCAACCCACCTGAGTCAAATAATGAGGTGATTAGCAGGACTCTTGGAGAATTAGACTACGTACCACATATTCAGCCATTTGATTCTACTGTGTAGGACAGCAGCCCTTTGAGGTCTGGAGTTGAAAACACTTGGTATAGAGCAACTCTGGTGTCGATCAAATAATCACTTGGTTTTAGTTACCTTGCATGTCACCCCTGGTACAGTTCACTTACAGTAGGAATGCAAAAGGACTAGCCAAGGATCCAGATTATGCAAAGGTACCTGGTGCAGTAAATGTCTGACAGCCAGAGCAACCTGCTGAACAGCTTGTCTGTTGTTAATACTGGGCCACAATTAGGTTAGAACATCTAAGTAAAATCACAAACCCCAAGTTAAAATAAGAATAATGCAATGTTACGATTGCATCGGTGAGAAGGATTTACTTCTACCATATTAAAATAGCCATGTGTCTGTTTTAAAAAATAAGCAGGGATGAAGATAAAATCACAGCATGTATTCAGAGAACCGGATGATCTTATTAAGGTGAAGTCAAATTAACAACGTTGTTTAAAACATTATTTAAAACCTTGCTTAAAACAAATACATCAACGGATTGTAGCACTTTTTAAGCTTCTCAAAAAATTAGAATAAACTCTTCTTCGTTCCTTGGTCATCAGTTTCGAATTGTTAGGGAGCGCTATAGCATTAAATGAGAGAACCGTGAGCATCAATTACTGACGAGAAAAGGGTACCTGATGCGTCAACATGTTACTCAGAGGGAACCTGACCAAGCATCCATATATGACGAGTAGGGAGTGAGAATGTGTTGGTGACTTACACACACCAACTCACGCGCCACTCTATTTACTGGTCTTGTGAGGAAAGTGGCTCTTTTAGAACTGTTACGTCCTGCCACCCTCACCCTGGCTCGTTCTTATTATTATTTTTTTTTAATGCTGATTACGGGAGAGAAGGGGCCACAACAAAGTGTGTAATAATTTACACAAAAAGGAACGAAGTAAAGAAAACAAAACTGGGCACCTGACGGAACACACAGTGTGGCGGGGCTTACCTTAGATGTCCGAAAGCTTTCTGCTTTCACTCTCCTATCTACATATGTATCTGATACAAACTCAAAATAGTTAAGGTATTTCCATTTAGATAGCCTCTCTCCTCTCTCCATTGCTGTTTATTTTTGGGTGACTCTCTGAATTCGGTACATTTTGGGGTCTACTAAAGAATATACCTCAAAAAATTATGTTTTTGAACACTGCATCTATTGAAGGACTCTTTGAACCTCCAAGAAAATGTCTCCCTACCTTATGCATGAAATCCCAAACATTAATACGTATTTCTTTGTCTCTTAGGTTGCTTTAAATTCAACCCCGTAACGGGACAATTTCATTCCTCTTTGAGTATAACTCGATAACATAATTAAGCTAATTCTTCCAGTTCCTTTGAGATCACCTGTCCCTTGATTAAAATAACTAGCTGTAAATATATTTTATGATTGTGAATCATAATAATTAGACTGATAAGTAGAATATGGCAACTTGATGTAAAAGTGCTTTTCATAAATCATGAAAATACACTTTAAAATAAATATTAAATCAAGCTTTTTTATATCTTTGACTCATTCTTTAAACTTTGCATACAGTCCAACAAATATTAGTCTAATATTTGCTGTTATTATAAAAAAAATCATAACAATGTATCACGTTATGGGGTTGAACCCAGTGTAAAAGTTGACCAGACTGAAACAGGGTTGAACACTCTGGCTGGTTTAACAACAGTTCAACAATGTTCAACCCTGTTACAAAACCACTGTTTTTCTAACGGGGTTGAACGTTATGGGGTTGAAGATTTTCACTAAAAGTTGCCATGAGTCCACATCAGCTGAGGTATGGAGGAACATATGGTATGATGAAAACAAGAAATTAATATATTTTTCAAAGACAATTCTTTACTTTTTCCCCAAACGACAATAAATATCATCATGTGCATAATGGTGTTGAAAGGTTGAGCTTGACAATGAATATCTATGGATAAAAATAATCAAATATAGGCAAGAAACTATACTAACACTTAAATCTCTTTACAGTGTGAGCGGGAAAAACTTAAGTGATGTCACTTCCAGGGTGTTAATGAAATTAGACTGAGGCATTATTTATAAAAAAGGAGGGATTTGATAGGTATTTTCCTTTCGAACCTAAATAAAAGAAAGAACCACAGACAACGTATATGAATTTTACGTGGAGCTTTTGCAAAAGGGAAGGCTCTGCCAAACTTCTCCTCTGAGCAGTTTTACAGAGCGTTCTGATCTGCTCTCACATGAGCTCCTGTTTTTATTGTCAAAGAAGAACAGGCAAGGGGGCAGTCAGGAAAACAACAGAGGTCGTAAAGCTTCTAACCCAAACATCTAACAACCCAGTTCCAGATGTGATATCTGATCAAAGGTCTGAACCCGGTTCAAATCTCGGTCAGTACTGTCAATAAAACAAAATACGACTGTTCACAGGTAGTTACTAAATTAGGAGGTGCGTAAAGTTGAACCGACAGCAGTGACCTCCATACACACGTAAGGAAGAGAACACTTTAAACAGAAAATCACAATGATCTATAGGCTGAATGTGAACTAAAGTAAGAATAAAATGATAATACCAAAAAATCTCTAGCAGGATTGGTATGCTGTTACGGAGTTAAACAAAACTGGAGGGACTAGGGGTAGGTAAAATAATTGAAGAATCGATGCATCGCAATAATTTCACGCAAAATTCATAATCAATTAGGTGGCTCCTCAGAATCAATTCACCTCCTGACACGTTGGGGGCGCTGTGAGTTTGGTTACTGTGCTGAGCACCTGAGCGCATAACAACAGTCATGGCGAGCAGCTGTAGAAAGCTAACTCCGTCAACTTTTAAGTCAGATGTTTGGGCTCATTTTGCTTTCCCATCTAAATCTGGAACTCAAGAAGTCGACAAAAGCAAGGTGGTATGTAAGCTGTGCCAGAGAGAATTAAAGTACTGCAGTAACACGACAAACCTGCACAACCACTTAACCAGATACCACGCAGATGCGCTACAAAAACCCGAAGCACAACGTGTTGACTCCAAACAGACACAAATTGACAAATCATTCATCTCTAAACTTCCGCCAAGCTCTGCCCGCGCACAAAAAATCACAAAGTCTGTAGCTGTGTTTATTTGCAAGGACCTACGACCGTACAGTGTTGTTGAAAACAAGGGTTTTAAGAATACGCTAAAGATACTCGAACCACGCTACGCAATACCAACACGTCAATACATGACAGAAGTCGCTGTGCCGTCACTGTATACAGAGGTGTAGACAGCCGTTTTGGAGTCGTTAAAGTCGGCCGAAAGAGTTGCTCTGACGTGTGATGGCTGGACCTCGAGAGCGACCGAGTGGGAATTGGTGTCAAATGTGCTTCAGACCAGGCCCCTTCATGGAAGTCATACAGGTAGCAATATAGCAAACTTGTTGACAGAGGCAATAAATGAGTGGGGCATAACCGGAAAAGTGCCTGCTGTTGTTACAGACAACGCGGCTAACATGCTAGCTGCTGTCGGTCTCACTGATCTATTGCATGTTGGCTGCTTTGCCCATGTGCTCAACTTGGCTTCGCAGGCTGCTCTTAAAACCCCTGCAGTCACACGGCTTCTGGGCAGAGTGAGGCGCATCTTCTTTTTTTCATCGAAGCACTTTGGCCTGTCATGCACTCAAGAAGAATCAAAAGTTGTTTTACCTCCCACAACACAAGTTAGTGACTGATGTCTCTACGAGAAGGAATAGCTTTTTAGATATGCTGGAGATATTTTTGGAACAACAACCAGCTGTCTCTGCTGCATTACTTGCACCTGAAGTGCGAAAGCAGGAAAAAGATCTATGCTCCCTTACAGAGACAGATATTACAGCAGCAGAGGATATTGCACAGGCTCTGAAGCCATTAAAGAAAGCCACCTTGGCGATGTCTCAGGAAAGCACCCCAACTCTGTCTGTCATTGCACCTCTAAAAGAAAGACTTCTAGAGGAGATGCAACCATCATCCAGTGACTCTGCAGTGGTGAAGGAAATGAAGATTGCTATGTGCAGGGATCTCCAAAATAGGTATTAATATATATATATAACTTTTTTGCAACACAATGAAATAATTTGTCATTAATATTTATAAAAACAATGATTATGGTGTACACAAAGTCACTTAAAATTTTTTTTTAAGGTACCTGGGTCTGAAGGATGAGCTCTCCATTGCTGCTGCCCTGGACCCAAGGTTTAAGGCCCTACCTTTTCTGTCAGATGATGATGAGCGAGAAGAAGTGTTCACACATCTTATAGCTCTCACTAAAGAATTGGCCACTGTTAAAAGCTCAGTAAGTACTAAAGTATAAATAAAAAATGCATTCTGTCACATACACACTGAATAGTTTTGTTTTGTTGTCTTATGGAATGCTATCGGTCTGCAATTATTTGAACACTGGCAAATTAATATACTTTTTATTTTAATGATTTAGCCCTACAATGCATGTTAAATGAGCTATTTGAAATGATAAAGCTCTTCTTACCAATGCGATTATTTTCTTATTTTTTTGCAGCAACAGAGTGGGCTGATGGATGAAGACCGTGAGGCAATTGAACAGCAGGGAGAGCCGGTTGATGACCCTTCTGGACCATCACCAAAGAAAGCAAGGGACTCTTGTGCTCTGGCTGATCTTTTTGGAAGCACATATACAACTCCAGTAGCAGTGTCCAGAACCACAGATACCAAGGCATTGGATGAGGTGGTGCATTACAAAGAGGTACAACCACTGCCACTCTCCACAAATCCACTCAACTGGTGGAGAGAGCATGAGGGGGAATACCCTTTGTTGTCATGCCAAGCTAAAAGGTACCTTTGCATCCCAGGCAGTAGTGTACCTGCTGAAAGGATCTTTTCCACAGCAGGTGACATAGTCACAGCCCAGAGAAGTGCATTGAAGCCTGAGCATGTGGATCAGCTGCTTTTTCTGAACAAGAATCTCCACGTGCCCACTTAGTCTGTAACCAGAAATGAAGAACTGTACTGTTACAGTACAGTTCTTCATTTATTATAGTTCTTCAGTACTATAGTACTATAGTTCGGTTCAAGATATGTTCAAAAATTAGAGGTTAATCACTACATGTTCAAAAGCTAAGAATGTTTACAAGCCCTAAACTTTTTCAGTGCAATTCAGTTGAATACAACCCTATGATTTGTGTTTAAATCTGCACTAATATGCACAGATGTTATTGAAATGCATTTTTATTTATATTAGACTTTCAAGAGATAAGCTATGCCTAATTTTATTTTACATGCACTTTATTTTTTATTGTTTATTAAGAACAGTTTTCTACTTTAAGCACATTGCAGAAAGAAGTTTGTTTCTTTGCTCAGAAATGTGATGTTGCAGAAGTTTGTATGAAAATAAATATTTTAAAAATGTCAACATTATCTTAAATCATGTGTGTATTCACAACTTTAAATCAATATCGAATCAAATCGCAACAGCAATAATCGAAATCGAATCAAATCGTGAGGTTCCTAACAATACCCAGCCCTAGGAGGGACATGATTAAAAAGTGCTGTTTTATAAATAATTCATGTATTTTTATCATATTTCTTCTATTTAGGTTGAAGTATACCTAAAAATGTTTTTATTAGTAGAAATAACTTGCAGTTACTGGGTATTTTTATCTGTTTTATATTCATTGAAAAACTAACATTGGTCAGTAGGGACATGCTCATTTGGCTGACCTCTATGCTTCAACAACCCCTAAAATTTTTCAAAACATAATTTTTAAAATATATTTGCATGTTACATTACCAAGATGGAAATATCCAGCAATAAATTGACATTTCCATTTACTGATTTTCTCAAAAAATTTGTTTGCATTATATGAAAGTCTTTGAGATAAAATGCACCAAATTCAGAGAATGACCCTTTTGTGCTTCTGGTTGCTTGGTGTGTGCGCATTTACCCACCATCATCTGGCAAAATCACCCCTAAATAATAGTTTTCTTTGTATAGTAATTCACAGTGACTTGGATCAGTGACTTTAATCTGATTACTGGTTTGGAAATAGTAATAGTAAGATTACTCATTATTGATAAAGATTATCAGATTAGTAGTTACTTAGTAATAAACATGGTACTAACATCCCTGTCTATTACGAAGGGTGCTTCAGATTTTGGTTAGAAATTCACCTGAAATGTGGATTCAGAGGAAATAATATATCAAGCCTGGCAGTTTCTTCAGGATTACAGGGAGTCATTTTAAATTCAAAGTTTCTCAAAAAAATTCTGCCAACTAGCAGGCTCTAATCACAATCAGTTGTGAGGAAAATTACTTAGATTTGAATGTGCCTGTATTTCATGAACAGAAATATGAATATGTTAACTTCCTCAGACTTTTTTCTGAGCAATAGTGTAGAAGTTAATTTCATAGCATTTATGAATGCTCACAAGAACTGAGTAAAGATATGATAAAAAACAAGTCAATCACAGAGATTCCATTAAGTGTATTATGTCTGAAGCAAAACTGTGAGTAACTGTGTCATTGGTTGCCCAATGACAAGTAATATAAGCTAATTAGCTTATACCCACATGTTTGGCTATTATCTTATTGCCTACACATTATTCTGTTCAGTTATTCACAGAAAAATTGGAAGAATTTTATACAATTAGTAAAAAACACAATTGTATGTGGTAGAGAGCACAATATAAAACGTGCAGTTTTATATTGTGATGATTTCTAGATATCATCTAGAAATCCATGATATTCTAGATAATTATTTAGATTTTTATGAATGACTCACATTTTGTGTGTAGACTGACGCATACTGCAGAGGCCAGTGAGAGTGATGAATGGTGGGGGAGGGAGAACTGGATTGAGGTGTGAGACAGAGTGCAGAGCAGCCCAACGGTCGGAGGGAAGAGGGGGTGAAAATTAATCATGTGAAGGCATACAAATCAAATGCAATCCATAAATGGGAAAAGCTTTCTGCTCTGCTCTTATCAAGCCTTACTGACTCATGTTTATTTTGTTTTTTCTGTTTTTGAAGTGGTGCAATTTGCCTTAATACACTGATCCGCAATGTCATATATACACATACACACACCCACATGCAGAGGCAGCTCCGCCTCCTCTGCAGTGAAGCGACAGCCAGGGAGGGCAGCAATGGAGGAGCCAGCGGTGCAGCAAGAAAAAATAGAGAAATCACAGGAACAGGGGGAGGATAGAAGAAAGGCAGATTGGAAAAATGAATGCTCTTTCTCGAATTTGCTTAAGCATTCTTGCTTTATATGTTGGTCATCTCCTGGAGACACAGATGTCATAGAAATGGATGACCGAGTCCTGGCCAAGGCAGCCGAGATCAGAGTAAGACCGCAGCACCTGCCTCTGGTGTGTGCGCCTGTCTGTGTTTTTTTTCTCTGTTGGCTTTTTGTGCACCTTATGTGAGCATTTGTTTTTGCATGACTTTGTTTTAATAGTGCTAAAATGACATGGTTCAGATGCATAACAGCATGCACTTACAGTGTTTGCAGTTTGAGGCCATTCCATCACTGCATTTCCCACAGTGCTCCCATGTGATGTCATACATTCAGCTCTGAGCAGTAGGATTTAACTACAGGACTTATCTTAATAAATTATTCACCCTACCCTAATAGATGATACAGGAGTAGATTGCACTCTTCACAACAGACCAATAGAAGATATTCAGCGTTTTGCTGAAGGCAATTGAGAACCTATGCTTTCTTAAGAAGTGCAGGCGGTTCAACCCTTTCTTGTAGACAGCTTCACTGTTTGATCTGTTTGTTATCCAGGTGAACACCAAGGTATTTATTTTCATCCTCCATGTCCACTTCTTCTCCCAAGATGGATATAGGCTGTGATCTAAAAACTGTTTATTCTGAAATCTACATCATCTCCTTTGTTTCTGACAAGACTCAAAAGTCTGGCATTAGTTAAAAGAAGAGGTGGTGCTGACCACCTGGTTAAACACATGACCCTCCGGACTCTCAAACTGTCAGACAGTCATTGATCCAGGCGATTGTTGAGGCCTCCACCTGTGGTTCTGGAGTTTCTGACAAAGCAAGTCAAGCTCAATTGTGTAAAATGCAGTGCAGGCAGAGATTAAAGGGCATGATCCTCACAATGCTCCCTGTTCTATCCAGGTGACCAGGGGTTTTGAAGCAGGTGTCTTTAACCCCAACTTCAGGGCAATAAGAAACAGCTATTCGGGAAGCATCTCACTATTCTGGTGGGGATGGTTCTGTCCACACAGAAGTTTATATAGTCAGTCACACATGCATTCATGGCACTGATGTCATTTCCATTTGGCTGGCAGAGAGTAGTTCAATCAGTTGCTTCAAGACAAGCCTGGAGGACCTCTTCTGCGTCCTGTGACCATTTCCCAACAGTCATCTTCCTATTGTTGAGAATAAATAATTATGTGTTTTTGTTCTATCTCTTTTAGCTAGTTGCTAAACTAAACCTAAAGGAAATTACATGTTAGGAAATGCAAATGAGAGCTAGGCTTAAAGGAAATTACACACTAGGGAACGCCTTCTTTAGTGTGTAGCTTAGATAGAGGCTAACAAAGCAGATCACAAACTGTTCTTAGTTGCCATTTTGTCTTGCTAGCTCCTGAATGTAGCATGTGAAATGGATCAGCTGTATTTTGTTATTAAATGGAATGGAGTTGAATGGTGAATTCAACTCACTGACTCTTTTTCAACCTCATACCACAAGAACTCAGCATGGAGAATGGATAATTCTCCACACTAACAGGTAGCCTTTTAATAAGGGGTTTGTCAGAGTTTGTTGCTCATTACGATGGACGGTAGCGATGGTTTAAACTTTCTCCTTTTCTCTCTCTCTTTTGCTCCTGCTCTGCATCCATGAGGCCTTCTTTTCAATTTCTCTGGGATTTCTGGTTTCAGCTGTGGTACTATTTCAGTTTTTCCAATGTTCATCAGCTGCTCCCTGTTGTAAACTACCCTGTTCCTATGCTTACACAATATAACAAAATAGCAAACATGTGAAAAATATTGCCCAAAATCAGCCCAACTACATAGTATCCAAACAAGAAGGAAGAGTTGTCCAAAGAAATTTGATTTTCCTCTAAAAACACAGGAATGAAAATTTGAAAAAGAGAAAAAAATATAATTGAAAGTACAGAGCTATTCCAAGGTGCTGCCACATTGCAAAAGAGTTGCAATTCTAGAATGAAAGGAGGTTGGGATGTCTGTTTGGCTGGGGACAGGAGAGGATGATAACGAGCTTGTTCCTGAAATGAAAATATTTTAGAATATATTGTGATCTGATCCGGTTTCTGCTTGAAGCTTGTGATCTTCTTAATCCCCGACAACACATTTGTGATATTGTTCTACTGCAACTTGCTCTTCAGCTTCTTCTTGTATGACCCCAACTTAGTATAATCTTAAGCTTTTTTTGTTGTTGAATACTTCTCAATAATCCCCCGTGTCCCTCCTTGGAAGTTTTTTTTTTCTTGTTTAGCAATTCCTTAAGGTCACTGGCATCTCACTTTTCTTATTGGGGTGGTGTTAACCACACAGATTTATATATATATATATATATATATATATATATATATATATATATATATATATATATATATATATATATATATATATATATATATATATATATTTATATATATATGAAGGTTATCCTGCAATAGTCAGCCCCGCCCACTCCTCACTACTTCCCAGGGCTGCCTACTGACCAGTTCTCTGTCTAACAGGTCCGGAAAATCTCTGAGACCTGGGTATTACCCTAAAAGTACTCTATAAGAGATAATCTATTTAAACTGGTGGCGAAAGTGATTCGTCTAGCTCTAACTACCTCCAATCCAGAAGTTATGACCCTTTACAGTTAAGAAACAATCAGCTGAGTAGCCCTCACAGCTGCATAATTCCAATAACCACTCCTGTTAACGGTAGCCCACTTTCTAAATCATAACTTGCACTTGGAACCGGCTAGATTATGTTTAGTGACTTAGATGTAAGTCCCAGGGTCATTATTTACTCTCACCAAAGGAAATTATGAAGCCTCCTATTTACTGGGATCATGTACATTAGTTTTACCTCAATTAAAAGAACTGAACAGAGATTAAATGACTCTATTAATTCCAATGTCCACCAACCTCATTAGAATTTTATAGTATAAATTTATTAAGCAAGCTTAAGCAGGGATATGCGACATACAAATCAATAATCAATCTTATATAATTAAAAAACAGTGTAATAAAATTTACATGTACAATCATACTACCCTGTCTCCTTTCCCTAACTTTAAGTCGCACGTTCTGAAATGGAATTTCAATGAGCAGATTCAACTCATACCCAGACGATGGTGGATCTTTTGGCAACAGGAATTTCTAGCATCCTTGGTTGAGGTCTTTGCCTTGTGTGGAAAAATCCTCCTTAGAAAGGAAACAAAGCAGAACGGGTCCGAATCCTTTTGCAAAACCCAGTTCCTCATCCCCGAGGGACCTTTGTCCTTCCTCCAAGTCTTGTTGCAGAGTTGAAATTGCTGGGTTGAGACGAGACCGACGGTCGAATGAAGAACTAGAGATGGGGCGATGGGACCCAGTCCTTTCTTGGCGGTGTGAAGTCCGAGCTCCCCCGTAGTTCTGAAGTGCGGTCCGTAGCTCAATCTGCTCCTGCAGGTTGTCTCTTCCTCTGCGCCGCCGGACTGGGAACAGTCGGTTCCTCTTTGCAGCCCGTTTTTATACACTTCTCCACCATGTATGTGTATGGGGAGCTTCTGTCTACGTGACTTCCTGAACATCTGCTGTTTTTCGTGAAAAAGTCCCCAACGTTTCCCAACCTGTCCGTACTTTCCCAAACCTGTTGCTTCAGCCAAACTCACCGCACCACCCATCCTGTGCGCCCTGGCCATCTGTTCAGAACTGCTTGCGACATTTCCTGTTTTCAGGGCTGTACTGCATTCTCGTCTTTTCTATAACTCACTTTTATCTATTACAACTCAGTAAACACATTCAACCTGTTGTTAACCCTGTTTGAATTGATTTCAAATGATTACAACTCCATATTCATTGACAATAAATCACATCTTTCTCTTATTATTAATCATTAAACATAATCATTACATAGTTAAATCATTACAGATCATTAATCAGAGATCCTATGCAGAAAGTTATTGAGTGATTACTTATACTCCTATTATTCAGACTTATTCAACTTAATTAACTTTTAATCAGACTACAAGATTACTTTATTTCTTCCAAGCCATTATGCACCTTTTTCTGCGTGTGCCTGGAAAGATCTCATACCCTTATGCCAGTTTTCTTGACAATATATATATATATATATATATATATATATATATATATATATATATATATATATATGTATATCAGATACCAACATCTATACAGCAGGTTAGCAAGCACTGCCTACATGGATCCATCAATGATGTGTATGTCTTTCACACATTCCAAGAAAGTATTTCATTATATGGTACTACCTGGTATTGTGGTCAAGACCACCTAACCAGACCTTGTGCTTGTGTACTTTTTGTTGTGGTCTTGACTACAACACTAGTTGTTTTGGTTCAACAGACTGAGATCCACTATACCAGCCACAAAGTGAGGACATAAATGACATGACTGAATATGTGGCAGACTCTCTCTCTCTCTCTCTCTCTCTTTATATATATATATATATATATATATATATATATATATATATATATATATATATATATATATATATATATACACTGCCTGGCCAAAAAAAAAGTCGCCACCTGGATTTAACTAAGCAAATAGGTACAAGCCTCCTATTGGATAAGTACTGCATAGGCGATTATCTTTCAGCTGGCAACAAGTTATTTAACCCCACCTGATGCAATGAGTAACTCCTCATTTCTTAAACAACCATGGCAAAAGACACATCCTGTGGTCGTGGAAAAGACGTTAGTCTGTTTAAGAAGGGTCAAATCATTGGCATGCATCAAGCAGAGAAAACATCTAAGGAGATTGCAGAAACTACTAGAATTGGGTTAAGAACTGTCCAACACATCATTAAAAACTGGAAGGATGGTGGGGAACCATCGTCTTCCAGGAAGAAATGTGGTCGGAAAAAAATCCTGAATGATCGTGATCGGCGATTACTTAAACGTTTGGTCAAATCAAATCGAAGAAAAACAACAGCAGAACTCAGGAGTATGTTTAATTGTGAACGCAAAAGCATTTCCACACGCACAATGCGAAGGGAACTCAAGGGGTTGGGATTGAACAGCTGTGTAGCCGTAAGAAAACCTCTAATCAGTAAGGCTAACCAGAAAAAAAGGCTTCAGTTTGCTAGGGAGCATAAAGATTGGACTCTGGAGGAATGGAAGAGGGTCATGTGGTCTGATGAGTCCAGATTTACCCTGTTCCAGAGTGATGGGTGCATCAGGGTAAGAAGAGAGGCAGGTGAAGTGATGCACCCATCATGCCTAGTGCCTACTGTACAAGCCTGTGGGGGCAGTGCTATGATCTGGGGTTGCTGCAGTTGGTCAGGTCTAGGTTCAGCAACATTGTGTGCCCAAAGAATGAGATCAGCTGACTACCTGAATATACTGAATGACCAGGTTATTCCATCAATGGATTTTGTCTTCCCAAATGGAACGGGCATATTCCAAGATGACAATGCCAGGATTCATTGGGCTCACATTGTGAAAGAGTGGTTCAGGGAGCATGAGACATCTTGTTCACACATGGATTGGCCACCACAGAGTCCAGACCTTAACCCCATTGAGAATCTTTGGGATGTGCTGGAGAAGGCTTTGCGCAGTGGTCAGATTCTCCCATCATCAATACAAGATCTTGGTGAAAGATTAATGCAACACTGGATGGAAATAAATCTTGTGACACTGCAGAAGCTTATTGAAACAATGCCACAGCGAATGCGGGCTGTAATCAAAGCTAAAGGCGGTCCAACAAAATATTAGAGAGTGACCATTTTTTGGTGGCACTATATATAGGCAGTGTATATATATATATATATATATATATATATATATATATATATATGGCCAGGCCAAAAAAAAGTATATATATACCAACACATCTTATACGTTGGTATATTTTCAATGTATAAACACCTAAAATGTGTGCTTCTTATCTCAAACATCAAAAAGCATGTTCCTGATATTGAGAATTATTTCAGCTAAACTAAATTGTTGATGTCTGTGTCTGGTTTTGTGTTTTTACAGGAGCTGGAAAATGCATTAGCAGTGGAGAACATGGAACTTCAGGAGCAGCAATCAGACTGTAGGGACTTAGAAGAGACCATGGTGAAATTTGAGAAACACAAAGAGAAATTGATCCAGCAGATAAAGGCAACCAGACAGCTCTGCTATGAAGAAAGTCAAAAGGTAACAAAGACTTACTTGTGTACGGTGAATTATTTGCCAATTAATATGGAAAGGGATACAATGAGATGAATTTTGTTCTGGTCTGACCAAAACTCCCTCTTCCACGTTTGCCTTGTCCAACATGGCTTCTGGAAAACTGCAAAAATGACATCTTATATTTTTCTCTTAACTGCTTTCTTCTTACACATTTGTGCAGTGATGACTAATAGTTGTCCTGTAGACAGATTCCTCCTCTGAGCTGTGGATCTCTGCCTTTGGTCCAGGGTCACCATGGGCCTCTTGGCTGCATCTCTGATCAGAGCTCTCTTTGTTCAACCTTGGAAATTGTAAATTGTAAACCATCTTTTGTTGGTCTCTCACATAAAATTCTATTCATCCATCCATCCATCCATCCATCCATCCATCCATACATACATACATACATTTTCTGTATATTTTTCTGTACATCCTTGTCCCTAGTGGGGTCAGGAGGGTGTTGGTGCCTATCTCCAGCAAACGTTTTGGGCGAGAGGCGGGGTAAACCCTCGACAGGTCGCCAGTCCATCGCAGACATACAATTCCATTTATATATATTAATGTTTGTGGTTGCAAGGTGGCGAAATATGGAAAAGTTCAAGGGGTATGAATAGTTTTGAAGCCATTGTATACACAAAGGCATGATTTTATTGCTCTTTATTAATAATGGTGCTTATGTTGATTTGCAGATAAATTTGAAGTGAATATTAATTTTTCTTATAACCTAATTCTAAGCAAAAACATGTTTTAAAACTGAATAAGCTTGTTTGTTCATAGATACTATCCTTGCAAGCAGAAGAAGCACAAAATGAGAGCCAGGTGGAGGAGTATGAAAGAGAACTTGCCCGAGCTCGGTGGAGGCTGAAAAAGCTCAGAGAGGAGGTGAAGAGAGCAAAAAGGAAGGTGGAGGAGGCTCGAGAGAGAGACACTCCCCTCCAAGACTCCATCAGACAGTCTTATGAAGAGATCCTACAGGTAAGAAGGAACAGCATGTTAATGGCTTCTTCTGTTATTTAATTTCCTTTTGGGATCAATAAAAGTATTTTTTGAATAGAATTGAAATGAATTTGAATATAGGTGGTGGAAATTTAACAGCTGTTGGATAGATTGCCATACCACGCTGACATTCCAAACCTGGTGATGCTTTCCAATAGATAGAATAAAAAACATGCCAGGTGTCAGGTTAACTTCTAAGTCTCTGAGTCTCTTTAAAAAAATACAATCTCCCATTGTAGGCAGGAGCACAACATAATAAAATGATTTTTCCTCTAACAGATTATTTTTTTGAACACTCAGATATTTGGAAGAACAGGCCTGGTTTAGTTTTTTTTCATGACTATAAAAAATTGTCACCAAGAGACCTGGACTCAGTCAGGATTTCCTGGCACTGATAACAAGGTGGTGGTCATCACACCACTGAACAAATGACTGGACCTTGTTAATATATACTATATTGCCAAAAGTATTTGCTCACCCATCCAAATGATTAGAATATGGTGTTCCAATCACTTCCATGCCCACAGGTGTATAAAATGAAGCACCTCGGGATGCAGACTGTTTTACAAACATTTGTGAAAGAAGGCCCCAGTTCGATGATCGACTTTGTCGTCGTTTCATCGGATCTGCGGCTGTATGTCTTGGACACTCAGGTGAAGAGAGGTGCAGAGCTGTCCACTGACCACTACCCGATGGTGGGAGAGGATGCCGGTCAGACCTGGCAGGCCCAAACGTGTTGTGAGGGTCTGGTGAGAAAGTCTGGCAGAATCCCCTGTGAGACAGAGCTTTAACTCCCATTTCCAGCAGAACTTTGAACACGTTCCGGGGGAAGCGGAGGACATTGAGTCTGAGTGGACCATGTTCCGTTCCTCTACTGTCGAGGCAGCTTATTGGAGCTGTGGCCGCAAGGTTGTCAGTGCCTGTCGCGGCGGCAACCCTCGAACCCGTTGGTGGACACCTTCGGTGAGGGATGCTGTCAGGCTGAAGAAGGAGTCCTATCGGGCCTTTTTGGCCAGTGGGACTCCGGAAGCAGCTGATGGGTACAGGCGGGCGAAGCAGCATGCGGCTCGGGTGGTTGCTGAGGCAAAACCTCGGGTGTGGGAGGAGTTTGGAGAGGCCATGGAGAAAGACTTCTGCACGGCTTCGAGGCGATTCTGGTCCACCATCTGGCGTCTCAGGAGGGGGAAGCAGTACAGCACCAACAGTGTTTATAGTGGGGGTGGTGTGCTACTGACCTCAACTCGGGATGTTGTGGGCTGGTGGGCAGAATACTTCGAAGACCTCCTCAATCCCACTAACATGTCTTTTATTGAGGAAGCTGAGCCTGGGGACTCTGGGTTGGGCTCTCCAATCTCTGGGGACGAGGTCGCCGAGGTGATTAAAAGCTCCTCGGTGCCAGGGCCCCAGGGGGTGGATGAGATTCGCCCAGAGTTCCTTAAAGCTCTGGATGTTATAGGGTTGTGTTGGCTGACGCAACTCTGCAACATTGCATGAACATTGGGTACCGGTCTGTCGTGGTGAAGAGAGACCTGAGTCAAAAAGCGAAGCTCTTGATTTACCGGTCGATCTACTTTCCCACCCTCATCTATGGTCATGAGCTTTGGGTCATGACCGCAAGAACGAGATCGCGGATACATCTATCCATCCATCCATCCATCCATCTTCTTCCGCTTATCCGAGGTCGGGTTGCGGGGGTAGCAGCTTCAGAAGGGAGGCCCAGACTTCCCTCTCCCCAGCCACTTCTTCTAGCTCTTCCGGGGGAATCCCGAGGCGTTCCCAGGCCAGCCGAGAGACATAGTCCCTCCAGCGGGTCCTGGGTCTTCCCTGGGGCCTCCTCCCGGTGGGACGTGCCCGAAACACCTCACCAGGGAGGCGTCCAGGAGGCATCCTGACCAGATGCCCGAGCCACCTCAACTGGCTCCTCTCGATGTGAAGGAGCAGCAGCTCTACTCTGAGTCCCTCCCGGATGACTGAGCTTCTCACCCTATCTCTAAGGAAGAGCCCAGCCACCCTACGGAGAAAACCCATTTCGGCCGCTTGTATCCGCGATCTCGTTCTTTCGGTCATGACCCAAAGCTCATGACCATAGATGAGGGTGTGAACGTAGATCGACCGGTAAATCGAGAGCCTCGCTTTTTGGCTCAGCTCTCTCTTCACCACGACGGACCGGTACAGCGCCCGCTTGACAGCAGACGCTGCGCCTATCCGCCTGTCGATCTCCCGCTCCCTTCTTCCCTCATTCGTGAACAAGATCCCGAGATACTTGAACTCCTCCACCTGGGGCAGGACACCCCCCTTGACCCGGAGAAGGCACTCTACCCTTTTCCGGCTCAAGACCATGGCCTCGGATTTGGAGGCACTGATCCTCATCCCGGCCACTTCACACTCGGCTGCGAACCGCTCCAGCGAGAGCTGCAGATCATGACCTGATGAGGCCAGTAGGACCACATCGTCTGCAAAAAGCAGAGACGAGATCCTAAGGCCACCAAATCGGATCCCCTCAACACCTTGGCTGCGCCTAGAAATTCTGTCCATGAAAGTAATGAACAGAATCGGTGACAAAGGGCAGCCCTGGCGGAGTCCAACTCTCACCGGAAACGAGCCCGACTTACTGCCGGCAATGCGGACCAGACTCTGACACCGGTCATACAGGGACCTGACAGCCCGTATCAAAGGGCCCGGTACCCCATACTCCCGGAGAACCCCCCACAGGGCTCCCCGAGGGACACGGTCGAACGCCTTCTCCAAGTCCACAAAACACATGTAGACTGGATACAAGCGGCCAAAATGGGTTTTCTTCGTAGGGTGTCTAGGCTCTCCCTTAGAGATAGGGTGAGAAGCTCTGTCATCTGGGAGGGACTCAGAGTATAGCCACTGCTCCTTCACATCGAGAGGAGCCAGTTGAGGTGGCTCGGGCATCTGATCAGGATGCTTCCTGGACGCCTCTCAGGTGAGGTGTTCCGGGCACGTCCCACTAGGAGGAGGGGAAGACCCAGGACACGCTGGAGGGACTATGTTTCTCGGCTGGCCTGGGAATGCCTTGAGATTCCCCCGGAGGAGCTGGAACAAGTGACTGGGGAGAGGGAAGTCTGGACCTCCCTTCTGAAGCTGCTACCCCCGCGACCCGACCCCTGATAAGCGGAAGAAAATGGATTGATGGATGGATTGTGAAAGAATGGCTCGCTCCCAGGATCTCAGTGAATTCCATCGTGGAACTGTGATAGCAGCTGGAACCAAGCCATGCATCACCAAGTGCAATGCTAAGCCTTGAATGCAGTGGTGTCTGGAGTGACAAAGTGGTTGCATTTAAGAATGGTCAAAAATCTCCATAAACACATTCCTAAAGCTTGTGGACAGCCTCCCCAGAAGAGTTGAAACTGTTCTAGCTGCAAAGGTGGACTAACATTATATTAAACCCTATGGATTAAGAATGGGATGTCACTCAAGCTCATATGTGAGTCAAGGCAGGTGAGTGAATACTTTTGGCAATATGGTGTATGTTGACGAGTTCATGTCTTCATACAACAAGTCAAGAATAGTAGTTGTTGCTGCTGATGCAATTGTTTGTGTAAATAGTGAAGAAGACAGAAGAAGTAACACAGCCTTAGCGAACTCCAGTACTGATGGACCTTGGCTCTGACAGGGTGTTGATATGTTTGTTAGAAAAAACCCCAAAAAACATTCAATAATAGGCGGAGTAAAACTAAAAAAAAAGGTCAAGTCAATTTAGAATGGTAATATAAACAAACATGAATGTTTTTGAGCTGTGGTGAAAACCTGGAATTCCTGGAGAAAATCTATGCATGTAAAGACATAATACAAACTTTACACAGAAACACCTTGAGTAGCTTGCCACAATCAGTGTGTGTGTGTGTGTGTGAATGAATGAATGACTGTAGTGTGAAGCGCTACACAAGTACAAAGCCAAGCCACAAGCCACTGTGATCCTTTTGCATATGTCAACACTGAAAAAATGACAGACATTAGAAGATATACTTAGTATTGTTGAGTAAACTTCCTCTGTGTTTACATTCTTCTGACAACGCAATGGTGAAGAAGGAGGAGCAGCAGTAGTTTTGCAGTCAGGTTTATAAATTACACTTGCATAAGCTGCAACTATGTTCCAAAATGAACAATAAACTACCTGCAAACATGGCAACAACATTCCACATCATGAACGCTCCATCACTTTGTGCTGGTTTGCTGTGTTTTAGTTTCTCCAAATATGATGTCATGCATTATAACCAAACCTTTATCTTTAGGCTCCAAATGACATTCCAAAATCATTCCAAAAGTAATGTTTGTTATTTAATGTAATTTTGCAAATCTAATGGACCTGCTTGTCCACTCGAGCAGGTCCAGAACTTAACAAGGATTGGAGAAGGAGCCGACTGGTCATTAGGAGCAGGTGGTGCTGTATCACCACCTGCTTTTCATCCAAGCAAAAGCAACATGTAGCTCTAAAATTAATACCTATACACATACAGTCATGTCAATAAATTAGAATATTCTTCCTATGAGGCTGATTGGACAATTGAAAGTTTTCTTTTGAAAATAACAACCTCAAAGAAAGTGATCTCCTATAAGACCCACCTCTTTAGAGTTGCTTTCTACCATAATGTCTGGCCTGGGAATGATCTTATCTTATCTTATCTTATCTTATCTTATCTTATCTTATCTTATCTTATCTATCTTATAATAAATGAAACACTAACCAACATTTTCATGTGTAATGATGGCACTTAGCAGAATATAATGTTTCAGTTGTTGATTTTTGTGTTTTTCTGATGTAAGGCAGAAAATCACAAAAACCTTTTGGCAATTACTGCACATTTCATCAACAACTGCCTTTTTGCTGAACTGTGCAATACAAATAAACCTGATTGATTGGTTAAGATATTTATTGCTCATCTCAAACCTGTTGAACTTTATTTCATCATACATATTTGTTTATGGTAAAATGGTAAATGGACTGAACTTATATAGCGCTTTTCCAGTTATTTTGACCACTCAAAGCACTTTACACTAGAGTCACATTCACCCATTCACACTCACAAACACACACATTTATACACCGATACCCAGATCGGTAGGCAATTTGGGGTTAAGTGCCTTGCCCAGAGGCACATCGACATATGGCAGGAGGAAGCTGGAATCGAACCTACAACTTTCCGATCGCAAGATGACTACTCTACCATACAGCCACAGTCCCCCTATGTGTTTGATGAATGTACAGATACCCAAACTGGGGTCATTTACTGGAGCTTGTTCACTTTTGTCTTGTTGTAGGAAGAGCACACTCTGTGTTCTTTGTCAGGAGGTGGAGTGACACCTGACAGCCAGCTTGAGGAATCTGCATCCCCTGCAGACACAACTGAAGATGATCCTCTTCCTATGAAGCCGTGGGGAAGAAGCCAATCACTGCCTGCTTATGCTGACCTAATAATGGTAAACCACAATAACTTCACAGGTTCAACTGTAATTTAAAAAAGGTGGTTAGAAAGATTCTGTAGAGTGAGACAGTGCAATCAATTGATCAAATCAAACAGCCACTACTAAGCCAACGTGCTATTCATGAGTATAAGAATAAAAATGCAGACTATAAAGACAAAGGATTTTAACAACATTGACAGAAACATAGAAGTGTCAAAGTACTACTGTGTACTAAAAGCAAGTATACGATTTTAATCTAACTCTGAACTGAAATGGGGATGGGGGTCAAAGTGGATTGCCAGTTTGATCCCCTCTCTGCCCACCTCTGTCATTGTGGATTCTGTCTCCATGGGTAAGACACTTCACTCTCCTTGGCTGCTGGTGGTGGTCAGAGCGTCCTCTGCCCAGAGGAGAGAAGCTGGAACTCCAAATTTAAAGGCTAGTATAGACTGTGTATGACGAGGTTTGCTTTCTGAGCAATACAACAAATAAATATATCATTTAGGAAATGAACAAGAATGGGTTTAACTTTAGCCAGAAGTCGGCTAATCTACCAACAATCAATTTTGTCAAGTTGATTATGTTAATTTGACAAAATAATCAATCCATTTGATTATTGGATTATTGGACATTTAGTTGTCAAACATTTCCAGAGTTTCAGACAAGAAATGGGCAGAGTGAGACGAGGGGAAAACAAAGGGTAGGAATCAAGGGCGATTCTAGGATCTGACCTTTAGGGGTGCTTAGCCCCCAGCAGGGCTAAGGTCCAAGAGAAGATATTTGTTGGTGCATTTTTCTAAACGTCACTGCTTATCTACATACATTCACATACAAAATTAAATAGTTTTGTCTAACTAAAACTGTTAACAACTACATATAGCTCTGGAAAAAATTAAGAGACCACTGCACTGAACCCTATTGGAAACCTCCTGGTTATTCCACCAAATATTGATTTCTGAACTCTTCCTGAGTTAAAACGTTAGTTTTATGGTTTCTAAATGAATATAAACTTGTTTTCTTTGCATTGTTTGAGGTCTGAAAGCACTGCATCAGTTTTGTTATTTTGACCAATTCTCATTTTCTGAACTACTAAGTTTTTGCTCGGAATTTCAGAGACATGTTGTCAGTAGTTCAACAATGTTCATTTTACTCAAACATATGCCTATAAAGAGTACAATCAGAGGACTGATCATTTTTTCCAGGGCTGTAAATACAGGTCCTTCTCAAAATATTAGCATATTGTGATAAAGTTCATTATTTTCCATAATGTAATGATAAAAATTGAACATTCACATTATCAGGATATTATTGTCTTAATACGGATGATTTTGGCATACAGCTCATGAAAACCCAAAATTCCTATCTCACAAAATTAGCATATTTCATCCGACCAATAAAAGAAAAGTGTTTTTAATACAAAAAAAGTTAACCTTCAAATAATTATGTACAGTTATGCACTCAATACTTGGTCGGGAATCCTTTTGCAGAAATGACTGCTTCAATGGGGCGTGGCATGGAGGCAATCAGCCTGTGGCACTGCTGAGGTGTTATGGAGGTCCAGGATGCTTCGATAGCGGCCTTTAGCTCATCCAGAGTGTTGGGTCTTGGGTCTCTCAACTTTCTCTTCACAATATCCCACAGATTCTCTGTGGGGTTCAGGTCAGGAGAGTTGGCAGGCCAATTGAGCACAGTGATACCATGGTCAGTAAGCCATTTACCAGTGGTTTTAGCACTGTGAGCAGGTGCCAGGTCATGCTGAAAAATGAAATCATCTCCATAAAGCTTTTCAGCAGATGGAAGCATGAAATGCTCCTAAATCTCCTGATAGCCAGCTGCATTGACCCTGCCCTTAATAAAACACAGTGGACCAACACCAGCAGCTGACATGGCAGCCCAGACCATCACTGACTGTGGGTACTTGACACTGGACTTCTAGCATTTCCTTCTCCCCAGTCTTCCTCCAGACTCTGGCACCTTGATTTCCGAATGACATGCAAAATTTGCTTTCATCCGAAAAAAGTACTTTGGACCACTTAGCAACAGGCCAGTGCTGCTTTCTCTGTAGCCCAGGTCAGTGGCTTGACCTGGGGAATGCGGCACCTGTAGCCCATTTCCTGCACACGCCTGTGCACGGTGGCTCTGGATGTTTCTACTCCAGACTCAGCCCACTGCTTCCGCAGGTCCCCCAAGGTCTGGAATTGGTCCTTCTCCACAATCTTCCTCAGGGTCCGGTCACCTCTTCTCGTTGTGCAGAGTTTTCTGCCACACTTTTTCCTTCCCACAGACTTCCCACTGAGGTGCCTTGATACAGCACTCTGGGAACAGCCTATTCGTTCAGAAATATCTTTCTTTGTCATACCCTCTTGCTTGAGGGTGTCAATGATGGCCTTCTGGACAGCAGTCAGGTCGGCAGTCTTACCCATGATTGGGGTTTGAGCGCTGAACCAGGCTGGGAGTTTTAAAGGCCTCAGGAATCTTTTGCAGGTATTTAGAGTTCATTCGTTGCTTCAGATGATTAGGTTCAAGCTCGTTTAGAGACCCTTTTCATGATATGCTAATTTTGTGAGATAGGAATTTGGGGTTTTCATGAGCTGTATGCCAAAATCATCCGTATTAAGATAATAAAAGACCTGAAATATTTCAGTTAGTGTGCAATGAATCTAAAATATATCAATGTTCAATTTTTATCATTACATTATGGAAAATAATGAACTTTATCACAATATGCTAATATTTTGAGAAGGACCTGTATGTGAAACAGAATCTCAAGACTACATCATACCTGCCAACATCTACTAATATTAATGAGACACAAGCAGCTGTAGAGTGACACAGTCCTAGTGGGGTCTGTTCCCCCAGAAATCAAAATAAAATCTACTCAAAACTATGCATTTTCAGTCATTTGAAGAGCATTTTACTAAATTCATAGGATTAATAAACCTAAAACCAGTTTATTATCCAGGTAGGTCAGGATAATGACTAGAGAAAAGGAGTCATTAACCTGAACTTTATTTGAAAATTATACTTAGAAATTGTATTACCCTTATTTTTATCTGAACGTTATGCGGCTGTTGGCCTTTTTTCTTTAAACAACAATGATTGTCCATCTTTGGAAAAGTAAACATTGTGAATCAGGGTTTTACTATTTCAGTTCACAGATCATGAAGTGGGTCTATCATAGTTTCAGTACCAAACACCTTTCTGTTCACAGACACAGAAACAGCCTAACATTCTGTACTGTTCTTTAGTTTGACCTTATTTAAGTGACTCCAGAAAGATTTGAGAAATTAATTACAAAACAACAAAACAGTCACTAATCAAACTTCAAAAAAGACCAACAAGAGTAATTAACAAGGCTAAGAACCAGGATCAGGCTAACCCATTATTTATCCAAATATTTTGCACACATACAACATTTTGTACTGAACAACTACAAAATACTCTTCAAATAAATAAAACCAATACTGTACACAATTTCCATTAATGAATATCACAAAAACTAATTATACATTTACTAAGTACTGCATTATCATTTAAAATTGCTCATTGCATAAAATCACTAAACATAATATTTTGCATTGCAAATTATTTTCTGAATAAAGATGATACAAGTCTTGCCCCTTATAGTTGGTAAAAAAAAATCTATATAGCTATATATACAGTATGTCTGTCTATCTATCTATCTATCTATCTATCTATCTATCTATCTATCTATCTATCTATCTATCTATCTATCTATCTATCTATCTATCTATCTATCTATCTATCTATCTATCTATCTATCTATCTATCTATCTATCTATCTATGGTGTTTACTGTTTTCTTTGGAGGCTGGTTCTAGACCAAATTTACCACGGGGCCAGTGCAGACAGTGTTTTTATGGGGACACTTAAAAAACAATGAAACAAAAAAAGAATGAAAACAAAATGAAACAAAAAGCAGAGTAATATATTTCATCATTTGATATATTAAGTGAGCCAAAGAGTCACTTGTGTCTCCAGAGATTCAGGTTGCAGATCCTCATCTAGCAGATAGAAAGTATGATCCTATCTCCATACCGCAGCTAAAAAGGCAGCACTATAATTTTTAATTCATTGTTAAAGTAAAATTGTGAAGGTTAAAAAAATTCACCACTGAATATTTAAAAAAGACATTTATTTCGTATAATTTCCTCAGTAGCCTCCGTCTAGAACCGCCTCTGGGCTGCAGGTCTGTATCTGGTTCAGTTTTGATTAGCATGTTTTTTCTTCATTGATAGGAAGTCAGATTATCCAAACTGGTAAACCACATTAATAAAATAATAGTGAAATAATACATTAAATGACCAATGAACCCCGAATTCTTAAAATATATCAACATTTCTGAATAAAACACACAGAAAGTCCTAACAAACGTTTTTAATGTAGGAAATATTTATGTACTGTTAATTTATTAGCATAATTTGTTCTTTAAATGGCTACTCATTTTGGCTCATACTATTACATATTAAATAAAGTATCATCCGAACTCAATGTTCTAAGCAAATAATCAAACCAAAATAGTCTACTAAAATTACAATAAGAAACTGAATCAATCGTAGCCAAATGTTCTGTACCATATCAGCCTTAGGAGATGATTGAGGATGAAGAGAGGCTGATATCTGGTTCTTTAGGTTCTAATGGGTCTGCAGTTCCTCTCCTGATCCATTCTGTCTGTCATACAGCAGCACACGGTGTCACGACCAATATATTTTTGTCCATCGACACAGTATCCATCCTCCCTGACATTTTTCAGCCTGGACTGTGAGTCTTCCTCTTCACGTCTAGAATCACTAGAATCGCCACTGCTAGCAACTAAACCCAAGACACCTGAACAGGATATTTAACACTTCTATTTTGCATTAAGAAAACAACATGACTGTTTTCAAAAAGTAATATCATTGACTTTTAATTGGATGGGGTGACAATGTTATGAATCTGTGGGAAAATATAATCATCTTTTTCAATAGGATCTTGGCCACAGAGTTGGCACAGAGCCTGGTTCCTTATATTGGTTACAATGTCACATGGGCTCATCCTGTGTGACATTGCATGAAACACCAGTGTCCTCGTGACTGTGACATCACCGCCAACCTGAACATTTTTGGTCACCATGTCCAACTTTTTATGACCACACTGTACTGATTTTCTAATGGCTATTTCCATCTGGATGATGTGCCATGTCGCATCTCAAATCTTGTCAAACTGGTTTCTTCAAAATGACATGAGTTTTTGGAATGAGTTGGGAGATGAGACATCTGCGTCAACTATGTTCTGTCATCAATAAGGACTCAGACCATTGAGATCTGAAATCAGATTCGTCCTGGTGAGCTACGAGAACATGCACTGACAAGAGAATCACTAAATGCTGGAGCTACACCAAATACTGGTTAACTGAGCAGCAACTCAATACAGTAGGATGAGCTACTGTGCTCTGGCTGATTTGACTGCAAAAGCGCAATACACAAGCTAATTTGTTGCAACCCTTTATTTAGTCCATTAGGCAGTCACATACTAGCTGTGCTTTCATCCAGAGGCCCTGAGTCTGCTGTAAAGCCTTCTTTCTAAAGCTGTGGTCAATTTCAGAGGTGAAACCCAAAGAGAGATGCGATAGGTGCTGCTTGATCTTCTAACATCTGAAGAAAGAAACCACTCTATCACTACACTGTAAATAGTTGTTTTGGTATATGTTACATATTTAATACATTTAATTTAGTTTTTAGGCAATATTAAAGTTTTGCAGTATACTACACAGTGCACAAAAAACTTCAGAGTAAGCCATAGGATTCTACAGGTAGTTCATGTTAGTTTTACAGACTGACATGAACAAAAATGTAGTAGTCATAAAAAACAAACCTCTGAAACAAAAAACTATAAATGTAACTTTTCCATTTTATGTACATTTGCTTGCTTGTGTCTTACATTTCCTAATTGCTTTCTGTTTTTTGTATCTGATTGACTCTACCAGGGGGCTGGCGATTTATCTTTCTGTAATAATCTAGCAGGTACCAGAGAGGATGATGAAAGTGGGAGCAGCTCTACAAAGGTGGGATGCTTATTACCTTGGAATACTAATTGCACAAAGTTTAGCAAAACAATTATTACTTGCTATACACTTAAATACCACTTAAATAAGTTTTTACATTTCAAATCATAAACATATTCTAGTAATCCATACTGTAGCATATACTGTAATTTCAGTAATGTCACAGTGTTACATTAATGTAAAGCAGCCACACAGTATCATCTATGATGACCATTCTTACTCAATGTCTTGTTTGGTTTAAAATTTTGATGAAGTGTTGTGACATGTCAACAGGAAATGGATAGATCAGACATGGAAGAAGATCCAGACAATGACAAGAGCCACAATGAAAGGAATAATGAGATGGAAGAAGCTCCTACTCTTAACCCAACCCCGCTAAATCAGCTGGACTTCTACCAAGTCAACCTGTTTACTTACTGTCAGACAGACAGTACGTATCCAACACATAGCTCAAATAAAGCTTCCAGGATTTCTTCTCCTGGATGCTATTTTTCTTGAGTCTACAAGAATATGACACAAAAGCAACAAGCGCAAGGTCATTAATGGAATTTACTAAAATGCCTCAGTTTCATTTCAAAAACAAATTAAATTCTAAATACTTTATTTATCACAAAAGGAAATTAAATGCATTTAATAAAGGTAAGATAAAGGGGAATTAATAATTTGACAGGGTTACCATGAAATCTAAGCTGACAGACATTTTTCACATGTTCTGGTATGAAACAATCTTGCACACAACTCAAACTGGTGTTGCACAGGTGAAAATAGGCAACTAAAAAATACAGGAATGCTGACAGAGAGACAAGTCTAACCCTCATGATGTTGCCTAGCTGGCTGGCAGTCCTGAATCTCTTCAAGATGTTATGGTCTGGAGAGTAACTCCTAAATTGGCTTGGATGCAGGTTTTATTGCACAACAGCCTCCAGAGAGATGACTTTTGGTATTACAATTGGCATTTCTAAAATGAAAGGCTACCCAACAAACAAACATAACATGACCTGTAAATGGTCAACTATGGAACTGAAACTGGCTAAATGTTTCTATGTCAATGTGTTTCTCTTTTTTAAACTAGACAGATATTCTTGATTTAACTCCAAACCCTTGAAAATTTGGCAGGTGCAGCCTTTGGGAAGTTAAAGGTGGAAAATTTTTATTTGAGGCATTTTAGTAATCTTGAAAAACATAGTTTAAGGTGTGGTGACTGAAGAGACAGTAGTTAATGAAGATAAGAGGCTGCTGTGTCAGGTCACTTCAAGCCTAGAGAAGCGAGTCAGCCATTGTATATGCAGGTACATCATTTAATCCTCCTGTTATCTTTGCGCAACGCTCAGGAGGAGTGTGGCAGATGTCACAGTTGGACAGAAGGAAAGCCAGGGTGTTGTCCTGTCGTACCATCAGTTTCCAAAACCAGACGAAAATACTTGTAAATACGCACAAGGATTTTTACTAGGTCAGTGTGACCTAGTAAATGAGGTCTAAATGACCCTGACTCCTAAGACTGCAGGAGTGTTAAGAAATCCTGAGTGGATTACGTTCTGAATATATAAAAATTAAGACAGACAGGTTTTAGGCTGGAAAGTAGTTGTATCTGTTACTTGGATCAAAAAGGCAAGAATGACCTGCAACATTTGTAAAGGCATGTTTCATTTTTAGCTAGAGAAACATTTGCGATCCAAGTCAGATAAATCCCTTCCCTCTCAGTTGTAGCCAGGTCGAAATTCTTTAGGGCACACGTGTCACACTCCAATCCCAAAGGGTCGTTGTCCTGCAACTTTTAGATGCATCTCTGCTTCAGCACACTTGAATCAAATAGGTCATTAGCAGGACTCACTGTAAAGCTAATTCAGCCATTTCATTCAGGTCTGTTGGATGAGGGACACATCTCGAAGCTGCAGGCCACTGGCCAACAAAGATTGTAGTTTCACAACTTGGCCTTAGGTGATAGAAATGGGAAGACTCAGTATTTCTAAAGCAGTTTTATCTTTCTTAACTTCTTGTAATACAAAATAGATAGCCTGGGTATTTGTTGGTTCACCACTGTCACTTGACAATTTAGTGCCGTCTGACAACTTAGTTGATACAAAAGTCTAAACACTGTGCAGATATACATATACAATTACACTCACCAGCCACTTTATTAGATATACCTCTCCAATTGCTCATTAACACAAATGTTGCATTAGCCAATCATATGGCAGCAGCTCATGCAGAATGTGGAAGAAATTTGATTTAAGTGACTTTGAATGTGGCATGGTTGTTGATGCCAGATGGGTTGGTCTGAGTATTTCAGAAACCGCTGATCTACTGGGATTTTCACGCACAACTATCTCTAGGGTTTACAGAGACTGGTTAAAAAAAGAGAAAATATCCAGTGAGCAGCAGTACTGTGGGCGTAAATGCCTTGTTGATGCCAGAGGTCAGAGGAGAATGACCAAACTGGTTTGAGCTGATAGAACGGCAACAGTAACTCAAATAACCACTTGTTACAACCAAAGCATCTCTGAACACACAACACGTCGAACCTTGTTGAGTTTGAACCTTGAGGTTTATTGAAAACACACTGCCTCAAGTGTTTTTAAAAAACACCTCTGCTGTAGCCCAGAGGTGGGCTACAGCAGCAGAAGACCATCTTCTGCCACACCTGTCAGCTCAGAACAGGAAGCTGAGGCTACAATTCACACAGGTCACCAAAATTGGACAATAGAAGATTGGAAAAAACGTTTGTTACTCCTCTCGAGTTTTATCAAGACTTAACACAGTTCTTGTTTTCATTACCCATTTATTGTGAACACTTCTTATAAAGTTCCCAAAAATGTCGTTAGAACTAAAAAGGTAACACAAACCTAAATTAGTTCACAAAAAATTTTAGTATTTACATATATTAAAGATACAAATAAAACAAAACCGTGCCCCATTAACCCCATTGATTTCAGAGGAATAAAGAGTAAACTTCTTACAATCAGCTTTTGTTGGGTCTATTTTAGTTCCTAACCTGCAAGGAATCAACCAAAAACACAAATTGCATTTCTGCAGAAGAGGGAAGTTTGAGCCAGACGCGGAGAACCACCGTTAAACACTGTCTGGGATCAACTCCACTGGCTCTCAGTCCCCAACTGCCTTTTATTATGATTACAAGGAAAGAGGTTGGGGTTTTTCACACAGTCACACAAACAATTGATCAAAGACCTTAATCACAAGATGTTCTGGGACCTTCTGTGGACATGCCCTTACAAGGGCACAAAACTGACCATTACAAATCAGTTTCACAGGCAGCTGATAACACAAGCAGCTAATGACAAAAGCAGCTGATGACACAGGAATGTGTAAATGTTTCTAGCCTCCAGGCAAATATCCTAAAAACAGTTAATAGTGTATCACAAAAGAAAGGAGCCAAGTAAACAACAGAATAATAATATGAAAACATAGCCTTTCAAATAAACTCATAAGTAAATGAACTTAGATAATTTTTCTAACAGCATTTTCAGCTAGAATGCCTCATGTGGCTCTAAGTGTGCCAGCCAATCTTTTCTCGGGGCAACACATGGTCCATGGAACGAAACAAAAGTCTCCCCACCCCCACATTCGAATGCACCCTTAACTAAAACCAATGAGCATCAACGCAAATCTACTAAAAACTGTTACACATTTATAACCTAATGTTTTATATTAAATAAAATGTAACTACTGCCACCTTAAACCAAACAACAACAAAAAACAATATACCAGTTGCAGTTGCCTTGACAGCAGCTACAACGTTGTTTGGTCTGATGAGTTTCAATTTCTGCTGCGACATTCGGATGGTAGGGTCAGAATTTGGTGTCAACATCATGAAGCCATGGATCCATCCTGCCTTGTATCAACGGTTCAGTCTGGTGGTGGTGGTGCAATGGTGTGGGGGATAAGCTGCATCATAAGCACAAAACCTTGCAGTTATTTTTCAATAAACACAGTTAAGACAAAAGTAATATCGCCAGACTTACTGCAATAGGGCTCAGAGTAGAATTCAATTCAGAAGTCGGTTGCAAACAAGCCAGCAGCAAAGTGGCTGTGTGGTTGGGACTTGCCACCAGTGTAAAAAGGGGGAGGCGGACCGCTCCACTGCTTGAAATGACTTTCTAGATTATTTTGTGTCAACACATTATGCACAGTCAGTAATAATATTTACAGACAAGTAAGAAAATGTACAGAAAGGAATGAGGACTATATGCTGTCCTCAGCATATAGTGCTTAATTTAAAACATGATAAACCCCCACCCAGTAATAGAATTCTCCCACCAAGAGCTCAAAGAGGAGGAGGACAAGGGCTTAGTGCAACAAACAGCATACATTGATTCAACATTAACGTTTTTCCTAAGCCTGGTCCTCTAGGCAAACTACCCCTAATGTTTTAGCTGTTCCCCTGCTACAACACATCCCATTCAGATGATTGCATTTCAGCAAAGCCCTGATAATCAGCCATCAATTAAAATCATGTGTGCTGAAGCAGGGAAATACCTAAAACTAGAAAGGAAGTGTGCGTTGAGGACTAGTGTTGAAAAATACTGGATTAGATGTTGGCATTTCAATCATTAGAAATCGACCGTAAAACAACATTGATTCAATGACATTTTTTCAACATTAGTAAATTGTTTGATGATTGATCCACAATCAATTGTTGACCATAACCAAAATTCAACCTTCTTGACCATAATTCGATGTTGAATTAACATCTCTTGCTATTTGGGTGTGGCCCAGAAGGGTCAACAAAAATTCAAAAGCCACCACAGAACAACAAAATACGGAGCCCTCTAGGGGACATGGGGATTTTTTTTTCTTTTGCGTTCCCTCGCAAAACTTTTGCGTTACCTCGCAATACTGTACTGGTCAGTTATGCAGCGTAATTGAATACTGTAAGCCTTTCCTACGGTGGGCGCCGTACTTTATGCTTTAATATAAGGTTATGTGAGGTATTTCCATGAATTTTAGTATCTTTTTGTGAAATATCTGAAGTTTTATATCTTTCTTTAGGATAGAAAGGCACCACAAACCTACGATATAAACAGAAACTTTCCGTAAGTAGGAAAGAAATAAAAACACATTATAATTTGGACTATTTCTGAGTTATTATCGCGGTTAATAAATCATCTGACAGTTTTGATTGTGTCTCTGTTGTGTTCTAGTCTGAATGGTTTAAAGAGCTGCTTTCAGTGCCGCTCCATCTTAGCCTTAACAGACATAAACATGCAGTAATAAATCGATTTTCAATCAGTGTTTTGCACCAAGCAGTTTTTACTGTTAACAAGTTTTTATTATTAAAAACATGACAAACTAATGATGGTAAAGGGTAAAGGCACTGGGTTAACTCGGGGAATCTCATCTGTCTGTGTATCAATCAACTCCAAACCTTTTCTTTGTTCTGTCACAATTATCGATTTATTCCATTTTGATGATCATGCTCCAAACTTTGCCAGGACTGACCGCCCCGCTCACCGCTTCCTAATACACACAAAGCCAGTATCCTTCCCATTCATACCTGGTGACGTCACTCCCACTTCGACACACCTAAGTGTCAAAGCCGCTGCTCCTGTCATATCAATAATTACTTATTTCATTCATATGGCTCTTACAGAGCCTCAGTGAAAACTTGTTTACTATTATTAACTGTTTGGTGCAAAACACTGATTGAAAATCGATTCATTTATTACTGCATGTTTATGTATGTTAAGGCTAAGATGGAGCGGCACTGAAAGCAGCTCTTTAAACCATTCAGACTAGAACACAACAGAGACACAATCAAAACTGTAAGATGATTTATTAACCGCGATAATAACTCAGAAATAGTCCAAATTATAATGTATTTTTATTTTTTTCCTACTTACGGAAGGTTTCTGTTTATATCGTAGGTTTGTGGTGCCTTTCTAAAGAAAGATATAAAACTTCAGATATTTCACAAAAAGATATTAAAATTCATGGAAATACCTCACATAACCTTATATTAAAGCATAAAGTACGGCGCCCACCGTAAGAAAGGCTTGCAGTATTCAATTATGCTGCATAACTGACCAGTACAGTATTGCGAGGTAACGCAAAACATTTGCGAGGGAACGCAAAAGGTTTTGCGAGGGAACGCAAAAGTTTTGCGAGGGAACGCAAAAGGTTTTGCGAGGTAACGCAAAAGTTTTGCGAGGGAACGCAAAAGGTTTTGCGAGGTAACGCAAAAGTATTGCGAGGGAATGCAAAAGAAAAAAAATTCCCCATGTCCCCTAGAGGGCTCCGTAACAAAAGCCACAATAGAAGTCAGAGGTTATGCTAAAATGACATTTTTGAAACCTAGGGCACCAGCTGTTTTGTCTCAAAATCATTGTCTTTGGTTCAAAATTTTAAGGCTGCACGATCATGTTTCTTGCGACCCTGCTGACTGTTAGCAGCAAAATGATTTGATGGTTCTGTGATCACGCCCCATTATCTTAGCAATTTCAAGAATGCTGCCTCCCTCTGAAAGACTTTTTACAATTTTGTACTTTTCAGAGTCACCTAAATCTCTTTTTTGACCAATTTTGCCTGAGGAAAAGAAGGTGTCTAATAATTATGCACACCTTAATTTAAAGAGTGTTGATCTCCTTAGGACCCACCCTCCCCCATTAAGCAAATACAAATGAGCTGATATGTTTATTTTCAATAAGCATCCAAATTTATACAGCTTGGAGTTGGAAAACATATCTAAAAAGGATGATATGGTCAAAACAAAAACTTGCCTAATAATTATGCACACAGTGTATGGACATGAATGTGTATGAATGAGATGCTTAAAAGAGATTTCATTGACAGCACTTCCTTCACCCTCCAATACATGGGAAAGTGTCAGTAACTTAACTACCAAGGTCCTGAAAGAGAATAGAATAGAATATACTTTATTGATCCCCAAGGGGAAATTGCTTATTCTTTGACAAGCTACTTCATCTGAGGTATTAAATATCAATTATACAAATATAACCATATGAGACAAACTTCATAAAATATACATACAGTATATATCAGTGACGTGCGGTGCGGTTCATAGCTGGTGAGGCACTGACTTCATCATAATCAGATTTACAAATATAGACCCCCTGCATGTTATTGTTTACATAAAGAAATTTCGCGCATGCGGACAAAGCTGGAGGGCAAAAAGACTATTATTTTACATGCCATCCATAGCTGCGCTGCTGCGGTATAATAATGCGATTATTAATAAGTGATTGTTGTGGTAAGAGGAGAAAACTATAAATATATCGCTGCACTTGACTGTACTGTATGGCTAGCTCGCTGTTACTGTCTCTTACTCTGCAGTTGTGGAGCCACAATGTCTGGGATCATGAGCGCCCCCTGCCATGAGGCAAGAGAACTGCCTGCCTCACCTCGAATCTGTTCTCTGCCGTTTCTGATCGCTCCTCAGCACATGAATCACGTTACACACACAGTTGGTAACAAAAAACACTGTACATTGTATTATATAAGCTAAATTATGGAAAATCAATTCATACATTAAATGTTTTTTAGCCTTTTTATTGTCAACGTACAGACAGGAGGAACATGCTCTCACAGAATGGCAGCCAGAGAAGTTAGCCAGAGGTTGATCAATCCCAGGGGAAGCTCAGCTCACTGAGGCAGCAGTGAGGCAGTGAAATTCAAACACTGAGGCGTTTGAATTTTCCCATTCAAACGCTTCTGAGCATTTGAATGGGAAAATGCGAAAATCCAGCAATTTTGAAGAAAAAATTATCAGAATTGGTTAAGCTAAATGAAAAATAGGTTCTTTTTAGTTCAAACCACAGGGTGAAAATAACAATATAAAGGATTTTATCATTACATATAATTTTTCCATGATGACAGGTGTCTCACATGCCTCCCCTGATCGCACGTCACTGATATATACATATATATAACTAAGAGTGATGACATAGTTCAATATGACTAAATATAAATAAATAAATGACACGCATGCACGTGCAAATATATTGATCAATAAATAATCTATAAATGAGTGCAAAGAAAATGATAATTCATTAGCTTAGACGTGGGCATTGTAAAGCCTAATTCTAGAGGCAGAAATGATTTTCTTTGGGGCTCTGTGGTACACTTTGGCAAAATGAGTCTCAAGCTGAAGGTGTTCCTGTGTCCTGCCAGCATGTCGACAAACTGGCATAGAAGAAAATTGAAAAAGATGCTTAAGAGCAGCTGAGGTACTCAAACGGCTCGGGAAGCTGGAAAAACAAGTGTCATTTGACCAAAGTAAAGCAATCAGCACAGTTTCCCTACTGTAGAGCTCTACGGTAGTAGCATCAAATATTGAGGCTGCTTTGCAACGTAGTTGCCTTGGTTCAGATGCTAGATGCATAAAGATCGTACTCAATAGGGAGTCAAATGCTTATAACAAGCACTGCATTTGCAAAAAAATGTTTTCCTATTTCTTTCTTGCCTTGTAGATGATCTCTTCAATGAGGACCTGTTTCCTAAAACAGACTCATCTGGTAAGGAACCATCCTTCTTAAAAATTGAAATAACCTTTCTCATTGGGACTAAATTAAACAGCATTTTTGATCTGAATCAGTTTGCAGAAAATACTTTTACATATATAAGACTTTTTTTCTGATGTTTTTAACCTGTCATGAGTTTAAATGATTATTTGTTAAATAAACCAGTTATTTATTCATATTTTCTACTTATTTTTCAGATGGTTTTGCCTCAGACCCTTTCAAAGGCAGTGATCCTTTTGCAAAAGATATTTTCTTTCCCAGTGCTAATGACGAGTTGGAAAATGAGGCAGACACCAGTTTGTCATGTGCAGAAAACAAAGCTTCAACAGGAACTCAGTGCTTTGAATCTGAATTCCCAGATGAAGATAGTGACATAGAAATCAGCTACAGCAGAGAAGACTTGGATGTCATTGCTGTTGTAGATGATTCCAGTGGATTTAAACCCATTCAGAGCTCATCAGAAGAGTTCATGCCAGAACCAACCCTGGAGAGGAAGTGTCCAGGTCAGCATTCCATAGAATCAGACCCGAGTGGGTATGAGCTGGATCTCTGTCCTGTCTCTTCACCCTCTAAAATAGAGTACCACCATGAATTTCTAGCTGAGGAGGCTACCACTGAGGACACAGAAGGACCACAAGGTAAGAAAACTTTAATCTGGTAAAGTAAATTTTTGGTCTTTGTATGTGTCAGGTTTAAACACCTATTGAGACAGATTTAACAAACACAAGAAAGACAAGAGAGTTAGATTCTTTTGTACTCGCGAGGAGAACAGCCAGAGATGTGTTTTCAGTCACACATATCTTCCGTTCTGAAAACATATGTGTCTGTTCTCCCTTTTTATTGCTGTTAGGATCCCTGTTACAGAGAGCGTCTCAAAGGGGTGGGGAAAACACTTCAATCACATAATTGCAACGCAAATGCTAGTCACTAACAAAACACATGGTATCTACACACTAGATTATTCTGTTCCAGACACAGGATAACACAGAGCAAGTTGTACGTCTTCACAGCGATGGTTTTATATCTAACAGGTCAAGGATGCAGAGGTTTCTGCTGACCGATAACCTGTTGAAAACAGTTGTCTCTGCTCTTCCTCAGAGGCCTTCTGAGAAAGGAATCAAAGTAATTCAAGAACACAGAAACTTTCTTTATGCTACGATGAAACAAATAAAGGCATATAAGACAAGAACATTATAAAGGCACATGAAACAACAAATATTTGATAATATATACAATTTACCTAACAGTATGGTGCAGAAGCTGAAACTTATTTTTGATTATAGTTTGAAAAAAACAACAAAATCTCTTTTTTTAAAATTCATGTCACAAGATGAAATAGGTTTAGAAAATCTGTTGGTTAATTCCAGATTTTACATTGGAACACTGAACTGTTCTGGTACAGAAATTGGCATGGATTTCACCTCAAAACTCTTAGTGAAAACTGAACTGATGTTACAATAACAATTTTATTGTTTACGCAGTTTCTGAAAGCATGCCTCAAACTTTCAGAAATCTACACACAAATCATCAAAGTGGAACTTCACATTCAAAACAACATTCTCTTAAAATTGTGTTTTGTATTCAGAAGACACACCCATCATATGATGAGACATAAAAACCAGTTGAACACTGATGGGCTCAATGTAAAACTGATGAATGGAAAACACCTCTCCATCATAATGACTTAGGCCTTTTGTTCAGTGTTACACTTACTACACACAGTAAATACAGTGTTGCAATACATCTTAGAATATTGTTTTTGTACTCAGAACACAGACACTAACAAATATGTTAGAATTTTTCCACAAAAAAAGCCATGTACACACTGTACATCCCAACCAACACAAAGTTCTACAGACATTGATCTACATACAAAGAAATTGCTGTATAGAGTTTTTAAAAAAGTGCTGTATTCCCTGTTCGGACTGGCCACACCACTTCATCCACATCACAGACAGCAGAAGAATCCAACATGGCCAGTCCAGCCAAGAATGTCATCAGTTTCAATATCTCCACATTCATCTTTCATAGCTTACAGCAGGGGTATAGGCATTTGTGAATTTAGATCATACATTTGCCAACTCTAGGTAGAAGAAAAATATTCTACTGGATTGAGGAATGGAGAATATGGAGGGAAATAAACAACTGAAAAGTGTGGGTGGACAGTGAACCAGTTATGAGCCAGAGCAGCCCGGTGGAAACTTGCGTTGTCCCAAATGACAATGTACGTACTTGAGCTGCTCAGGGCCATCTGACTGATCTGGTGAAATGAGTGTGTTGTGTAGGGTGTCCAGGAATGTAATCAGATGGGTAGCGTTGTAGGGGCCCCGGGCCAGGGGCAGCATGGTGGTGAGTAACTTCCGTTTTTTTGTGAAGTTGAATACAATCTCATCAATGAAGATGAACTGGTGCTCCACAGAGCTCCACCAACTCTAGCTCAAGGACACTCTGAAACACAGGACTATCAGAAATAGACATGGAATGGTCACTGTTGTGAATTATGATTGCATTTCTGAAATACATATAATATATACACTGTTGAGAGGATTCCTCTGAACACTGTAACTGTCGTTACAATACTGTACCTGTATCAATTTCTCAGCATCCGCTATAAGAGATTTTTTTTCTGTCAACTGCCATCACTATCTACAATAACTGAAGAATTTGAATTAATATGAATTACAAGAAAATGTAATTTTCCTTTGGCATTAATAAAGTATTTTTGAATTCTAATCAATTGTGGGATTATATAGGACTTACTTGCACATAGTTTTACCACGATTCTTTGATTCTTCCTTGTCATGCGGTGTGGTTTTAAAGTAGCATCCAAATGCAAGAGTGCCAGAAGCCGAGTTGAGGATGAATGTTTAATATAAAAAACTATGAACAAAACCTACAAAAATTACAGAACCAGTGTATAAAAAGAGAGACAGACTGTTTCCAAGTCCATGAGTTTGTCCTCCATCGATTTATTTTTAGCCTGCAAGGTGTTCACGTTAGCTTGTAGCTTAGCCACTTCGTCTTCCGCGGTGGAAATCCGGTCCTCTACTCGCGACATACGTTCATTGTAATCTTTCATTTCTTGTTTTACATCTTGTAGTGTCACCATCACTCCATCAAGTTTCGCGGAAAACTCGCTTCTTAATGACTCCAATGCCGCTAGGATTTGATCTGACTTACTATTTTCAGACTCGCTTGTCCCTTCCCTTTTTGTTAGCTTTGCGAGCTTCTCCACAGAGGTTATGGTCGAACAGCTTCATTTGCATGGATGCTTCGCTTTTCCCTTTGTGTTGTTTAGTCGAGCTAGGCATTATACATCAGTTTGTCCTTTTTTTGCATAAATATTTTGTGAACAGCGGTTATTTTCCCCTTATTAAATCAACAAGCAGCAGGGCGAAGTTCGGTACATCTTCTCACGTGGCTGCCATAACCGGAAGTCTGTGTTAATTTTTTATTTATTTTGTTAAACCTTCAAGAGTTGGATAAACTAGAGTTTTTAGGTTAGCACTTAAAAAAACTGAAAGAAGAAAAAGACAGAAATGGGAAATATTTCCCAGTGTGCTTAGCAGCGTGTTTTTGTCTCCTGTGTGGCACCGTGAATGAGATGGAAGTGTGTTACATTGATCTAACCCTTGTGTGTCATTAAAGCAAATGTTGGTTTTATTGCTACTAACAGATTGTAAAGCTTGAGAATTCACACTAAATGTTTTGGAGCAGAATTCATTGTGATGTTTAATAAAATTTATTTATCAGATCAGAAATTTTGTTCATGTAACTTGAAGCAAGAATATAAATTATTCTAAAGAAAAAGAAGTAGTAATTTTAACTACTTAATTTTTAATTTCATTTTACTTTAATTTTTGTGAGTAAAACTAATAGAGAAATGTGTGCTTTTTAACTCGGTGAGGGAAAATTAATTGGTTTAAATTGAAGCATTAAGTTAAAACTCACAATTCAAGATTAATGAAGTACCAGAGCTAAAAAAAAATAGAAAACTTGTCTCTTGTTAAATCAACTTTATCAACTTTATTTTCTGAGGTAAAACCAATACAATTTTCTTGTTGACTTAAATTGTATTTCCAAGTTAAATCCCATTCAAATGTTTTAGAGTGTATCAATATTTTGAAATTTCTATTATTTTCCTTTGCATTTGCCATAATGTTGTGACATTATTTTCTAGGATCATATTCATGATTTCATTTTCCTGTTAAGGAGACTGAAGACATTCCAGCTTACATGTTAGTAATGTTTCATACAGAACAGTCCACAGGCAATGCTGCACTATACTCGTTGAGTACAGCTTTGATATGCGGTACTGCAGTTTTCTAGAGAGTAGATGTCTTACCCATTCTCACTTTGGAAAGTCCAGATGATGGATGGTACAACATACCTGCTCAAATTTGGTTGAGTATATACACTCAACCAAATTTGAGTATATGATCAGAGCTGCAATTTCAGTGTAATTCAGGAATTGTTCTTGTGGTTTAGCAGAATTGGTTCAGGGGGGTGATGCACGAGTTACAAGCTGTAACCATTGTGTCTCAAGTACACTACTTGCATACAAACTGCAATATATGCAAAAAGTATTGCTGAGACTTCTAAAACGGTTTAAATTTATGGTGAGACAAAACTACCATGAAGGGGCAATGATGGAGAGCAAAAATAAGCTTTTTTATAGTCCGTGACTTGCATTTAACTTAAATCAAAAACTTTATAATTTTCTGCCTTTCTATAACACAAGGAGCACGCTTTTCTTCTAGGTTGTATACACATTTCAATCTGATTTACCAACAAAGATTCTACACTTCATTGTAATCTTGCCTTTTTTTTCTGCTAGGTCCCAGTTGTGTTTCAACTCAGGCTGTCTGTCATCGTCACAGTGGCAAATTGATGTTCGAATCCAAATGGATAAGTGACATAAAGCAAACTGATCCTCAAGATTTACCTTCCAGTGAGGTAACAGAAGGGGTAGAAAACACTACAGAGAAACCCAGAAAGGCAGAATACCCCCACAATCCAATGGACTCTCAGAAACAAGATGTTATTAAATCTGACTCTCATCAAACCGATTTAGATTTAAGCTATAATTCAGCCAGTCCATCTTGTTTCGACCCTTATGGGTTTAAACTCAGTCCAGAGAACTCTAGTCGCACTCTAGTAGATCCTGATGAAGCTGAGCTTAGCCCAGAACATGCAGCAAATATTATCTTTGATGGTGATCCCTCGTCGTCTTCACCTTATGGGCAAAATTTTGATCCCTATGGGTTTGACATCTCTGCCTGTCAAGTTGTGTGTGACTCTGACCCTTATGGCTTTAAACTCAGTCCTGATGAAGAGAACCAGGTGGTTTTAGACCTCTGTGGCAATGATGACCTGGAAGTAACTTATGAAAACAATGAAGAATTGGAGAACTTCAACTATGCCAACCAGGAAGTACTGAATGCTCAGACATATGAAAATCGAGAGGTCCTTGAAGAGTGTGACTACAATTTTCAGAAAGTCATAAATTATAGAAGTACTGGAAACCAGGAAGTGTTAGAGCCGCCTAGTTCATTCAACAAGCAGCTGGTTACCCATGAAAAAAGGGAACTTGTGGATACCAGTTCTCATGAAAATCAGGAGGTGGTGGAGACCTGTCCAAATATCAACAAGGACAATTTACCTGAACCTTTTAATTACAATAATCAAGAGGTGCTGGAAAGAGACATCAGTGGCAATCAGGAACTACAAGGATTTTCATATCCTGAAAACCAGGAAATTTTGGATTTAGATAGTCACGAAAATCAAGAGCTTCTGACTTTTTATGACCCAGAAAATCAGGCAGTACTTGTCTCAGATTGCCAACATAACAGGGAACCCCAGAATCTCACAATTACTGAAAATCGGGAATTACTAGATTTACATAGCCATGACAACCAAGAGATACCCGACATGTACAGTCATGAAAAAGTAGCCAACGTAAAAGGAGATCAAGGCATTGTTGAACCAGAACTCAATCTCAGTTTTTCCAGTAACAGCTCAGACAGTGATCTAGAATCAAACAACATTCAAAGATTGGAACTTGGCCGCACAGATGTCTCTTCTACCAACACCGCCAATATTGCTACAACTGACACACTTAACAAGACCATCAGCAGAATTTCAGCCAAACATGACTCAACTATTTCCGATTCCCCAAACAGTCAAAAAATTTTTGGAGCTGATCTGGGATCAGTATTTGGTGCTGGAGGATATATTGGTTGTCCTGATGTAGCTGATGATTTGGAACCACTGAAAAGAAGCCAAGACAAACCAAAATCAGCTCCAGATCCAGTACGCTCTCAAAGACCTATAAGGCCTCCAAGACCATCTCTCAAGGTAAGTTTGAAATCTTGAAGACATTTAAGGCGACTAACCTTTTTTTTAACAGAAACTGTTCCCTGAGATTCATAATATTCAGTTGTTATCTTGAAATCGGGAGCTCATGCTATTGAGAAATGACTGTGTGCTGGAGGAGTGGACTGGTGAAGATTGAAATGTCTGGATCTGATTTTACCCTGTCACTAACATTTGGCCATTACGTATGTAATGCACCAGCTCCATCATGAAGGAAGCTACACTATGAAGCTTTCTGTAGATTGCCTGTGCAGTAAATAAGCATTCATCACTGCAAAGAGAGAAGTGCAGAGCGTAAGAACATCTTTGCCAGCAATAAAATGCCCTAAGCATTTTATTGTTTAAAACTCTTGCTCCGATTTTAATTGCTCAATATTTGGAAGTGTGGTCAACAGGGACTGAATAACTTAGTTCACTTCCTTCGCTGCCATTTCCAAACTACAACTACTGCCAGACAATTATTCTCAAACGTAATCGTTCACAACTAACTCCTCTTCCACATTTCAATAGTTCTCATTGAACTATTTGCTACCAGCAAACTCCCAACACATCATCACAAGGCCCGTTTTCTAATCTCTGGGGATTTTAATCATGCTTTTCTGTTCTCCACTCATCCCACATTTATTCAAAAATTTTATCCTCACTCAGCAATCATGAAAAAGTAATATTTAGAGATTAATTTATGTTTTATGATCTAGGGTAAATAGCTAAATGACCATGCAGGTGTTTTCAGCCTAACCTTGGTGTGGGGAAGTTGGGTTAAATTGAGCTTGAAAAATGCTTATTCTAATGACAAATGTTTTTTTTTTTTTGTTTTTTCAGAACAAGGAGAAGGCCACATCCCAGGGTATTGACTTGAAGTGATCTCTGCTATGTCTGCACTGTCTTCTGACAAAGGCAATAAATTTCTGTTTTCCTGTAAAAGAAAACAGATTGGAGATTAAATTAAAAATAGGTTGCCAAACAGAAAATATTAATGAAAGAAATTTAGCATTATATAGAAAGTAAAAATACATTATTGTGGAGTTACATGTGTCCATGCCACTTGTCATCCAGAAATCGGAGTTATTCAGGTGGAAAATACGTAAAAGTACTGGACCAGTTGACTGTGAATACATTATTTGTGGGAAATGTATACCATTCCAGAGAGACACCAGAGATGTATATATATATATATATATATATATATATATATATACATTACTAGATGAATTAATTAACTCTGAAATTGTGACTTGGAGAATAATTGTAGATTAGGCTAAAACAGTCATAGAATGTGGTCAGAGCATGGAGGGGCCTCCATTGACCAGTCACTCCATATTGTGTAGTTTTAAATGTGATCCTCACCCTGATTCAGCCTCAGTCATTGCTTTGCATGAAAATTTACTCTATTAAATCCTGGACCGCACAGCTGTTAAAACACACCTCAATATCCCTATACATGTTGCTCCAGAGCTTAAGTTTAAGTGTTTTTTTTTATGGGGAAATTTTTCTGCCATAATCCAAGAGCAGACATTTTCAGTCTGAAAGTAGGATTTCATGTTTTTTGGTCTCAAAACAAAATACATTTTTATTTTGAAAGCAGGACTTAAAGTCATTCTTCTCAAAACTTGTAATGATTGTACTCAAAATTTCTCCTCCGCACTTAGTCTCTGCTCGGACTCTCTGCTCACTTAAGAACCTGTAACTGCCTTTTGGCACAGTCACCTGGCAACCTCTCACCCAATAGAACAAAAGTGTTATACTGGGTGTGTTTGTTTCCTTCTAGTGGGTGTGCCTGTGTGGCTACTATGGATTGTACCAACCTGCGCCACCCACTGGATGTAGGAAGAAACAATGGCGTCAGCTTTCTGCTCCATAGTACACTAAACATCCGCTAGCAGTGTGCTACTGATCGCTAACATCTACTGATCTTAGGCAGGACTTTGTTCACCCAGCCAAAGACAGCACAGTCATGACATGATATCTGTCTGTCTGTCTGTATAGATAAATAGATATAATCATATATAGTGATATCTATCTATGTAGATAGATAAATCTAGATACATAGATATATCTACACCTAGATATAGCTATCTCTCTATATATAATCTATAGATACATATATATCTATACATGGACATGAATACACAGACACCTCATTGAGCTGGTTGGCCCGTTGCTGCAATACGTCACAGCTTCCGCCATATTGAATGTGGCCTATCTGCTGGTAAGCTAATACAAGTAAATGGACCGAATTTCACAAAGTGCTGTTCTACAAAGTATATTAAGTTAATACCTGTCATTTTCACATTCTCTCACACACACTAATTTATTTGGTAATCAAATGAACCACTAAAGACAGCTTTTGATGTGGCTATTTAATTGTTTTGGGGGATTTCTTAATAAAGAGCACAATGCTTTTATTTGATAGGAATTATTTGATAGTTTTTATATTGACATTGATGAACAGACACATACGTTTACAGTGTTTTATTCAAGAACATATTTAAATTAAATGATTCCATAATTTAATGTACATTTAACGTTTCAAGATATGAAGAAAGACATGTAATTAGGCCCGAGCAGCAAAGCGCTGCGAAGGCCTATTGTATCTGTACTGTTTCTTATTATTACGATTCTGCCCCCCTAAAGAGGAGCCTTTTTGGGGGCTTTATCATATTCAAAAACTCACCAAACTTGGCGGTGGCGACTAGAAAATTTAAAAATTTTGAATTTTAAGGTTGTCGCAAAAATCGCAAAAAAAATTGCTGAACGGCGGCAACTAGCAATTTTCTGTTGACACAATGGTATGAACGTACTTCAGCGTAGAGACATGAAATTTGGTACACTTGTAGAGCTCACCAAAAGACTCAGAACTTACATTTAATGTTATAAGCCAACTATCACAGGAAGTCGGCCATTTTGTATTGAACCTCCATTTTTTACCTCGATTTTGACGTTTACAGCCTTCGTATTTGATCGAACTCCTCCTAGGGATTTCGATTGATCGACTTCAAACTCGGTCAGTCTGATCATAAGGCATGTTTGATTTAAAGTTATCAAATTGGTGAGTTTTGGAGCATGTTGAAGGGGGGTTAGCAGGGGTCAAAGTTCACCTACTCGCCATGAAACACGAAACTCTTATATTTCCTATACAAAAACACATAGAGGTATCAAACTTTCAGTGATTGATCGTCATCGGGTGTCCTAAAATACCCTGTGGTGAAATGATGATATCACTTAGGCCACGCCCCCTGAGAACAGAAAGTGTCATGTTTTACTGTGAACGGTCGCTATCTTAGCCCTTTGACCTAATCAACATGAAACTGTGTCCAGAGACAGAAGACATGTTGGTGTGTTGTGGATTCCAACCCCGACCGGCTTTGACATAGCAGGTGGGCGTGGCGGCGTGGCGAAGTGACCTGTAACGCCGTTGCCATACGTTTGGCTCTGAATTCCACAATTTCGGGCCCAGCTGCTCCAAACTCACTAGGATGGATCCTTATCCACCCACCGACAGGAATTCATAACAAAATTTGGTGGGCGTGGCCTAATTTCTCTATAGCGACCCCTAGAGTATTTTAAATGAACAGCCCTAAGCCATGCTTTAACCTAGAATTACGAAACTTGGTACACATGTGTATCTTGTCAGGACGTACAAAAAAGTCTCTTAGAGCCATGGTCGAAACCCAACAGGAAGTCGGCCATTTTGTCTTGAAGGTCCATTTTGGACCTCGAGTTTGACGTTTACAGCCTTCGTATTTGATCGAACTCCTCCTAGGGATTTCGATTGATCGGCTTCAAACTTGGTCAGTCTGATCATAAGGCATGTTTGATTTAAAGTTATCAAATTGGTGAGTTTTGGAGTATATTGAAGGGGGTTAGCAGGGGTCAAAGTTCACCTACTCGCCATGAAACACGAAACTCTTACATTTCCTATATAAAAACACATAGAGGGACCAAATGTTCAGGGATTGATTGTCATCAGGTGTTCTAAAATACCCTGTGGTGAAATTATTTTTTTAAGTAGGCCACGCCCCCTGAGAACAGGAAGTGTCATGTTTTACTGTGAACGGTCGCTATCTTAGCCCTTTGACCTAATCAACATGAAACTGTGTCCAGAGACAGAAGACATGTTGGTGTGTTGTGGATTCAAGCCCTGACCGGCTTTGACATAGCAGGTGGGTGTGGCGGCGTGGCGAAGTGACCTGTGATGCCGTTGCCATACGTTTGGCTCTGAATTCCACAATTTCGGGCCCAGCTGCTCCAAACTCACTAGGATGGATCATTATCCACCCACCGACAGGAATTCATAACAAAATTTGGTGGGCGTGGCCTAATTTCTCTATAGCGACCCCTAGAGTATTTTAAATGAACAGCCCCAAGCCATGCTGAAACCTAGAATTACGAAACTTGGTACACATGTGTATCTTGTCGGGACGTACAAAAAAGTCTCTTAGAGCCATGGTCGAAACCCAACAGGAAGTCGGCCATTTTAGATTGAAGTTCATTTGACCTCGATTTTGACGTTTACAGCCTTCGTATTTGATCGAACTCCTCCTAGGGATTTCGATTGATCGACTTCAAACTCGGTCAGTCTGATCATAAGGCATGTTTGATTTAAAGTTATCAAATTGGTGAGTTTTGGAGCATGTTGAAGGGGGATTAGCAGGGCTCAAAGATCCCCTGTGATTGACTGTGTAATATGTTACACAGTCAATTACAAAGGGGATTATTTTGTCATGTGTAAGGCAATGCTGCCCTCTGGTGTCGAATTACTGAAATAATGAAACTATTTCAGTAATTTCAGTAATTCGACACCAGAGGGCAGCATTGCCCTACGGAATGACAGTTCAATGTTGAATTGAAAAGGAAAAAATTAAATAATTTGTAATTCTAACACAAAAACTCACAGAGACACCAAAGTTTGAGTTATTGATCATTATCTTGTGTCCAATAATATCCAATGGTCAAATGATGACATCACGTAGGCCACGCCCTCTGACAACAGGAAGTCTTGTATTTTACTGTGAACGGTCGATAGCTTCTGCACCAAACTTTGCACGAGTGACCCTGGTGGGATCCTTGACGACCCTATGTCATCATATTATGACGTCATATAAGCCCCGCCCCCTCAGAACAGGAAGTGCCGTTTGTTTACTTGGAAAGCTCCGTTTATGGCTCTCTTGACCTAATCAAGATGATTCGGATGATAAACTCTGTCAATGCTCGCTGCTGGCTGAACCGTGTGGGCGTGGCCAAATGGCGAATATCATTCCCTCGCCATATGCATACGTTTGGCTCTTATTCAGGCATAGATCATCCGATTGGCGCCAAACTGGATCTGTATGACCTTTGTTCACCTCTAAAGAGCCCAACGGGTTTGAAATGTAATTTGGCTCCACTGCGCCCCCTAAGTTAATACATGGGTTGTATCTCCTCGACGCATCGACCGATCTGCGCCAGATTTTTTGACAGTCGTCGGGGAGCGCTGCCGAACGCATTCACGCGTGTCGCCTGGTGGACGGGCGGGGAAAATGCGCGACAGCTTCTGCGGTGGCTGGCGGGCGGCGGTGCTGAAAACTGCGGCGGAGCTTCTGCGGTGGGGAGTTGGCTGCGGCTCTGGAAATTGTGCGAGAGCTTCTGCGGTGGCCGGAACCCCTGCGGTGGCCAATAGGCCGGAGCGGCGCTTGCTGCGAGGGCCGCCCGAGGCTGCTTGCAGCTTTAATTTCCTTTTATCTTTTTGATATTTTATTGTAAAGACAATAAACTTTGATAAAGCAGTCATTATCAAACATTAGCTACATATTTTTCTTACTTTTTTTCAGAAAAAAATATATTTATTAAAGTATGATATGTCACCTCTGCTATGGACAGCATAGACAAAGAGTGGAAAAAAAATCTAGCAGAGTAAATTTTTATTTCATTACATAAGTTGTTTAATACACTAAGACTTCAGATTGAGATATTTCTATTAAAAATATACAAAGTGAAAGAATAAAAGTGTGCAATAAAACACACATTTATTTATTCATATTATACTGGGAACACTGCCCACAGGCAGGAGTTCAGTCTGCTGGTTAAACTGGGAGAAGTCCAATGATTTCTGAGGCGTCCTGGTACACAGGCTAAAGCCAATAATAAAAGAGAAATTATCCAAAAGTGTAATAGAAAGTACATATCTGATTCCTTCAAATTCAGAAAAAAGATATTTTCAGCATGTTGGGTTCTGACTCGCAGAATCTTTATAGCATAGTTAAATACCTACATTGTGAAACTGAGCTGTGAAACAGAGACTGAAGAACAGCAGCTCCAGCTGTGATCCTGACTGACCTTACCTCACAAAATCCCCTGGTCTTTAATGAACTTCCCCTCTAACAGCGGTTTCTCCTCAGCTCTCTCTCATTAGAAAACACAGTATGAAAATGTTAGGCTAAGAAAATAACAATCAGTGGTTACTTCAGGCCAATTTAGCTAAATAGGAAATATTTCTCGGTTGTTTAGAAGCTAGTTTCTGGCTGCAAAGTCAAGTAATTCTGCTTCTAAAAATTATGTTTTTATTTTCTTTCATTCTTAGCAGTGAAAGGTAATGCCAATGAATCCAGTTTGTGTTGTAAAACGGTTGAAACAAGTTCACACAGCACATGACTTACAATCAATAATAGCCACAAAGGCACACCCCTTAGAAGGAACCAAATGCAACCAGTACAACACTTTCATTCTATTGGCTGAGAATGAAACTGTGCCAAAAGACAGTTACAGGTTTCATAAACGAGCAGAGTCAGAGGAGAGACTAAGTGTGGAGGAGACGTTTTGAGTACAAGCGTTACAAGTTTTGAGAAGAAAGACATGAAGTCTTCTTTCAAAATATAAATGTAAGCAAAAATATTAAAACGTTTGAGAACAAAAAACATAAAATCCTGCTTTCAGACTGAAAATGTGTGCTCTTGGATTATGGCAGAAAAATTCCCCCATAGTTTTTTTGCTTTTCTTCTAAAGCCTTAGCACATGAAAGTTACATCATAAAATATAAAGATAAATTATTTGATAACAAGAAAGGTCATCTCTGAGAACATTGTCAGTTTCACTTCACTCGACTCTGCAATAAAATATACTAAATCTAATGAAAAACCTGAGGTCATTTAAATATTATAGTTATAAATGAAGGGATATGTTATTCTAAAGAAAAATTCAAAGTGAGAGATAACAGAGCATTCTCCAGTTGTGACTAATGTCAAAGGTTAAAACAAAAACACTTCCACTGTCACCACTGAGTGCCAGGCATATGTTAGGGACCAGGGCCAGAGCCAAGGAGGTGAAGTTAGAAACACATACCACATAGACAGGTCTAAGTCTGACTTTAAATGAGAAGGAAGGATATCAAAAAATAAGGTTAACTATAGTTTCTCTCTTTGAAAACACTCAACAGGTCAAGAGCAGTCAAAAGACTACCTACCAGACTTTTAATTAGTTCTTCTAATGGGTAAGAGGCGGGGTACACCTTCCTCTTGCCTATTACGGTGACATTAGGGTACACTATTTGTCTATTTCACTTCTGATATTTATGTTAAAAGAGAATGAATAACATAAGTTCTCTTTGACATATTTAAAATAAATATATAATTAAATAAATAATTATCTTACCACTTGAAGGTACCGTATTTTCCGCACTATAAGGCGCACCTAAAAAACTTCAATTTTCTCAAAAGCCGAGAGTGCGCCTTATAATCCGGTGCACCTTATATATGGACCAATATTGAGCCACAACAGGTCTGGCAACTAACCAGCCGCCGACTTCATTTTCCCCCGTAGAAGAAGAAGCGGCGGTACACGCTGGGTTTTTGTAAAGACCCCAAAATGGCTCCTATTAAGAGACACGCTTACGACGCAGAGTTTAAGCTCAAGGCGATCAGTCACACAGTAGAACACGGGAACAGAGCAGCAGTGAGAGAATTTAACATGAACGAATCAATGGTGCGGAAGTGGAGGAAGCAACAGCTATTCTATGCGCCTTATAATGCGGTGCGCCTTATATATGAAAAAAGTTTTAAAATAGGCCATTCATTGAAGGTGCGCCTTATAATGTGGTGTGCCTTATAGTGCGGAAAATACGGTACTTACTAATCATTTAAATTTGATTCCGAGATCATCACTTAATCCTTAAATGTGACAAAAGTAATGCACCTCTTTCTGATTCTGCTGAACTCTGTGAATTCCAGGTCTTAATTTGTATTCACTATTCAAAAGGATCATTACATCACTGATCCTTAGCAAACATAACTGAACAAAATTTCCTTAATTTCTTCACATGTAGAACTGTATAAACAGCTTCAACACGCCCCAGGTACATGCAGCCCACAACTATGTGACCTCTCATCAACTGTTCAGATTCAGATAAAGGACGGGAGAGGCTTAACCCATTTCTTTGGACTGAGAACAAATTCTGGAGGTTTGACTGTGCATTGCATAAAAAGCTGTTTTTGTAACAGGACATAAAAAATACTGACATGTTTGGCATGATATCTGAGTTGGATTAAACTATGCCTCACATTTTCATTTTGGCTCCTTAATATGCTCTTTACATTATTCTAGAGCTGGGCGATATGGCTTAAAAATAAAATCTCCATTTTTTTTAAAATACAATTTTAATAAATTTTTTCTGGCTTTTTTTTTCTTTAAAAATAAATTGCAAATGACAGAAAATATTTTGAAAATGTTGCTTTCATTTCAGTCATCCTTTCTGGGAGTTGACCTGAATACAAGGTTCAAATAAATACAAATTGTAAAACAGTGAAAGCAGTTGGTGGAAAAAAATAAAAGTTTTCCCAAATTATATATAGAAGCGCCGAACGATTTTAAAGATTGGCTAAATCCACAGCTGAGACCTGTCAAATAGTATAAGTAGCAAATATTATTTCACTTCTTCCAAAATACAGATAGGATTTTATTTGCTCAACCAAATTGAATCTCACACAAAACAACATTGTGAGCTTGTTGCCTTTGTATACCCATCCAGCTTGAGCAAAATCTATCAGTGACCTACAGTACATACATGTTGACCAGGTGCCTCCTTTCAACAGGATAATGTGCTGCAGACATCACAAGTTTTTAAGTACATTGAAATAAACACAACACCGAATATTTGGAGCCAATTTGTCTCCAGACTCTCCAGATCTCATCCAATTAATCATCAGTCAGATATGCTGGCCAAATAAATCCCACCTTCCAGCCACAAACTCAAGGATTTCAAAAGATCTGCTGGAGATCTTTAGTTCTGTTGTGTACTTCATACCTTGATGGTTCAGGCCTACTTCCCTGGTAACATAGTCACTGCTGCTGCAGGTGTGCTTGTCTCCAGCACAGTGATATTCACATGAGAAATTCCTATTGCTCATGTGAATATCTTGTTCCATCTCATCCCAAAGATGATCTATAGGACTGATATCTGGTGACTGTGGAGGCCGTTAGTGCATGGTAAACCGTTTCAGTTTTGGCGGTGGTAAAATACTATTTGCTGGATGAATCTATGCTTTCAACTTGTTTCACCAAATTTTGGCCCTGACATCTGAATGACACAGCTAAAATCAAGATTTATAGTTTTGACAATAACAGACACTTTCTCCTGTATGAATTGTAGGTGCAGTTTCTTGTCCTTTGCTGGAATAGATATTTTGCTTTTCTGCTTTTCTGCTGCTGTCTCTCAATCACCTCTAGGTCCTCCATCTTTGCATTCATTCAGGACATTTTGCATACTTTGGAACAAGAATGTGTTCTATTTCTACCATTCTGAACCAGTCTGTCCATCTCTGACTTGTGAAATGAGCAAGGCATGTCAGTCAACACAACTGTTGCTCACTGGATATTTGGTCTTTTTCAGAGAGTTCTCTGGAAACGTGAGAGTTCTTACAGTAGATCCACAGTTTCTGAAACACTTTAGTCTACCACATGCTTACCCGAAAGCTGAACAGTTGACGTGCAGTTATGTGGTTGCAGACTTTTCACACACAACTTTAATGCAAAGGTGCAGATCACCTGAGTGACACCCCTTCCACTTTAGGATCCATTACACCTCTAACCAACAGGGTTACCACTGCCTTCCTGAATCCTATATTTTGGCTTTATGAAATGTGCACAGTGAGAGCCCCACAGCTTTCTGCAGCCATCCTCCTCCATGGACAACGACAATGCCATTTCCCTCCCCCCAAGAGTCTTATTATTATAGTAGTTATGTAGTGAAGAACCATACAAATGTACAGAATTCCTTTCTGTGTCACATAAACTTTCCTCAAAAGTATTCATATCTCCTATGGATACAAAAATCAGATGGTGGAACTGGAATATTTGAAGAGAAATATCAACATTGCTCTCTGAGTGCATTATCTGCCTGAAGTCAAACTGTTGACGTGCGGTCACATGGTTGTGGGGTGTTGGTTTTTTGCACACTCTTAGAGATCCAGAAAATACAGCAAGCTGAGCTCCTGTGACAGTCCTCCTGCTGCAGTATGTATTATGGTGGTATGGCATATGCATGGTTTACAACAGCAAAGTAGATCCAGGGATCACAACAGAGAGGAACAATTACTACGAGTTCACAAGTTCGGAGCAGGAAATAATGACCATCAAGTTGAAAAATCTCATTTTACTTTTTCAGACCAGAACGGAGCAGGGAGTTCAGTGTTTCAGTCGAACAGATGTGGAAAATAAATGTTGGGGAAGTTGAGTACATGAAATGAAAGGTCAACATTGGTGTCTTGTCACTTTTCCCTCTTAAACAACCATCAAACTAAACACACAATAGTTTACATGCTCAGAGGGGTGAAAAGTTCACCAAGGAGATTGTGACAAGAAGAGGCGGCGGCATGAGGCTGAGAACAAAATGATGTGATTTTCATCAGGCAGCTGTGGTGATGTGAGCCGATTCAGGACTTCGGCCCGACTATGCTGGGTCGGTTTGAGCTTCAAGTTGTTTCATTGAGTTGCAGTTATGTGATGGGCTTATTTGATACCTTCCAACAAGCTACTGAACAAATTTACATAATAAAGCGGTTGTGTGGTTGATCTCCTTTTTAAGAATAGAGTCCAAGTGCCCCGATTTGCTTTTAGTCATTAAAGTCAACCTCACATTTCTTGTGTGGTACTCTGGCATGTCGGTAATTCTGAGTAGGGTCTTATTTAATCATTCATTTATTTATTTACTGAGAAATGGAAAACACTTCCAACATATTGGTTACAGGGGCAGATTTTAGCGATAGGGAAAAGCCTGACTGGCATAAAATGGTAGAAACGGAAGAGAAGTGCTTTGAAATATGTTTGTTCAAATGGGAATCTATGTTTGGGTTGGTGTGTGAAATAACCTCGTTATTCCTTGGTGAATGTTTTACAGGAGACTGTTATGTATGATAAGTACAGTATGTGTCACCTGTGATATTATGTCTTCACACTGCTCTCAAGAGGAACTTGAGCAAAAATATTTTCAGCCACTGCATGTCAAGATGTGCGGTTTGTAGTCGTGAGGATGGACATGGCAGGACCCAGGTATAGTGGGAAATGATGGTTTTCAATGACGAATTGATACACAAAAATCCAGGCAGCACAGGTGAGTAATAGTTTTGACTCTGGTAGCAACTGGAACAAACTTTCGACAACTGATGTAAGACTTCTGACAATTGATGATAGACAAGGATCCGACAAGGAACAAGAGACACAAGTGGGTATGAATACACAGGGAAAGTAATAAGGGGAGACGAGGGACAGCTGGGAACAATCAAGAGGCAGACTGGACAACACAGGAACTAAATAAACACACAGAAAACTAAATCCTCACACTAAAGACCTTTTGTTGGCCTACCTCATGGCTACATAAAAACACTGTGAAATGATTGGTAGCAAATATGAAATCTTTTTACAGAACAACATGCAACTTTGCAACTTCACACACAACAACCAAAACATGAAAAGTTCCAACTGTAAACAGTGAGATATTCTCTGCTGGATGCTAAGTGATCTAACCTTTAGTTTGGCTGTGAGCCATCATGTGTGTGGAAAACAAAAAGGTGTCGTTCTGAAACATTATTGCTTCTAGTTCATTGTGTGAAAATCTTCCATTGTACTCAACAGATGAACATAGTTGAACAAGCCAACCAGATGATTCCTCTTTTATTGTGCATGAGATATTTTTAAGCAAAACATATTTACTCTGTTATGTACAGTAAATATGCATCATGTACACGATGTTGGCCAGACCAATACCAGTTTAGAACATCTGTGTATTGCAGAGTAAACATGCAATATCTCATTCAAGCACACTGAAGCTGCTACATGAATCTCAAATTATTGGTCATACTACAAAAGACAGCTTTAGCTTCTGTTTTTCACCAAATTTTACATATATAAGCAAGAAATATTAAAATATTTTTAATTACGGGACATGATATTTAAACATAAAAATCATGTTTTTTGTTGGTGTGAAAAACGTAAGAGCTTCTTGGAAAGGACAGAAGAAGGCTGATGCACTGCCTGATGTAGCCACTGGGGTCCAGAATTGATTGAGTGCAATAGGAATTAAATGTTTAATGCTATTACCAATGACAGTCACAAATACATCAACTCTACTGTAGGAGCTGCAATGAGGTGGAAGCTTCTTTTCATGTTATAAAAGATTTTATACTTTATCTTCCTTTAATGAACTATTTCTTGTTAATGTGTTCATGAATTTGCAGATAATTTTTTGCATAACCCAGTTGTATTGTGAAAGTAACTGATGCAGTTAGAATCCTGACAATATACCTGACTTAAACTGCTTCAAGTTACATTATCTGACAGGGAGTTCCCATAAATAAACAGAACAAATAGTTTTGTTATGAAATTAAAATTTTCTATCTATGCATGGTTTTTGTTACGTTTTAGGAAATGTCTAAAACCATCTTTTTTATTATGTATGCTATAGATTGCAAATGCAATTTTAACCAGAAGATGTTACCCATACAGATGAGTTGTTGACACTTTATCTGTGTCCTCATTTAGTGCTGTCTCTATTTATTCATTGATCTTTTTGTTTGTTAAAAGCCATGTTAAGTCACATGACAGTCAGCGAAATTGTGTTTGAACCTGTTGGAGGAACAATTTCCTGCTATAATAATGTGTTTGTCTGTCAGATAGAAAAAACTGTTCTTGTGTAAATGGTACATTTTGTGAAGTATTCAAGGAATAAAACTGTCAGTCCAACAGCTAGTCTGATTATTTCTTTAGAGAGCCAGTTGAATTGTACATGAGACATCGTCTTAATATAAGGAGCACGAAATGACAGATGAGGTCATGGAGAAACATTAAACCTTAAAGATATTTTGCATATTTGAAAGTGAAATAGAATGCATGGTCTGTCTTTATAAGACCTTGGAGTTGTAACACACAATGGCTGATAAATCAATCTGATTCAAGCTTGGCTTGCTGTCCACTTACCAGGTCCTGCCTTCAGTTACAACTGCACTGGTTACCATAACAACCATTTATCTGCCCAGTTTTTCCATTACCAATAAGTCCAGTATTGTTAGTGAAACCATCAGTTTGACAGACATATTTGATCCTCATTTTATTTGTGGTGTTAACACTGAATTCATCACTATTAATCCATGAATTCAACGTAGTCAGTATTTTAGAACCAATTCATGTCAAATATTATCTTAAAGAACTTGATCCATCTTCCTTGTTCATTTATAACGGCTGAAGTCTTGTGATATTCAAGTCAAGTTTATTTGTATAGCACATTTTAGCGATAAGAATTTTGATGTGATTTACATAATAAAAACCACACAATGAACAAACACAAAATATTACTATTACTATTTGCATTCTCTGTTGTAAGAGAAGGGGGCTCGGGGTTTTGGAGGATGGAGGCGCTCATGCTTCCCCCACAAGATGCCACCCTGGGCAGTTGCCCATATCAGAAACCGCCGCTATTGTTGAAAAAGTCTTGCCATAGGTTATTTCTTAGTATTTAGTTTTTTAAATTTATTCTTTGTGTTCTTTGTGCATTTGTATTTTGTTCTCCTAGATCAGTGTTGCTGTTTTCCAGGCGATTTGTTGTTTCCTTGAGTCTCTGTTCATCTCAGGTTGATTATGCATCTTTCCTGAATCTGCCTCTTGGCTTTCTCACCCAGCTAAAGACAGTTAATAATCAACCTCCTGCCTCGTCAGCATTCACATTTGGAGTGACTCTATACGACACAGTGTCATTTCAGTCTGTCCAATGCAAAGGAAGGAGGAAATCTTTTTTTTATATTTTTTATTGGAACATAATGTATAAAAAACATAACAGAATTTATAAACAATTTAACTAAAAAATATTAGAGTATTCCACATAAACAAGATCAACTTTTTTCTTTATATTGTTGGTACACTAAAAGAAAACTACTTTCAAGGACTTTTATTTGATTTGTCATTGTTGCTTTACAGAAAACCGACCTAAATACTATACAGCACTGCTGAAGTACTTAACATATCCTTGGCTGTAATACCGGCAACTTTCTGTTAATGGAAATCCAATGTTCTGACTCTCTGAATTGAATGTTCATTCATTTGTTTTAACTTTATTATTGATAAACAATAAAGCAGGAGGACCAATCTGAAGTTGGTGACTGAAAACCTTATTTTCTTCATCATGTACTCCTATCATCCTCCTATCAGAAAGCATGAAATGTGTTCAGATAAATGTAAAAAAAAAGGACAGACAGAAAATACTGTGCACCTCAGATAGGAGCTGATGACTCAGCTGTTTGGATGTTTTTGTGCCTTTTGTGATTTCTTCTGCAGCAGAGGATAGTTGTTGTGATGAAGACAATGATGACTGTGATTAGGATGAAGATGATGCCAACCCAAGCTCCAAGGCTTAAATCTACAGGAACAGAAAGAGTCTCAGTTAGAAAAATACTTCATGTAGGAAACCTGTTTGTGGGGAAACTCCAGGTTGTCTGATTCCACAGAGCGGCTGGATTCCAGGCTGTATGAAGAAACCTGCTCACTTTGAGAACACCTGTGTTTCTCTGGTCCCTGCCTGACACGAGATGTTCGTTTATAAAATTGTATTGATACTGAAGCAGTCATAGGAGAATTTTCTCACATAAATCTAATGTTCTACAACTCACTCATACATATTTTGCAACATGGCCTAATACACTGGAGCCCAGCTTCAGATATACTTATTACATATTACAGAAGGACATTTTAATGACTGTCCTGCCTGCAGACACCCAAGATGGAAGAGCTCAGGAATATGATCTGCTTAAATTATTAATTTAAAATTTCCAGACATCAAAGTAAGGTACTGAGATGCAAATTTCACATTCATTTGTTTTCTTTCTATAGATGCAGCAGTTAGTATTTAAACACATTAGACACCCAGGCTGAATTCACCCCATCTTCAACAAGATGGTAAAATCTCCCTGGCAGCTTAATGTGGGTGAATTTTCACAGCTCAAATATCTTGCTTATCTTAACAGAGGTCACAGAAATCTAATAGATGTTTATAAACATATTTTACCCACATATACCAACACATAAATGACTGATATTTGAGAGAAAGTAACTAATTACAATAGCTCTACTGCTTCACTACATTATGGATAAAATACTTAACTCTTCTCAGCTTCTGTTTTATGTCTACATGTGCAAGCACCTTGTGTGAAGTGTGTGTCTCCTCGTCTACACTGCTGTGTGCTCCAGGCTCCAAGTTGGGTGGCTTTAGGTCTGGAGGGAATGAAAGCTGCCACCATGAAGCAGTAGCTCTGTCCAGCATCCAGTCCTGAAACTTCTGCTGAGCTGGAGTCAGCAATCTTATATTTCTGTAAGGTAGAAATCAGATTTTTGACACCGTTGAAAGCACAAAGATCCACTCCACTAAAAATAAACTTCAAACTAAACCTGATGTACTATTTGTGGAGTAAACGCTAGATATTTTAAACCATTTTAGATCCTCAGCTTTGACACCAAGAGAACTGCTAAACAAGAAACCGTTTTGACATTTTATTTCTCATAACTTATGAAAGTCAAACAATCTTTTCTTAAACATTTTAAATACACCTAGATCAAAGCTTTTGTGGGTTTGTCTGCTCTGTCTTCTCAAACCCCCAGCTCATGGCAGATAGCTGCTCAGGTTCTGGTTCTGGTTCTGCCAGAGGTTTCTTGCAATCATGTTAGTGTTCCTTTAGGCCAGTGGAGAGGAAAAGCCATTATGAAGCCTTTAGTGCAAATGAGTGGCTTCATAAGACCATTATACAGGTGAGGCTGCATTGGATGATGCATCCTCACCTGCATCATCCAATCACTTTGTCCCTGCCTCAGCCAATCCTCAATCAAGAATCCCTTTAAAAGGCTCATCATCCATGGATCCACCTGCACCGCCGTGCTTCTGCCCACCTCCACCCCGTCTTCCCAGGCTCCCCTCCTTTCCTGTCTCTACTCCAGCACCAGTGTCTGGCTCCAGGAGAAGAAGACCCTAATCCTCGTCCTAAGCTGTCAATTCAAGCTGGTGGTGATTCTCAGCATACAAGTCTTCTGCTGGGGTCCAACCGCCAAAGAACCTACTTTCAAGTCAAATAAAACTCTCTAATTGCTGCTTTTGTCTTTGTGAGTCTCTCCAGATTCAATCATTTACTGTACATAGCACATTTTCAGAAATTCAAAGTCATTTACATGATTGGAAGGAAATAAAGCAAGCAATAAACCTTACACTGCAGTTGCAAACTTAAGGGAAAACAATGACCGGTTGAAAAACAGACTAAACTTTAATTTAGTTGTTAATTGTTGTGAAAATATGATTTCAGTTTAGATTTAAAGAAACTCAGTGTTTCAGTTGTTTTTGGAAGTTTGTTCCAGATGTGTGGTGCATAGAAGCTGAATGCTGCTTCTCCATGTCTGGTTCTAGTTCTGGGGATGCAGAGCAGATAAAGGCTGGTAACCTTTATCTAACCAGTTAGGTTAGTTAACTGGTACTTAACCTAACCCATTAAGTACTGCATCAGAGAGTCCAATCCAGCTTTCTAGATGTTTCAATAATTATGGTCAATTGTGTTGAACACCACACTGAGGTCCAACAGAACCAGCACTGTGGTTCTTCCACAGTCTGTTGATATGAAAGCCACTGAACACTTTGATTCTCAGGACTGTGGTGAGCATGGAAACCAGACTGAAAAACATCAAAGCAGTTGGTCATCAGGAAGCTATTTAACTGCTGCAACAGCTTTTTAGATCACTCTGCTGGTAAATGATCCTAGCCTTTGCCTTGCTACGCAATTCTGCTTGATTTTGATCTCCCTTCAGTGTTCCGCCTGGGCTTTATTAATTAATTTAAACCAAATATTTTTCATAATATGCAAGAAAAAAACTTCCTTCACCTAGTTAAAAAGCACACATTTCTCTATTAGTTTTACTCACAATAGCAAGTTATATTACTATTTTACTTTAGGATACGTTAAATCCTTGTTTCAAGTTACATGAACAAAATTTCTGATCTGATAAATAAATTTTATTAAACATCACAATGAATTCTGCTCCAAAACATTTAGTGTGAATTCTCAAGCTTTACAATCTGTTAGTAGCAATAAAACCAACATTTGCTTTAATGACACACAAGGGTTAGATCAATGTAACACACTTCCATCTCATTCACGGTGCCACACAGGAGACAAAAACACGCTGCTAAGCACACTGGGAAATATTTCCCATTTCTGTCGTTTTCTTCTTTCAGTTTCTTTATGTGCTAGCCTAAAAACTAGTTTATCCAACTCTTGAAGGTTTAACAAAATTAATAAAAAGTTAAAACAACTTACTGCTCTAAATTTGTCTTTCATAAACTCACACATTTAGGTTCAAAATCTAGATCTCGCTAAATTAAGAGACCATACTGTATAAGCAATTCAGCTTCTACATTTTTCTGAGACAATATTTTTAGTGATGTTTGCCATGAAAAAAATACTTCATGGCTAATAAGATTCGAAAAGTGTCTCTAAGGATTCTGCATAGATGTTATCATGATAATATTGCAATATTTAGATATCGGCCAAAAGTTCATTTTACAGCAACTCTGAGGAAACCATCATTCATCCTTTCTGGGACCTCTCTTATTCAAATGTTTTAGAAATATATTTTTTATTTCTAAAAAGAAACTTGATAATAGATGTACTGTTTAACTTTACAACTATGTCAGGTGGTTTCTTCTGTTTGAAAACTCCAAGAAATAAAATCTTTATTGTAAACTTAATGTTAATTTAGCAAAATTTAATATCCACTGCTGTAACTTTCTCAAGTCAAAACCCAAATTGAATGCCTGTTTTTACCTATGTATCTTCATATTTGTCTTCTTTAAAGTACTGTACCAATGCAAAAGCCTTAAAGACTTTATGAAGTTGAATTTAATTTTTCATGTAATCTGCCCAACTTTGTTGTATTTTTCCTTTTCCCAATTCTATCTTTTGTTCTCTTGCTTGCTTTAAGCCTCATTCATTCATTATGTATGTTTTTGTAATTTGTTGTACACACACAAACACCCCACCCCCCCACACACACACACATACATGCATATATGTATATGTATATACATATATGCGTGTGTGTGTGCGTGCGTGGGTAGGCGTGTGTGTGTGATATATGTTTCACTGAACTGAGGTTTTAAAAACATTTCAAAACAAGAAGGGGTTGACCATCATTTCACAGCTGTTGATATAAAACAGAGTTTCTAAAGCGCTGATATAGATACTGTTCTCAAATAAGCAGCATACCTCTCCTGTGCTTCCAGATTTGGAGTAGATGATTTTATACTTCAGATCATTTTTCAGAATGTCCTTGATGGTTTGCTGCTTTCCTCCCACAGTGATGGAGGTCAGCGGATGTGTGATGTTGAGGATGACGGTGCCCTCATCAACATCCGTGATGGAAAATTCCAAAGCGCTGATATTGCCTACCGAGATGAGACAGCAGTGATAATGAGATGTTTTGTCTGGCTTAACATATTAGGAATCAGGGAAAGTCACGTCACAGGTACAGTAGCTAAGTGAGTCCACATATCACTCACTCACTCACAACAATAAATATTTTTAGTGCTTACAATGTTGATTGAGTCAAAAAATTATAATGATCAGTTTGATGTGTTTTAACTTATGATGCCTGGTATCCATGTCCATTATCTTTTTCCTATGTAAAACACAATAAAAATAATTTTAAATATGTATACTAACATTTTGTGTAACTCAAAGTATTCAGCTAGGAAAACATGTCCTGGTTATTAAGGATATGTTTGTTTTGTTAGTATTTAAAAGTTGTTTAAAGATATAGTAGTAGTCATAGTAGTAGCTTCAATTGTCACTTGATCAAATAGAACCTCACACTGAGCCCGGTTCTGGTTTTGTTGGAGGTACCTTCCTGTTAAAGGGGAGTTTACCTCTCCACTGTTGCTACATGCATTCTCAGTCGGAGGGATTGCTGTAAAGCCAATCCCTCCGACTGAGAATGCATGTAGCAATCCCTCAGGGATTGATAATCAATTTACAATGTATGTCGTTGATTTGGAATCTGTTGCATGATTGCTTTGAACTGATCATGTTTGTAAAATGGCTGGAGATGATGTGCTGTAAATTTGTGTTACGTAAATAAACTGAATTTATTTTTAACTAAATGTACCATCTGTGACCTGTCCAGGGCTGGGTGGCCACCAGCACCCCCAACAACCCTACTAGGAGTAAACATGTAAGATGATGGATGGATGGGGTGGATTGGTATACTTATCTTGAACTTAAAAAGATTGAACAGATTAGATTTTGTGCCGAAATGTGGTTTACCTGTGCACTTTGTGTAACGGTTATGTGTAATCTCTTAGATATTTCACATTAGAAGTTGGTGGCTGAAAGTGATAATTTGATAAGTGTCAGTGGACTGGCCAGAAAAAGTGTACATTTTTTTGTTTTTAAGCTTTTGGAGTTGCCAGTTTTCATTTTCGTTTGATTAAATATAAAAGGATTAAAGCAGGGGTGTCAAACTCCAGTTCTCAAGGGCCGCAGTTCTGCAACTTTTAGATGTGTCTCTGCTGCACCACCTGAACACAATAATTAGGTCATTAAGGCTCTGGAGAAATGATCTACACAAGGAGGAGGTAATGAAGCCATTTCATTCCAGTGTTTTGTACCTGTGGCACATCTAAAAACTGTAGGTCTGTGGCCCTCGAGGACTGGAGTTTGACACCTGTGGATTAAAGGGTCAGAGCGCGTTGACCACTGCATCCCAGTTCTTTCCCAGTTTAGAAAATGTGTGAATAAATCTTGAGGAAAGGAAACAGAAGCAGCGAACATTGAAAACCTAATGAGTGATAAAATGCACTACATTATCGAGAGAACAGAAGATAAGTTGATGAACATAACTTTTAGTGTCTGTTCTTGACTTTCATGTTTCAATTAACATTTTGGGTAAAATAATGAGGAGAAAAGCTCTATGCTAAAGAGGTGGAGCCAGATTATGGTCTTTGATGAAAAGGGATTGAAGCTGGGGGGGAAGTTTTAGTCATGAACTGTTATTGGATGAGAATGGAATTTGGATTAGCAAGAAAGTCATAAATGGAAGAAAATGCAAAAGCTGTCAAGTGCTCACATGTCTGTGTGTGGGTGTTTGGTAATGTGATACCTACTCTCTTTGTAGGGGTTAAACATTGGGGCATAGGTGTGAGGAAAGTCATAGTCCAAGCCAAACTCATCAGCAAGGTGGTCAGAGTCTGCTCTGATATCAGCTTCATAGTTCCTGTGAAGACAGAAAATCTTTCCTAAATTTTCTCTCTTTCTGGGGTTTGTTTGTTCTGTACTGAGCAGCTGCCAACCCCCATCCAAACTCGTACAGTTTGCCTGACTGAGTTTAACTTCAGCATTTACTCTGACTTTTAAAGCCGCTCAATCACGGTTGTGATGCAGGCAGCAAACCTTAGCGCATCAGTTCCTGTCTATATTTCACTGAAATTTGATCAGGCAGTTTAATTCTATTAATTTTATATTTATGTTGTCAATTCATAGCACATGTTGTCTCAAAGACAGTTACAAGTCTGTGGTATTTTGGGGGGATATTTTTCAAAGCAACTAACACCCTGAGCAGAAAACATTGAATTAACAAAGACAGGAAGCAGCAGGAAGATAATAGTCATAGCTACTAATTTCATTTCTTCAGACCTGATGCAACACATATAAATGTAGACTTATAGAATTAAAGGTGAATATTCCTGAACTACCAAGTTTTATGTTGATTTTTAAGAAATGTTGCCCTTTCTAAAGTTTTTCTAGAACATTTCAACTTCTTTCATAAAAGAATATTACACTCATGTATCAAATTTCAAATTAAATCCCTTCAAGTGTTCATTAAAGGTACCTTTGTCTCTCTCTATAGTTTTACAAGAGATGGTAGAAGTTACTTTAACTCATCATAATGAAAAAATGGTGATAGAAAAGGCAATTAAAAAAAAAAAACTCTGAGAAAAATATATTTATTTTATAAAATAAACTGTGAAAAGTTTTAAATGTCATCAATAAGGTCTCACTTGTTCGATGCTTCAAGCTGTTGAGTCAAATCACATTCAGTCTCTGACATGCTGAAGCAGTTATCAACATCCATCCAGTTGTGATCTCTGAAAGGTTTATGACAAAATTACATTTTAGCAGAAGAAAAACCTCCAAACAGAACAAGACAATTATTTTAGACCAAAGAAACAAACAGCAGATGTTGTAAACAAGAAGAGGTTAGACGAAGTCATTGTTTTGTAAGTCACAAGTAAATCTCAAGTCAAATTTCAAGTGAAGTCCCTAGTAAACGCATGCAAGCACCAAGTCAAGATAAAATCCTAGACTTTTGATTTCAAGTATTAAACAAGTCATTTGATCAATTACTTTTATTAATTACTGGGTGATAATTCATAACATTTGAATTGTTAAAATAATTTTGAAAAGTGTTGTTGATTGTCTGAACAACCAGCGATAGAAGCTGAACTTCAAAATGCTGGAACATTACTAGTGATGTTACTTTTTTCTGGAAATATTTACCAAAAAAAATTCAACTCTCACAAAACAGGAAAAAAAATATTATCCAGAATAAAAGACAAAATAAATCAATTTCCTATAGACATTGCAAATATTCCCCATGTCAACCAACTGCAACAGTAAATCCCTGATTTATAATATTACTTGATAAAGATCAAATCCTTAAATTAACAAATCTAATTATTTATTCATCTGTATCAAAACAGGCTTTGTTGTAGAGTTGATTTTAATGGAAATGATTACTGCAGCATCTACCTGCTCAGATGCACTTTAGCTTAAGACCCAAAGCTCAGAGACTTGCCATGTACACTTTTGGCTCTCCAGGCAAGAAGGACGGAATGATGTTGAGTCTTTGAAAAAGGAATAATGAGACTGGTACAAAAACTGTTAATCCCAGAATGCATTGAATTTACCTACTTTCAGTTTATATCTTTCTAATGGACGTTCTGAAGGAAGGGGAATGAATTGGTGAGACATAGATTAGCGTGTGAGAGCTCTGTGTTTGCTGGCGAAGTGAGGCACAGCAACTTTGAAGTATCCCTGGATCCAGAGTACATACAGTTGATGATTTTATTCCAGCCTTGACCCTGGCCTATTAAAGCTCTGCAGAGAGGATGCTGTCTCTATTTCAGTTGCTGAGCCGACGTTGCTAACCACCTGTCACTACTTCCCATCCTTACTGGAATCCTGGAGCTGAGCAAAAAACCATGGTCCCACACACATTGTCCTGCCACTGCACTGTTCTGCACCAGATCAAGTTCACCCCACAGTCTGAGCTAACATGGACCAGCCAAACAGTGCCGCCACCTGGCAGCACTCACGCTGCGCTGGTGACAGTTGTCTCAACTGTCAACAGCTTGAAATTACCAACAGGTCTGAAGGAACATTCTGGTCTGCAATTAAAGTCTTACTGAAAATGCATTAACACTATTGTATAGAATGGTGCTGCTGTAACCTATGGGACATTTGGATGACTCTGTGCACAAATCATCTTTTCTTCTTTCCCAACTTTTCCCAAACCTCTTGGATAGCTCTGGATGAACAGACATCGACAGCACCGTCATCATCTTTGCTTTCTTTGTAGTATGCAGAATGAAAGCAGATAAACGGAACAGTAGAAGCAGTCCACAGGAGGTGGAATTGCTGGAAAATGGTTAGGACCATGCGCTGGGCAGTTTAATTATTACGTGCCTGGCATACCCATGAAACCAGACAGAAAACAAACTTTCTACTTATTTTAAGATCTCAAGTCTTTTCAAGTAAAATGTTTCACATTCAATTGAAGTCTTAAGTCATTGGTATGAAAGTATAAGACTTAGGACTTAGTCAAGTCCTAAGTCTTTTGAAGTTTTATCAAGTTAAGTCTGAAGTCACAATTTTGTGACTTAAGTCATGGAATCTAGATTCCAAGTCATGTGACTCTGCCTAAGTCTAACAGGCAACAACTGATCATTAAAGGCAAGATAAAAAAAATGTATCCTCACTTACTTTTCAGAGTACATGACGGTATATGTATGCTCAGACTCTTCAACAGTCCATTTGAGAATAGTTTGAAAATCTAGAGATGTCCAATGAACATTCTGTGCTTTGGGAACAGAAGTGTCACCTGGAAATATGAACAGAAAATATTTGTCTCTTTAGAATGGAAGCGTTTTTTACTCCTTTCACTGAAAGTTTAGCATTATGATATGTGGCTTTACGTTTTGTGATTCTATGATCTTCCTTCCTTATTTTCTTCTGTTTGAGAGTAAAATACTCAACACATTATGCTTGATACACTTTCATTAAACATACATTCACCACCATTTTAAATTTAATGTACAGTAATGGAACAAAACATTCAATGAACAATGGTCCAAGTTTTGCCTTTTCTTGCTAAAAAAAACAGGTTCTGTTCTCTAGAAGACTTGGCAGTCTAAAAAAGTTCAAATGAAATCAGATGATGCTGTTCAACAATTTTGTGTCCATGAAGATGCAGTGTCATCAAAGGTGAAGGAAAAATACCATAAATTGCACTATCTCTGTCTAATTACATATAGATATCCATATAGTATAATATTTGTAACTTTCTTTGACACCACTTGTGGTTTTTAATGTAGGCTATTTGGGTGACATTAGAAAATTCTCAGATACTTTCTTGCATTTTAATTGGTTGAGTAGAGGGAGGGGCTTCGCAAGGGTGCCATTCATTTGAGAACCACCACTGACCGGCATTACCCGGTAGGAGGGGTTCACACAGGGCTGTGGTCAGAAAAAGGGAAGCACTCTTGCACATTTGGTGACTTTTCAAAACCCTGTAGGAACTTTCTTTATCTCAAAACGCAGCGAGAAACAAATCTAGAGGCTTTATTTTGTGTTACTGGAGACTCTGGGGACAAAAATCACCAATCACTCTGCAGTAACTATCCTTACTGAGCAAGCAGTTATAGCTGCCATGAACCCCTCCCACTTCCTAAACACTGCAGTCAGTCTCACACAGCTGCTGTGCAGTCAGAGCAGAGGAGATCCATTCCTCTCTGTGTCCACATTGCAAAGAAATCACATGTGCAAAGCTGAGAAACACTACTGATCAATGCTCACCATTCCAACTCCCACCTCACCATGGGGGTGTATGTCTGAGTTGAGATGGTTTTATACATTAAGGTGGGCTGTGATGTAGACATCCACCAAGTTGTACCATGGCAACCAATAGAAAACTTCAGCTGCTATGTACACCCTTCAACCCAATGGACCTGAGATTCTGCGTTCTTTGGGTGTCTCAAAGTGTTATTGTTAATTTAGACAATTGTATTCTTTAAAGCTGCAGTATGCAACCTTTACAAAAATGTGTTTTTTTTAACTGTCACCATGTCCTCCTGACAGTAAAATATCCATCCATCCATTTTCTAACACCCTTGTCCCTAGTGAGGTCAGGAGGTGCTGGTGCCTATCTCCAGCTAATGTTGGGTGAGAGGTGGGGTCTCTCTGGACAGGTCACCAGTCTGTCACAGGGCAACACAGAGACAGACAGGAGCAACAACCATGCACACACACACACACACACACACACACACACACACACACACACACACACACACACACACACGCACACACACACACACACCTAGGGAGAATTTAGAGAGACCAATTAACCATGAAAGACCATGATTTTTTTTCAGACTGTGGGAGGAAGCGGGAGTACCTGGAGAGAACTCACCATGCACACATGCAAACTCCATGCAGAAAAACCCGGGCGGGGAATCGAACCCAGGACCTTCTTGCTGCAAGGCAACAGTGCTACCAACTGCGCCACTGTGCAGCCCATGACAGTAAAATATAAGACAAGATCAAGCTTCTCCACCTTCTCCCTATTAATTGCGTCCAAAGAAATGCACCCTGGTCACAAACAACCAATCAGAACCAGTAGGAGGGTCTTAGTGCTATCAATCAACCTCATCTACATGCTGCTCATTGTGCTAATTGCAGAGAAACAGCTTAGTGTTCCAGAAAAACTGTTAATCTGCCATCATTGTTGGGCATACAAACTAGCTTTAGCATTCATGGCAGGCTCTGCTGTGGTGAACTATCTGTAAATTGACAGCACTAAAACCCTCTTTCTGGTTCTGACTGGTTGTTTTTGATGGAGCTGTGTATTTTATGGCCGGTCCACAGGGAGAAGGCTGAGGACCTTAATTTTTTTCACAGATTATCTGTGTTATATTATACTGTCACAACCTGGTGATAGTTTTAGCAAATGTATAAAAGATATTTTTTATACTGCATCTTTAATACTGGTGCTAACGTTACTATGAGGCGATGTGGCGACAGTGGTAAGAGTTTGTCCTGCAATCGACAGGTTGCCAGTTCCATCTCCGCTCTTTCCACTTCTGTCATTCTGACCTTGGCCAAACGTGTCACTATCAGTCTTACACTCCTCAGTCAGTCTGTCAGGCTCTGTTAGTCTGAGTGTATGAATCTTTGTGTGAATGAGTGACTGACTGAATGTAGTGTGGGGTCCTCTGGTCTTGATACAGCACAAGTACAAGCCATTTATCAAGATCTCCACCCACAGAATTATAATCTGTTACAGATCAGTTAAACAGACTGATAAGTGCTGACCATAGTGTTTTATTTCTGCTAAAAGTAAAGCTTTTATCTGAATCCGCAGGTGAATCAATGAAAGGGTTCAATAAAAAGCAGGGTATCACATGCTGAAAATGTTATGTTCCTCTGTATTCCTTCAACAGGCAGAATAAACATGAACTTTTTACTCTGAATCCGATGTGAGGTGGAACACCAGAAAGGAGAAAAAGTTAAACAGTTCCTGAAGATAAACTAAATCATATAAGGTCTGACCGGTGGGTTTCTGAGAAGGCTGTTTATTCACAGGGATACACTGGCAAGTCAGTAAACATTCAGACAATTTCCAACCTAATATCATCCAACTATGTAAATAAAATGTACCTCATTGTTAAATTACTTAGGTTGTTTGCAGACGATTGAACTTCTCTCTTACAGACCAATAGACTAGTTATACTCAGTAATGGCATGGTATCCAACAGAAGTAAACCATAAACATGACAGCACCATTTCAAGTGCACTGTGTGGAGTTTTCATAGAGAGGCTGGTGCAGATGACTTGTACCAGAACAGAAGAAAACAATGATCTCATGACTTACCTGTGGTCATGCTCCAAGCAGTCATACATGCTCCCACAGACAGCAGAGTTTTTATACAAGCCATGTTAACACACTAGAATACTTTCCAAGGCAATCTGTGGTAACTTCACTAACTACCTGAGCTGAAAAGAAGCTCATCTGGTTTTCAGCGGCTCAGACTGTTTTTATGTAGCAGGGCAGAGAGCGTGGGAGCTGCAGTGAGGTGGAGCTAGGGGAACATTCAGGGTCCGCCTGCTGTGTGCTGATTCTTTCCACATGTTTGCACATATGGGGCTCAGTCTGAATTCCTCCCTAAAAGTCCATGTTGAAGGGCATGAATGCCTTATGACTAATTGTACACATTCATTTGGAAATTGGGAAACTTGAGTTTCAGTAATTTGTATTTCTGAGGAGGACTAAGTGAGGACAAAGCAGTGAGTAACACATTGGAATTGCATGTAGTCTGAAAAAGGTTTGTGGTCTGGAAATTAAAACAAGCTATTCTTCTCATCAGTGGTTCTTTTGTAAGAAACAAACAGCTTGAGCTCTTGTTGCCTTGACAACTGAGAAGCTTTGTGGCCTGACCCAGATCAGACTCACCATAAACCACTTTAGTTCCAGAGAATTTGCTCATTTTGTTCACATTAGCTCTTAGACAGATAAGTGGGTCAAAAGTGATTCGGTGAGTGTTCTTTTGCTATATCTTTTTAATAAAAGTCATCATTTCATTTTCCAGGCGTTCCTCAAAAATGTGTTATTGAGATTATACCATTTGAAATTTGATCTTACCTCTGATACATTTAGCAGAATTGACATTTTCACAAAACTATGCAAGCTTCCTATCCTGAGGGAATTTTTCTGCTATAATCCAAGAGCACACATTGTCAGTCTGAAAGCAGGATTTCATGTCTTTCTTCTCAAAACGTGTAACGCTTGTACTCAAAACTTCTCACATTCACACTTAGTCTCTGGTCGGACTCTCTGCTCGCTTTTGGCAATGCCTCTCAGCCAATAGAGGCGTTACCAAATGAAAATGAAAAGCATTAGTGCTTCTACAGATTTGTTGAAACTGTCACAATGTCGTGACAGTTTGGTATGAGGCAGATAATCTGTGAGATCAAGTTGTCATTTCCCAGTACTCCCAGTAATAACTAGAAACAGCCAATCAAAGCCTGAAATGCCTCCTGGGAGTGCCTTAGTGCTGTCAATAAGGCTTGTGTATGCGCTTGGTTTGTGCTATGCTGCAGCTTCTTCCTGAGAGCAGAGGCTTCCAGTGACGTGCGGTCAGGGGAGGCAGGTGAGGCAGTGCCTCACCAGCCATCATGGAAAGAAAGAAAAGATATAATCATATTAAAAAAAGAGGATCATTTAATGCTAGCTTTGGACAAAACGTTTGGCTCCTGCTTCCTCTTTAAATTTTGCCCGGGATCTTCGACGAGTGACGTTCTCAGTGGGCGACGTGGAGCGACCGCGTGCTGGTAAAACGAAACAACAACAAAGCGTGTTGACGTCACAGATCACAGAGTTTAATCTCATACAAAGCAATCGACAACAAAGCTGCAGAGGAACAGAGATATGCATTTTCTCATAAAAATAAAAAACACACAAGGGGGAAGACAGACGAACACAAAACACATAAGACAGACAAAGGCGCCCAAAATGTGGAGGAAAAGATGGAAAAAACCTCTCAGACTCTCCGGTGCTGACCTGAAATTTTAACCAAAGAGGCGTTTCCCTATTTAATATATGCAAAGTAGGCGTTCTGCTCTTCGACCAATTAGAACTCCCTCAGGCCCCCAGAGAAAGTTGGGACTTCCTGATTTATAGCAAAGGCGTCTGTTTTTTATCTAAGCAAAGGGCGGACTACCCCGTGGTCATCTCTGCCTGATACGGAAGATCCCTGGCGCCAAAGAGTCTCCTGCTCTATCGGAATTGTAAATTTTATTACTGTGTCTGTCAAAAGGGGGAGGAAAAAAGGGCCCTGCTCTGTCTGCTTACCGCATCTCAGACGAGACCTGTTCCAAATAAGAGTATTGTATATAACTATTACACATGTCGTATATTAGCTGTATTAAACGCCAACAAATAATCATTTTTCTTAACAATCATAAAGTAATTTAAATTGTTATATTCATCCGGTGGTTTGTACTAAAAAATATTTAATTTTCATGTAGCTTCACCAATTTCGATTTTTATTTGTTCAAAATCGCTGAATTTTCTTATTTTCCCATTCAAATGCTTGGAAGCGATGCCGGTGAGGCAGCAGCGAGCTCTGCCTCACCTTGGATTGCGCAACCCCTGGCTCTGCGCTGGCTGCTAAGCGGAGAGAGCATGTTGCTGTACGGCGTCAATAAAATGGTTTAAACAAATTTAATATGTGAACTTATTTCCAATAATTTAGCTTATGTATATAATGTACAGTGCTTTTTGTCACCAACTGTGTTTGTGTAACGTGTTTCGTGTAATGAGCGATTATAAACGGCAGAGAACAGGTTCGAGGTGAGGCAGGCAGTTCTCTTGCCTCAAGGCAGGGGGCGCTCAAGATCCCAGACGTTCGTCTTGTTCACTCCTCAACTGCCGAGTAAGTGACAGCGAGCTAGGCTAAACGATTCGGGAAGCAAGTCAAGTGCAGCGATAGATTTTGTGAGCTACAGTTTGTATGTGTAAGGATGCAGAAGTGAAACATAACCTGTAAACTGCTGTCAATCTATGCATCTATTTGCAAATCTGATTCTGATGACGTCAGTGCCTCACCAGCTATGAACCTCACCGCACGTCACTGGAGGCTTCCATCAATGCTCAGGCTAGTTAGCATGGCCATTGGCAGTGTTGGGTAGTAACGGATTACATGTAACGATGTTACGTAATTTAATTACAAAAAAAGACTAACTGTAATTCGTTACAGCTACAATGAGAAAATATGTAATTCAGTTACAGTTACTTCCGAAAATATTAAGAATTACAAATTTAGTTACATTTTAAAAAAAATATGAACAAAAACCTTTGCGAAATATGTAATGATATTTTTATTGCCTTGCGCCCTATATAGCCGTTTCCCGCTACGGCTCCTTGTCTCTATCATATCTGCCGCCGCAATGCCACTGATGGTCCATCCTGTGCTGGTGGAGCCTCCTGGAGGAACAGCAAGCTGCGGACGGTTCCATTTCAGCTCAAGCAGCGCATCAAAAATGACAGCCTTCCAGCACTGGAAATATAACGAGCATTTCATTTACACATGTGAAAATGGCTCAAATTTAACCGTGCAGTGCAAGAAGTGTTTGCCGGCTATCAAGAACTTGTCCACGTCGAAGCAATCTATGTCAAACCTGAGGAAACATTTAGAGGTAACTGCAACTCACTGATAGACGAAGCGTATTGTTTTACGAATATCTGACTGTTTGGTGTTGATGCATGACAAACGTTGGAATCTATTCTTTCCCATGAGACATTGTATGCAATGTGCTAGTGTTATGGTTTTCATGATGAACATAAAGTAAACTAGAAAATTCCTGAAGAAATTTAACTGGGGCCTGCCAAAGTGTGCCCGTCGGTTTGGACCCAGCGTTCTGATGCTAAAAATTAGCATCAATGCTAAGCTTAGCTAAATAGTAGTCACTAGCTTGTGGAATTTTATAACTTGCTTCGCAAGTCAGTCACTACTCTCCTTATGCATTGCTATGGGCAGGCCCCAATTAATGCTACTTTGAACACATAATTATTAATTATAGTATATTTTTCTTCTATCTTTTTTTCTCTCTCTCTTTTCAGAGGAAGCATCCAGGCGTTCTTCTGAAAGGCACGTTTAGTCCATCTGATACTCGCGAAGATGACCTGGCAGGCAGTTCTACCCCAACTCTTGACACTACGTTGTAGTGTCCACAGTTGTTTTGCTTGTCTAACATAGTGATTGAGTGATTTTGGAAAACTATTGTTTTTCCCGTTTTGATTTTGAATGATATGTTGCAAACACTTCTATTTTTGTCAACATTCCATTGACTGTTAAATGTTCAATGACTAACTTGACTACCCATCGTGCATCTTAATTCTTGATGCACTGTATTGTGCCGTGTTTAATTTTACAAGCAAGGGTGTGCAAAGAAAAAATCAAGAAAAATAAAATGTGATGTAAAAGTCTTACTTTGCATATTTATTACTAAACTAGAGCACTTCATTGTCATTGCACATGTATGAAGTAATGAAATGCAGTTTGGCATCTAATCAAGTGCAACGTGTGCAGATTGTACAGCATGCAGTATTTAGAGCCTGGGGGAAGAGCAGAAAAGAGTATGGCCCGATGAGAGGAGTCTGAGAAAATCTTACATGCCTGGTGCTGGCATCTCTTCTTGTGGACCTCCTGTGATTGCCTGTCAGCAATTCCCTCTCAGCTTAGTGCTCTTTTAAGGTTCCCACTCAGTTCTCAAAAATTAAATGTTGAACATGGGTCAATACTCATTAAAATCTCAAAGTAATCAAAAAGTAATCAAAAGTAATTAGTTACATTACTTTTTAAAAGTAATCGAAAAAGTTACACTACAATTACATTTTAAACAAGGTAACTTGTAACTGTAACGGATTACATTTTTAAAGTAACTTACCCAACACTAGCCATTGGATATGGCCATACTAACTATGCTGCATTCTAACTATGTTGCAGTCGAACCCAGGACTGCAACCCAGGAATGCAGTCCTGGGTTCGATTCCCGGCCTGGAGTCTTTATGCATGGAGTTTGCATGTTCTCCCTGTGCATGTGTGGGTTCTCTCCTGGTACTCCGGCTTTCTCCCACAATCCCGCCTCTCGCCCGGAACGTTAACTGGAGATAGGCACCAGTACCTCCCAACCCCACTACGGGCAAAGATGTAAGAAAATGGATGGATGGATGGATGGATGGATGGATTGATGGATATATTTATAAAAGTTACATACTGCAGCTTTAATTTCACTTGGGAGAGGATAGGTCAGGAGGGACGCTGCTGGTGACTGACTCATCTGTTAAGTGGTAAAAGATACACTTACAAGTTCAATATATCAATATGTTGGTAATTTCTTTCCTTAAGTCATTAAGTGCTAGTGAAAAGAAGGCAAACAGTCTGTAGCTAAGCTAATCTCGCACAGTCTACCCACCTCTCTATGAGAAAAACTGGGTTACAAACTGACACTTTTACCTTTTTCTCTCTCCCTCTCTATTTTTTTGAAAACCTAACTTTATTATTTTTCTTAGCAGCATAGTAACTGCCACAGTCGTTCTTGTCTTCCACTGTTTGCTGCTGAACATCGTCCCCGTCAAGTGCGCTAAGCAGGAACAACCATTTCATGCAGGGGGGTGTTCAGTGCAAATGTGTGCTTTTTGGTCTGGGGGTGGTAACATTTAATTTTTACTGTTAAAAACAATTTTAGAAAACATAGTATAATTAATTTTGTAATTGACAGGGCCCCATTTTTTTAAAAAAATTCTATGAAAAGAAAAAATTGTGGAGGGCCCCCTGTTGGTCAGGGGCCCTTGGAATTGTCTTAACTTTCCCCTCCTATATGGCACCCTTTCATCAGTGTCCCAATCCTGTGATAAAACCAAACAGAAACATTAAAACAGGCAAATGTTGCAAATTGTTTGTACTGCCGACATTGCTTTCCAGTTTTGTGTGCTAAAGGAAAAATATTTACTGAAATGATTTGTGTTATGCTAAGTTGCAATGCTGGCATCTGGAAGACAGCCACTGGCCTATGAGACTTCTATGAGAACTTAACAGGCAGATTATGTAGAAGTCAGTGGGGCCATGACTATGTAGAACTGGGAGACCTCAAAGTACAGTGGTCCAAATCGCTGTCACATCTGGTTTCTAAAGGTGGATATTAATAAATAGTTTAACCAACTAGTGATGTTAGAAATATTCAACTGACTAATCAGGAGCATCCCAAACCCTCTCGTAGTCAAATTCATTTCAACTGTTCACATAGTGGCACTATAGAGTCTATATATATCCAATAATTAATCTTTGCCTTGAAGATCTTGATAAGGCATAGTGTGTAGCAGCGCAAAATCCTCCTACAAGTTGTTAGTGAACCTATTGCAACAAACAGCAAAAATCATAAAGTTCAACTTCAACCTAGGGCTCTTGCTTTCTAATACTATTTCTCTAAATAATCCTTTTTCCTGTCATGAAATGGTGTGGTGAAAGCGGTGAGGGAAACACAGCAGACCCAGAGGAGATGAAATGATGATTTAATGGTGAAAATATCCAAAATGGCTCAGTCCAATGCACAATCCGAACAGTCCACAAACCTGGCAGCACAGCAGAGTGGACGCTAGGGCTCAGCACTGGTAGCAACAGGTCAAACGATAGGACAAAAGAGACTGGTGCAACAACAACACAGAATAGACAAGGACCCGACTAGAAACAAGGAACACAAGTGGGGTTAAATACACAGAGTGTAATCACAGAACGAGACACACCTGGGAACAATCAAAGGGAGACAGGACAACACGGAGACACAGATACACAGGAAACTTGAAATAAACAGACAGAAAAACACAGATCCTGACATTTCCCCTATTAGGCAGTCCTTAAAATTCAACAACAGTTTTAAATTTAAGGGAATGAAAAAATGTAAAATGTATAACTTGAATTTTATCAGACCACCAAGATTATGTTGGAAACTTGACCAACCTTGCATTAACTAAGGCCTGAACAAGCTAATGTTATGCCTATTTGGTTCCTTAGCAACCTAAGCAGTTTTTGCAAGTGTGTATGAACAGACACACTTCATAACTTACATTATTATCCTTTAAAAGAAGCAGGACAGCGCAAAAGCCGAAGCCAACAGGTTTCCCTCCGTTCTCCATCCTGTGTGCTGACCTGAGCAGAAGGTTAGTTAACTTTTGTACGTCAAGGTAGCTGTTGGATTTTACAGTGTAGGGTAGGGCTATATACCTACCCACTGGCGGGTCAGTGGGTTGGTATGTTTCTTTCACGCTTGACAAGAAAACCAAGGTGCCATGAAATCTTTTGGCACCATGTGTAAGTCATTTAATAAGAATGTTGAGTGAAACATTGCTGTAGTTTAAAGCTGATGAATCTGCTAGTGTTGTTGTAACCAAGCAGATGTTTTTGCTCTTTGCATGCCTGACCAACACATCATGAGTTTTACCAGCACAGATTTATTAGTTCATAAACATGTAGCATGTAGATGGAGTAAACAAGAATATTAGCAGTAATCTGATCTGTGCTGTGCTCAGCAGAGTGCATTCCTGAAGGAGCTGACTAAGGCCTCAGGGATGGTTAACGCTCCTTTTTTGGTTAGAAGAAACACAAGATTTGTGCTCAGTAAAGTCCGATATCTTGTGGGAATGTCCTTATTTTGAGAGTATCAGTTTCCTAGAAACGTAGTCGAAAATCATCATGCTGTCATAGAAGATTTAAGGGAAGTATAAAATCTGATTCATCTTATGTTGTCAGAAGCATCTCATTCAACAGCTGACTCATTCATGTTCAGACTGGACGTAAACCTAACCCTTTATTTAGTTCTATTCTACTTTATGTACCCAGTGAACATTCTGACCTCCCACATTACTCAGTGGGATTTGGATGAGTTTTCTGTTTATTCTCATTACACAATTATTATTTTAACATTTGACCCAGAATGATATTTGCATGTTTTGACCCTTTTCTCATTCATGGATTGAAAAATTGCACAACATAAGGTCCTATAAAAACTTATTTTAACAGTTCTTCAAAGGCTAAAGAAACATTACTTCATTCCAACTTAAAAACAAGAAAACTGATTTCGACTAAATGAAAACATCATGTCTCTGTTATATCACAAAAATGTGGGTAAGCTGGGTGGGGAACCCAATTAGCATCCCTTGGGCTTTTGGACTCATGTATTCCATTACATGATGCCCTTTATTGCCAAAAACATTGTATCACTCCTTTAAATCCTTAACTTGGAGTTCCAATCACATGGATGTATTAAATTGGGCACCTCCACCCTCATCCACTCTGACAGGTTTAAAGCAGTAAAATCTGCCAGCGTCCCAAATAGAATCTTAGGGTGAAGGCAAGGAGACCTTCCAACCTGAAGATCCACCTTAGCTAAGAGATAAGTTGTCAAATTAATCAGAAACAAACTTCTTGGTTGAATAAAAAATTATTTTAAATCACAAACTGACAGAAGACAAATAATGGCTTACATTTTTACCGTTATAAGCATTTCGTCAAATTGGTCATTCTCAGGAACTCAGTTTAATTCCAGAGGTACCATGATAAGACATATTCACAGATTCACCTGTTTGAGGAAAAGTTGTGGATTGTTTTCATAGCGCATATTGGAGATATATTTTAAGAAAACACACAGCTTGAGAAGCTGAAGTATGTTGGTGCAATGCTACTTGACATTTGTAATTCAGTCACTGTAGTGCCAACAGACAGGTTCCTCTGTTTTCATAATTAACTATGTTTACACTATTAAGATAGGCAGTGACACACATTTTTAAAGAAGGTCTCGGGTGTTTTCAGATTTCAGCTAGTATTTGTGAGTAGGTGTGTTCCATGAGGACCTACTCACCCAGGATTGCATTCCCAGGGATCCTGGGAATGTGATATTACAGTGACAGCCCAGCTTTTTATTGGGTTCAATTCCTTAGTTCCAGTGTGTAAATAACTCCTAATGCTTCAGCATACCAAAACATTAAAGCTCCCAACTTTGTGGGAACAGTTTGGAGATAACCCCATCCTGTTGCAACATGACTGCATACCAGTGAACAAAGAAAGGTTAATAAAGACAGCAATCCGAGAGTTTCATGCAGAAGAATTGCAGCCAGCACATGTCCTGACTTCCACCTGATAGAACACCTTTAGGATGAATTAAATCAGAGACTATGAGCCTCACATTCTCATCTCATCTAATATCTGACCTGAGAAATGCTCTTGTGGAGCAATGGACACACTTCTTAACCTTCAAGAAAACCTTCCTAGACAAGTTAAGGCCACAAAGGGTGAGCCAACCAAATATTTAACCCTGTGGGTTACAAATGGGACATCGGTCAAGTTTATGTGTTTGAAGGATCAATTAAGCGAATTAGAGTTTCCATTAACATTACAATCTTACAGTAGTGTGAGTTTTAATTGACACATTGCTGCACTCTTGTGGCTGCACACTGAAATATTTTACAAAGAAGCAGCTTGACCAGCGAGAGCCGTTCAAGGTAGCTTGCAGACTTAAGATGATTCACCTGAGTTTGTGAATGTGATCAATGACAGCTGGGGGTGGGAAGGAAAGGTAGAATTTGAGTTACCATAATACTGAAACATATTTTTAGTGAAAAATATAACCGTAAAATAACTTTAATAGTTATATATTTAAATAAACAGTAGTATTTATTCTTTCCAAAGTTTTTCCTGTGTAAATGTTATTTCTGCCATCAGTAAGTAACATCCAGTCTATCACTTTACTACACGTTAGTCTTTATGGTCAGACTTTACCTACAAACAACATCAGGGCATAACTGCCAGAAAAAAAAAGGCTTGAACATAGAGTAACAGCAGAGACAGGCACAATTATTTACTTGGTGGAATCATTTTATGTTTTTGTTATAACATTTTTCTGTTTCTCTAAATTATTCTAGGAATATATTAGGAATAGATTGTGAATAAAACACATAGTGCTATTAACATGAGTTTTATTAGAGGTTTCTATGCGTACTGTTTCTTTGCAGTTGGGCAGGCTTTACAGGTTTAATTTTACCCTGTGTTTGGACTGGAAAATGTCAAATCTGGCAACAGTGTCGAATTTTTGTTATTAATGAGCATGACACGCATGTCATGCTGGATAGAAATATGACGCAGCTTCTATGTGAGCGTTTAAAAAAAGAAGCGGCCAGTGTCTGTCCGCACGGAGACACGAAACTGTCAGTCTGATATTTATGAACTTTGGGACCTGCATTAAGAATGATATCTTCTAATCTCCCAAGATGCAGAATCCGAGTGGATGCCAAACCTTATGACTGAAACCTTTGTGGATCCGATTGAAATCGTGTCAGTGTTCATCGAAGCCAAGTTTGGCGCCTTGTACTTGACCTACCAGTAGGCTGCAGTGATGACAAGCAGGCTGCAGGAGTGCTACGTTTGAAATCACTGCGTTGGTTATTCGGTAAGTTATTTTTTGGAAACCTAACTCTAAGTTGTTTGTCTTTTTCCACCGATGACGTTAGTAAAACCATTTTTTTGTGTCTAAACAGAGCAGCACACAAGGAGAGACCTGACCATGGCCTGTCAGTGGCGGTTTGTTTGGTTGCTGCCGTCCCTGAAACATATGAGATATATCTGGAGCTAGCACTTCATCGATTATGGATATACTACAATCAAGCTGAGGATTGATTCCGTCAAGCTGCAGTGAATGGCTCAATATCATCAGCTGTATTTTTGGTTGGTACAAACTTTTTAAACTACTTTAATAATCAACTGAGCTTATTGTACTAGCAAGTGAAGTCCATGTGACTGAACTGAAATTATTTCAAAGTGCATTGAGAGACAACATTTCTTGTGAATTGGCAAAATATAAAATTTAATTTTCAAACTAACAAATGAGCGTCACCAATAAACAATATAAAATACCAAACAAAACCCCCAAAAACCAATACAAAAAGTTCAAAACCCCAAAAGTAGATATCAAAAGGTTCAAAGCTTATAAATATAATGTTAATTCACAACAATGTTGTTGTCAAGGCATTTTATGAAAAGTCATTTCAGGTTCAGTTAATTAGGTTAACTGAACCCAATTAACTGAACCTATAAATAGGTTCAGTTAATTATAAAGTAGTTTAAAAAGTTTGTACCAAATAGCAGCAGATGGTATGGAGTCATTACTTATGGCATTCACTCCTCTTGACCAGCAGGGGGCGACAGTAAATTGTTTGTGTTGGGTTGACTTTACAGCAGTCCCTCATACAGAGCATGCATGAAGTGACAGTGAAGAGGAAGCACTCCCCTCTAACAGGAGCAAACCAACAGCAGAACCAGAACCAGACTCAGTACCAGCATCTGCCATGACTGACTGGAGGTGAGAGAAGACAGAGCAGAGACTAGCAGGACAACAACAACAACAACAGGTCAACTGACCAGGTCAACTTTCTATGTTCCTGGAAGTGAAAAGGAGATGGAGAACAGTTAGGTGATGGCAGCATCATGTCAGCCAATGCTCTTTTTCAGGAAGCCAACACAGCTAATCAGAACACCAGACCAGGTGTAGCTTCTATGGAGAGAAAAATAACTGAGAAAAACAAAAAGTTTAGTTTCTAGCTAAACCTTTTAGTTAGAAACGGTTTAATTTCTAACTAAGCTTCTTCTTTAGTTAGAAATAACAAATTGCCACCTTCTGGCATCTCTCCATATCAGTTTTTAACTGTTCCTGGCTGTTATTTCTGAGTTTCGATGCCTGATCCTGCATCTCCGACTTTCATTAACTTGACATTTTGTAACACGCAGCAGACTGCAGATGGACGAGCCCAGCGGCTCTTCCACTGGGCTCAGCAGGTTTTCTGGAGGAAACCCTGGAAGTGTTCCCAGGTGACGCTTCCTGATTGTTCTCCATTTTGACTTGAAACTTTCTTAGCAATCTTCTTTAGGGAACGCTGCAGGTATTTTTCTGTCTATTTAAGTTACTTTTAAAAGTGAGTTTTTGGAAAGTATTTTCATTCTTGAGTCATTAAAAGGTTTGACTTGAAACCTGCACCTGTCCTTTTGTCGCCTTCCCATCCTCAATTTCCATTTGCAAATTTGTTTCTGTTTGTACCAAAAACTGGATGAATAAAGTCTTCAGTCTGGTGCTTTGTAAACAAAATTGTTCTTTTTTTCTTTTTTAAAAAAAGGTTTTGTTGAGACCGGAAACTTGATAATTTCTTTTAATTTGTAGGTTCTGTTTATTATTTAGGATATTATAAATGTCTTCCAGTTCCAGTGTTAAATGTTCATTAGAATTTAAAGTTTGAGAATGAAGAAGACTTCTTCCCTGTGTCCTCGACTCAGCAGCTTCTTTCTTCTCAGTTGGATTTTTATTTTCTATCACACAACATAATAAATGTAGATGAAAATAATAGTATCAGAGTTCCTGTTTCTCCTTTTTATTTGTGTCTGAGCAGTGGGAGAGATTCATCAGGTGTCCCACAGCAGCTTGATGGAATCAGACTTCGGTACCGTCAGTAATGACCCAAACGGGTCGCCGGTGTGTCATCTGAGGTGCCATTGCTGGGGGAGATTTGAGATCAAAAAGCCTAAAACATCAGACTGAACAATAACCATTAGTGGCTAAAGCTCAACATTGGGGACAATGTTCAACTTTGAAGATAAACATTGGGGGCAACTTTATTTTTGCACAATTTATTGATTTAAGGCTGCAAATCCTGGAACCTTAAAGTGTTTCTAATTTAAAAAATCTACCTAATTTCAGTAACAAAGTTCTACCTTTTTCCGTTACAACTCTGAAATTAGTAATTCAATTATAGTGACATATGTACTGTAGAACTCCATAATGTAGGGAAAATTAGCCGTTTATCCCAGAGTATAATAGTTAAATACAGATTAAGAATTAATAGATGTACATTGGCAAAGAGTTGGTAAATAATCTGTTACTGTATATTTGATTGTTATTTAAATTGTCGTTATTATTATTGCTATGTATCTGTAGATTTTTTTTGTCTTCTGAGTTAGTTTGTAACTGTTTTGTCTATGTCATATAATTTATCTGTTGGCTCTTTAGCACAGTATATTGAACAGGAACATGAATATTATAACATGGTTTTAATTACAAATTTTTGATAATCAGGTCATTGTAAGTAAGTCATTAAATTGAGATAAGTCATTGGATTAAAGAAGTGTTCTCTCCACTCCCTTTCAAACAGAAAATGAGTGGTAAGATAATTATTTTGTTCTTGGTTATGAATGCATGATTTTTTTCTCTCCTACAGATTGCTTGTTTTTAAAGACATGTTTAAAAATAAATCAACTATTTGTTAGTTTGAGTAAGCTACCAGCACTTACAGAATCGTGCTGTAATTGTTTGTGTGCTAAGTGAGCTTAGGTGGAATCATTTATTTGTATCAGGTTGTAAATATTTATTTTGAAGCAGGTCAAAGAGAATTCATTGTAACGGCTGTTAATTAATGGAGATGCTCCTTGTTGCCCTCATATCTTGTCTGTTAACAGTTAAAGAAACCCGCAAAACCACATTCATTACTTATTGTGGTAAATATAGCATGTTGATAGATATTATGTGAGATATTGAAGCTGTGTAATGTTAGTGTATGTTGAGCATATTCTATCATTTCAGGGACACAGTGACCTGCGCAGTTCTGTGGACACATTGCGGCTGCGCTGCATCTGATAACAGACATACAACGTATTAATGCGCAAAACAGAGTTTGCAGGGATTTGTATTTGTAGATGTCTGTGTTTAATTTAATTCCAATAAAACCCTGTTTCACCTGTCTGACACTGTTTTATTCTTACAAACACCTTTGTAATTAAAATATTTTTTTAAAGGTAGGATATTCTAATAAAAAGATTAGTGCATTTGTGGCACCCGAGTGGTGTCCCAAATAAATAACTGCAAGGATTGTGAACAGAGTTTCAAAACAGACCAATAAAATTTACAATAATTTATTTAAAAGGTGAATAATTAAAAAGGAGGCACAGGCAGTCCTTGAAGGCAAAGTCAATAAACAAGTCCGTAAATGGGGGGGGGTGGTGGTGGTGGTCCTCTACTGCTCCTGGCGAACCTCAGCCACGATCCAGCCACTCCTGCTCCTACAGCCCGGCCGCCCGCTCCTTGACGGCGACCAGTCAGGCGACTCGCTGCCCTCAACAGCGATCAGACGGGTGGTACTCCTTGGTGACTAGTCCGCCCGTCTCCAGTCCTCCGGTCCGCCTGCGCAGTCCTCCAACACCAACACCAACAACCAGCCCGGCTCCGTCTGCTTCTCCTCGCTGTCTCACCGTCATAGCTTGTCATCCTTCCAGGTCTGCACGCTGCTTAATTAGATGCAGAACACCTGTGCGCTGCGGTGGGCGTCTCCCGGTGTACATGGCACGTGACCTCAAAACAACCAATCAAAAACATGCAACACAACACCCCAAAAATATAACTCAGCTAAATCTAAGAAAAGTAAATAAGTTCAAAATATAACAAGCAATCCAAAACAGCAATATAAGAAACATCAATTTAAACCAAAAAAGGAAAACCAAGGCCACATTACCACACCCCCCTACACTTTAACAAGGCCAGTCCCGGCCGATAGTCACTATATAGCGAGAAGGACATTGTCCCCTTTAGCACGTGCAGAGCGGCGCAATACTTGTTCTGGTTCTTCGAGCATTAAAGGCACTTCATGAGTTTCAACGGGAGGTTGTTCTCTCAACATGTCTGTGGAAGGAGCGATACAAGTCTAAAGAGCATTTCTGCGTAAGGTTCGTTCCTTCCCACCCTTCTCTGGTCTAACACGATAAACCAGACCTGTGTCCCCAACAACACCCACAACTACAAATGGCTCTGGGTCCCACCAACTGTGTAGTTTCCCCTGTCCTTGTCTGTTCCTATCACGGACCCACAAGCGTTCCCCAGGGAGAAGCGCACTGGCTTTGGCTTTACCACACATTCAGCTTCATTTTAAACGGATAGGATATTCTGATGAAGGTGATATTTTTGTGGTTTTGTCGTGTAGAAATTGCTCCAATGCTAAGCTTCTGTCTCTCAAATAATGTTATCCAACGATAATATTTAACATTAACACATCCCGCTATAGTTTTCGGTTTGTAAACATGACGGTAGACGTTTTAGACGAGTAACACCGACAGATAGAGAGCTATCTTTGCTATCGTAGGAAAATCTGATGAGGTAGCACAGATAGTCAGACCACCGGTTCTCAAGCGTGTTTCCACAGAAAAAAAAAGTTTTTCCACAGCGGGAACTCTGCTCAACTGTGCAGCATGAAGATTAAGTTGGTTTTCAATTCTAACTTCCGATTCGGGAATTGGTTAAAGGGCAATTCCACTTAATTTTTCACTACTTTCCTCATCTTTAATCGACTCTAGTTTAAAAACTACAACACCTAGACTCTTCAAACATAGACTAGATTATTCTAAATTAGTAGCAGAATATTTAGAACCATGTTTGGAATTCGTAAAACTTTTTTCTGATTTGTGAAACTTCACTTAACAGATCGCTGAAGATCTTTAATTCCAACAGCCATCACCATCTACAATAACTCTTTGAAGAATTAATGAGTTACACTAACATTTAATTTCTCATTGTGATTAAGAAAGTGGTTTTGAATTAGAACTGAATTTGAATTAGAAAAAAACTGCATGGAACAAGTGTGAATAGTAATCTAAACTTTAGTGAAGTTTCACAAATCTCATAAAGGTTTCACGAATCCCAAACATGAATTAAAATATTCTGCTATTAGAGCAGAATAATCTAGTCCAGGTATGAAGTGTCTAGGTGTTGTGGTTTTGGAATTACGGCAGATCTCTTGCGACCGCGACCGAAAAAAGGGTGAAAATTGCCCTTTATTGCAGTTTCACAAATCAGAGAAAAGTTTCATAAATCACAAACATTGTAATAAATATTCTGCTATTAGAGCAGAATAATCCAGTCCAGGTTTGAAGAGTCTAGGTGTTGTAGTTTTTAAACTAGAGTCGATTAAAGATGCGGAAGGTAGTGAAAAATTAGGTGGAATCGCCCTTTAGCCATTCCCCGAATCGGAAGCTGGAATTGAAAACCCTACGGTGGCCGACAGGTGCAAATGCGCAGCAAAAGAGAAAACATGCAAACAAAAAAGAAGACACCCCCGAATGAAATGCAGCAAACAAAAAGAGAGACGCAAACACCCCCGAATGAAATGCAGCAAACAAAAAGAGAGACGCAAACACCCCCGAATGAAATGCAGCAAACAAAAAGTGTTGAAAACGGAAGTGCTCCAGACCACTAGGGGGAGTCAAAGAAAATAGTATTCATTTCTATGGGACCAGATGCAAGATTCAGAGAAAGAAATTTGAAAGAAAGTAAAGGTATCTCTCTGAATCTTGCATCTGGAAAGTGTGATTATTGTGAGAAGTCTGAAACAATAGAGCATGTTATTTTAGAGTGTTGTAAGTATGAAGAAGAGAGAAGATGCATGCTGAGAGAGTGTGTAGGTATTAAAGAAAGGTTTAATTTAATAGAATTTTTGAGGAGAGATTTCGGGAGTAGACATATTCAAATAATTATTCGGTATCTTAAAAAAACAAAGCTATTTCATAGGATATGAGTAGAGCAAGTTGGGTGTGAATGTGTAAAGAATATCAAAGAGGGGTATATAAAGTTATAAGCAAGTTGGATAATATAAGCAGGTGTGTATGTGTGGGGGTATGTTTAATCAGGAGTTAATGGAGGGAAAAGGTAGAAAGTGAAAGTTTATAGACCATCTCGAACCACACTCCAAACTGGTAAGTGGCGGTAATGCTACTGTAAGTTTGTTGCCAACCGCCAATAAATACCAAGAAGAAGAAGAAGAATTTTGCATCTGGTCCCATAGAAATGAATACTATTTTCTTTGACTCCCCCTAGTGGTCTGGAGCACTTCCGTTTTCAACACCTTTTGTTTGCTGCATTTCATTCGGGGGTGTTTGCGTCTCTCTTTTTGTTTGCTGCATTTCATTCGGGGGTGTTTGCGTCTCTCTTTTTGTTTGCTGCATTTCATTCGGGGGTGTTTGCGTCTCTCTTTTTGTTTGCTGCATTTCATTCGGGGGTGTTTGCGTCTCTCTTTTTGTTTGCTGCATTTCATTCGGGGGTGTCTTCTTTTTTGTTTGCATGTTTTCTCTTTTGCTGCGCATTTGCACCTGTCGGCCACCGTAATAACCAACTTCAGCTTCGTCTCGGGCCCCGCAGAATAAACCCAGATGGTAACGGTTCACGTTTTTCTGCGTCCAACGTTACGTCACATGTGGGCCGGTCCAAAAGCCGGTCAACGGAACAGAAACGCAACAAGCATGGCAGTGAAGAATGTGACTGCTGTTTACTGTATAGCAGATGTTGCCCCTCATTATAAGTTTATTTGCAATTAGCATCAAACTCAGACACCAAAGAAACTCAACAGACAGTAAAAGAGCCTGGTTCTGGGCTGGACTGTTACTAATCAGAAACGGGGAGGGGCTTCTCCCCCATGTTCAAATATTTTAGAATGTTTATATAATGCGTTTATTTTTAATATAGCCTACTGACTTTTTTTTTTTTAGCAAACAGTGGATTTTTCAATATATTATCTTATTATTCGGGTATAAATAAGTCCTTCAAATAAAACCTTAACAAACTTGATCAGACGTCAGCAGTTAAAGCAGATCACCTTCTGTCGCAGTCAACCTGAGACGCTGCAGCTGACAATCCAAGCACTGGCCCTTTAACGGACGGACCGCTCCATTCAGGAGGGAAGGGGAAACAGCTTGAAAGCCAGCGACATCCAAGAAAATCTAATATTATGCATAGAGCTGCTCCAATATATCCAAAAGGCAAACATGCAGAGAGTGTGTGTGAGAGCAGGACGGTTTAGTTAGAGTAAAAAAGGAACGAGGCTAGAGGGGGGTGGGGGGGGGTCCTCTCCCCTTCATCTGGATTTATGTGTCTCATTGCAGGGTCTGAGCCGCTCTCCGTTAGGTTTGCTAAAATCACAACACCGAACGGGAAAATGTCATCCTCAGTTCCAAAATAAAATCAAAATTAAAAATATTTTTTATGCATTTATGTTAACTTCTTGGTTTGCACTGCACTTAGCTGCAGCTCCATTTTCTCTCTAAGAGTGTAAATGATCAAATAAGATTTTCATTCTTAATTTGTTTCATCTTTCTACTTGAAAAGCAAAGTAGTTTTATACAAAATAAATGGACTAAAACATTTTTATTGCGGACAAAAAACGAACTGCGGAGTGGCTTCAAATAGAAGGCTATTTTGTTATATATATATATATATATATATATATATATATATATATATATATATTTTAAACCAAATTTTGTGTCGCCTTTATCTTTAGCGTGGCTTTTTGAGTAAAAACCCTGGTCTACAGAGTGAACGTAGATTTCTAGGTGAAAGGCTGCTGGGAGTCTCGAACAGAAAAGGACCTGATTGTGAAGAGGCTGGGCGGAAGGAAGTGCCGCTGCTGCTCACTGCTGCTGGCGGAGGACTGGACGCTGTCAGGCCGAACAAACGCACCGATCTGACGGAGAGAAATTGCAGCAGCATCCTTTGTTTTCTCACTCCGAAGCTGAGGTAGGACACATAAACAGTTCTGCTCCATCTGATCTGCATGTTTGGCTCCATCATCACCCGTGGGGTTCGCCGTCCCTCCTCCGGCCGATCCGCTCAGGTCTATTGTTCGGCAGATTGTCATTCAGGCAGCAGCAGAGGGGAGCTTTGCCAGGCACCGTTAGTGTTTGATGTTGTGGTTGTGTGCTTTGGGAACAGCAGCTTGGTTTTTAAGCCCGCTGTGCAGAGTCAGGAACACATTCCGTGTCGTGCCGTGCCGTGCCGTGCCTTTCTGCTCGGTGGGGTTTGGCATAGCGAAGCATCAGCACCGCGCGCACGAGCACGCGCTCTTCGTGTAGTGGCTGTCAGCTGCTAACGTGCCTCTGCTGACACACCCGTCTGCTCCAGCCTCCTAGGTCGCTCGAGCTGAGCGGAACAACAGTTAGATGCTTCTATCTGCTCCTGCTGCATCCTTGAGTTCTTCTGCTCTTTACATTTCTCACTCAGGCTTCAGAAGTTCCAAACTGGACTAAGTGTTGATGTCATTTTCAATTGACGATTAGAAACCGAGTCATCAAATAAACAAATGCAAAAGAAAGAAAGCAGGAAGGACCCGGATACATTTAAATCAGGAATCCACCTATTCAACCCGGGTTCCTTCATTTTGGGAGGTCAGCCAATACTTGCATGAGAAACTGATCTCATCTGCCTCCAGAAATATCTGAAAATCTGCCACAGCCCCTTTTTGCTCTGCTGTGAGAGAGGGCTGACTGACAGACCACCAGGTCATGTCTGCCAGCTTTGCAAAGTTGTTGCTATATTTAGCACAATTTCAGTCAAAAAATCAGAACTGCATCTTTTAAAGTTCAGTGATCAGCCAGAAAACTACAATCAGTGCACCCCAGTTTAAACCAGTGTTGTATAAAGTACTGAAATCTCAGAGTCAAGTAAAAGTATAGGTACCTCTCCAAAATATGACTTTGGTAAAAGTCCAAGTCACTGACTGAAATGTTACTTGAGTAAAAGTCTTAAAGTATCTGAAACGTCTTGTACTTAAGTATGGAAATTACTGTAAAAATGGATGTACTCAAGTAATGTAATGAAAAGTACAAGTAAAAAGTAAAACAAGGCGAATGCAGTTTGAATGACATTTTTTATATTTTGGTAAACTTGTCAAATACACTTAAAATAATGTACACAACCAAGTGCAGGCAAAATTAAATCTGCTAATAAATTGTTCCAGTTTTAAAGAGTAGCACATGTTAATGGTTTGTGGTTTTGAACTTGCATGCCTTTCCTATATTCGTTAAATTTAGTCTAAATTGCTATCGCTATGGCTTCTGTCCCCCTTGAACAGAGGAGTCTAGGTAGCCTGCTACAGTCAACATTAAGCCTAAGCTAAATACACCACGTGTGGAACTGAAACAATGCCAAACAAAGTTCATTTATACAGGTAACGTTATGGTCAAGATTTCACAGTAGTGTCTAGTGACCAAGCTATAGTTACTGAAACAGGAGGATTATAACCATTTCATAAGACGTTACCTCGATGTGTTTCTTCAAGTTGGACGGGGAGTTTTTGTAAGATAGAATTTCCACATCTTCGGGCAGGAATAACATAAACTGCATGCGGTACGACGAATCTTTAACACCCACGAAAGAGTGTATTGTGTTTAAATAAGGCCATGGGCTCTCATCACCAGATGGTGGTTCCCCTGGAGCCGTGTCTGACGTAGTTGCAGTCGTTGTGGTCTCCGTCTCCTCCTCCATGTGGCTGCTGCTGATTGCGAGACTTGCTTTGTGTTTAATGGGAGAAGCGAAACAGGTATATCCTATTGGTGGTGATGAACAAGCCCAGGCAAGTAGGCTATGGACTTTGTTCGGTAGCCTGCTTGCTACTTGCTAATCAGTAGGTGGGGTCAAAACACTTTGTTTCTCTCTCTCGCTTTTTTGTAACGAGTAACTAAACCACACACTGAAAATGTATCGGAGTAAAAGTACGCAATTAAGTTCGGAAATATAGTGAAGTAAAAGTGAAAGTCATCAAAAATGTTCATACTCGAGGAAAGTATGAAGTACTCCAAAATATACTTAAGTAAAGTAGTGAAGTATTTTTACTTCGTTACTATACAACACTGGATTAAACAACATCATAAAATCAGCATCAATATAAAGTAAACCTTTTATTAACTTCATGTCTAACTGCTGAACTGAAGAGGAAGAACTAGTGTTTGAATCCTGGATCCATCACTACTGGATGAGCTACACAACCACACACTGATATATGCACATACATCACATAGGCACAGGACATTTCATGTTTCAGTGTTTATTTTATAGTTTTTTTCTACAGAAGGAATTACATTTGTTTTATATACATACATACTGTATATATATATATATATATATATATATATATATATATATATATATATATATATATAATTTTATAAAACAAAGCGAACTCTGTCCCTCATCTTCCTCAGAGGTTTGTGTGTGTTAGTAGCAGCCCATTTGCTGCTGCTGGACGTTTTGAGTGTAGTAGTTCTGGTTGCAAATGATGGTTCTTCATCTCTGATTTTGAGAAAGCTCCTGTGTGTCTTCACACAGCCTGTTTAGCTGAAATGGTTAATAATAGTTCAGATTAAAATTGGTGTTGGTTCCCCCAACATAAGCATGCATTAGCAGTGCAGTGCTGCAAAAAACAAACAAAAAAAACATGGTTGGTACATTTTCACTACATTTTAATTAAGAGAAATACTGTAGATTACCTTTACAGAATTGACTAAATTTATCCTTTGTTCTCACTGCAAGCTACAAAAATACAAAATCAGAAAAAAGTTTCTTGTAGGATTTTCACATTAATTGGCCGAACAATAATAATAAAGACTATAACTAATAAGTGGTTGAAAAAAAGGAAGTTAGGAACACAATGGTCATACCGTCACATTGTAGAAATAAAAGTCAAGTTTGGTATAACGTTGGATAGAAATATCATCATGGCATTACAGTGTTTCCATGGGATCAGTAAACATTAATTTATTTTGATTCTCTTACACATGAACTTTATGATAAATATGTAAAACATCTCCCTGGTTATCACTGGGAATATGATAAACTAATATTGTCTGTCTGCTAGGGTTAGGATTCTGCTCCTTAAGTTTTCTGACCACAATTCTCCATATTTTATTTGACTGTAATTAATTTCCAATCAGCTGATTTTAATCTTGGTTTTAAGCAAAGATGCTTTACATGAAATCAGTCATTTCCATTCACACACACAGTGACATGCTGATAATGTCAAGCTACTGATTGTAGCCACAGCTGCCCTCTGTTTCAGTACTTTTATTGATCAAAGCCTTTGAATTTCACCCAGTAAAATTAGGTTCTTCATTACATTTCTTGTTTTATGGTCTTCAAATTCAATGCTCACAATGTTTTACTCCAACTTCTTTCAGTGTTGTTTCTGAAGTGGTAACAAATGAACAAATGTCAAAGTTTTTAAAACATTAGCTTGAAAATTCTTAGAAAGATCTGAAAATAAATAATCTGATATCAGTGCCTTAAATTCACCATAAAAAGCTTTCTGTGTGGTTTACACAAAACCCTCTGCTGGCATCAGTATTTATTAAAAATCACATTGGTCTCTTTAAATAAATCTTTAACTCTCAAGTCTTTAAAATACATCTGAAGTGTAAATTGTCTCTGTCCGTAATCTTAAATAGCATTAAAAGGATGCATCATGAAAACAATATTACACTTACACACTAGGAAAATGTTGTGAATATTTTAAGAGGGAGGCCTGGAGTTTAGGTGCTAGAAAACAGTCATGTCGTGTCAGCGGCCAGGAGTGCATCCAGGTGGTTACTTTCTCAGATCCTGCCCTGAGTGGCTCCGTTTATCCCAGCTGGAAAAGGTCATGAACTTTGCCTCAGAGTTGCTGTCTGACCAGGGATTTGATTGCTCATCATTCCTGAATTCAAAACCAAATTTAAGCAATCTTCTTTTTATGATTCAGTACATTTTTGGACAACTAATCTCTGGTTTTGGATGCAGTGCAGCTGGAAGAATTTTTGGCGATACCTTTTAACTTTTGAACATTTGTCGTGATGTGATGAGAGTAAAGAGGGAAATTCAAACCATTGATCATAAAGGGCAAAGTGAGACTTTTGGCAAACAGTTTGGATGGACTGTAAGATCCAGACAGATTACCAGGAATGCAGTACTATGTGTTTTAGTGAGACATGGCTGCAGGATCTTATCATCAACTGTGTCTCTCTGCTGAACTGTCTGACCACACAAGCAGACAGAGATTTAAAAAGGAGAAGAAAGAGCAAAGGAGGTGGATTTAGCAGTGCTCGTGAACAACAGATTGTGTCATCCATGACATGTTACTGTGAAGTGTCATTTGAACTTAGTAAGTTTTGTCCACATCATTTACTCTTGTGTCATTTTGTGAACTGTTTACATCCCTCTGTCAGCTGTTGCAAACCATGCATTTGATGCCTTCAGTTCAGTTGCTAACTACAGACACACCACTCCAATGTGTTTGTGGCAATATTTGTTAGTTTTATTCATGCCTCACTCTCTACTGCACTTCTAACATTTCAACCATTTGACAGCCGCCAGAGAAAACAGTGTTGGATTTGTTTTATGCAAATGTCAGAGTTATCAATCTTTAAAGCAAGATCTTCTCTGGAAAAATCAGATGACAACCTTGCTTTTCTTTGCTCCAAATATAAACCCTTCATTTAAAGGCCAAATGTAATAAAAAAAATTAGCAAAAGGGGGCTGAAGAATTTCTGCAGGACTGTTTTGGGCTGTTTTGAGGCTGCAGACCCCAGTCTGTCAGCCACATGGAAAGGACATCAGTGCCATGGCAGAAAATGGGACCGACTAAATGTACAGTATATGAATTACAGACAGTGCAATTCCTACTAGAATAGCTAGATGTTTTCCCAATAGCAAACTCTGGATCAACAGTGACCTAAAGAAATTGCTAAACAAGAAAAAGGAAACTTTAAGGAGGGAGACTGGAATTATTTAGGACTATATAGTAACTTATAATTAAGATTATAGACAGCTAGAAAACATACTAAGCCAGAGAGCAAATTCCAGAAATTCCACTGTGCTTTTGTACAATGACGATAAAGGCATTCTGATTCTTAATGCTAACAGAAATGTCTGGTATAAAGAAAACCACAGACCTCAAGCAGAAGGAGGAACGTATAGATGGAGCTCTGGACACAGCAAATGAAATGAACACATTCTTCAATAGGTTCAGTTCATGAACAAGTTCAGCATCATCCTTTTCTCAGCTAAGCAGACGTCCCAATAGATGGCTTGAGCAACAGCTTTCCTGTCACACCTCAAAATCCTGTTTTCCACCTCAGCCATAGAGCCTACTGGTTCTAAATGTTTGTCTTCAACCAAATCAGGAGATGCTGCTGCTCCCTTTGCCTCCGCCTCCCACCTATCTGTCTTTAGAAGTCAGGCGAGGAGGCAGTGGGAGAGACTAAACTTTACCAGTTCCAGATGATGTCAGTTTCCAAACCCTGAAGGCTTTTACAGAGTACGGTAGCTCTGTGGGATTCTGCAGCATCTCTTCAACTTTAATCTGACCTAGGAGAAGGTTCCAGGGCTGCAGAAGATATTTAGCCTTGTCCCAAAGTCCTGAAGAGACTCCTGTTGGGCCACTTGAGTATTCAAACAAGAACATATCAGGAATCCTTGCAACTTATTTATTGGTATTTAGTTGAAGTTTAAATGGCATCATAGGACTGCATCAACAAGCCCACTGTCATTTGGACAAAGCAGATAGCTATGATGATCATGTTCTTTGATTTCTCCAGAACATTTAACACAAGTCAGCCTGATCTGTTCGGTCAGAAGCTCCAGAAGAGAGGCCTCAACAATCACCTGTATCAATGGATCCCTCACAAACAGACCAGTGTTTTAGTTTGGCTTGGCTTTGTATTTTTGAATATTTTCATTATTGTCCTCTGCAGAACCTCTGATGAAACGTTTTCTCAGTGTTATAACATTCCCCTCTGTCTTGATGTAGTGAGGATGGTTGCATTTATGCAGCTCAAATCTGGTCTAATTACTCATAATTACTTTTTTCCAGAAGTTTTAGGCTTGTCTCTATATTTCTTGGTGTACTGCAAGCAGGCTGCTTTGTGGCACTACCATAGCAACGGCTTTGGTCTGATGACTCAACTATACAGGGCATTTTATTGTGTATCTTTAAACGGCTATATTGCTTTATTTCTGTATTCAGCGGCCCCCGCTCACAAGCACCACCACCCCCATGTGAGCAACAAATAATGAAGAGCCTATGAAATCAACAGACAGGAGAATAAATAAGTAAATACAATTAAGATAACAATGTCCATTAAAATGTTCTTTACCACCAGTTCTGAACAGAACACTAGTGGATATTTGCACATTCTGAACTAAGTTTCAAACAAGTAGATGTTTTTCCCTAACAACTTCTAGTTATAAGCAAACGGATCATAGGTTAGGATGGTTTCCATTTAATCAACTTGTTTATCTTATTATAGGTCAAAACTTCCACTTTATGTAAAGTTTTAATTAGGATTGTTTAGATTCTTTCTGTTGACTTTATTCTTCAAAAGAGCAAAAACAAATATCACTCACCAGTAATCATGACTGAAAGAAAAGTGAAAAATGGCCCAAACTACGAAGTATTCATGTACTTTATAGTTTTAGATTAAAAATTAATACTTTTTAATCTAACGTATTCATTTTTAAAGCTCTCCAGCAAGCCATCACCCAACTGTTTTTTTTTCTTTTTTTCTCCCCCATCGGGGGACCTTTCACAATTACACATCACCTTTCAGAAAAAAATTCAAACATTATACATTTTCATTACTCCAATTTTCATTCTTACAATAGTTTGAATGAAATAGCTGTTGAATTTGGCTTCTGATCTTGATCTTTGAGAATGTGTTCTTGCATTTTTATGTCATCACCTTTACATTAGATGAAAATGGTCTCAAAACAACAATATTGTTTATCGCAATAACTTATGGGATAATTTATCATTCAACAAAATTTGTTATCTTGACAGGCCTATTCCCATCGACTGGTGCATCAGTGGCTTTTTAGAGGAACAAAACAAAAAATTTCCAAGGTCAAACCTCCAGCTTTTTGAGATGTGGTTTCCAACCTCTACATCTGCTCCAGTACAGCTGTAGGCAGCATCAACCTCTGATTAAATTGCGCTTTGTGTAGGTTGATTCGCTCCAAAGCAGTAGATGGAAATTCCCTTGAATTGCAATTAACTTTTTTTTTTCTCTTTTGCAAAATTTCAAAAGTTCACTTAAAATTCACATGAAATTGTAAGCAAATATACAACCATTTGACAGCTGTTCTGTCAGCTGTCAAATGGTTGTTGTTTAGAGAACATTTTCAAGTTATATAATGGTAATAATTGCATAATAATGCAAGAACACATTCTCAGGAAACTTTAAATTCTGATGAACATTTAACACTGGAACTGGACGATATTTTAAATAACAAAAATACAACAAAATCAACAAATAAAATACTGTTGAAGTGTCTGTAAACAACATTTTTCTTCAAATAAAGGGTTAGCTGAGACCAAAGCACCAGACTGAAGACTTTTGTCATCCAGTTTTTGGTAGAGAGAAAAGAGAAAAAATATTCAAATGAAAATGTTTGAGTTTGTGTCAATTTATCATGCAATTCATTGATTGCTTATTGTGACTGTCCTCATCTGAAGTTGTTAAATGATCAGCCTTTCTTCTTCTGGCTTCATAACAAGTGGTAGGCCAGTTGTGAAACTAAAAAACCCACTTTCCACTGAATATAATAACTGATTGTTCAAGCTTTGATGGTAGCAATTGCTGTCAAATGTTTGCAATAACTGGCAGTCGGTCTTTCACATCCCTGTGGAGGAATTTTTGTGCATTTTTCTCTTTTGTAGAAATGTTTAATCCAGCTGTACTGGCTGGTTTTCCTGCATGTACATCATGTTTTAGGTCAATTTAATCTAAGGCTGAACTTTGACCAGGCCACTCTAAAACCTTAATTTAGTTTTTTTGGTTGAACCCTTGAGTCATTGCTGTGCTTCAGATTATTATTCTGCTGCATAATATGATTAACTTTAAGGTGACAATAGTCAGCCTGACTCCCCTCCAATTTTTTGTGTTGAGAGCAGAATTACTGCTTATGTTCCCACATGGGAAATGTATTCCTGTATCTATCTTATCGGGATAAATAAACTCAATTGAATTGAATGATTTTGTTTTTCACTATCTCACAAGTTTGCACTATTTAGTCATTTAATTTGAGTGGTATTATTGCTTCAAATGTGGGTCAGTAATTTCTGCTGATCACAAAACATCCCAAACTGCAAATTATGTCATCTGTATTTAAAAGGTACATTAAACTAACTGAAGATAAAATCATGGGTAACTGATTGTTACCCAAAATCAGTTACCCGCTTTTTATTCATTACAATGAATACAATGAAAAAGGGCCATGTGTAGACAGTGTAGTGGACATGACAGCAGGGGAGGGGCTTCCAGATGGCTTCTCCAATGAGATTAATGGTATTAAGCACGTCTCTTTTGTTGACACTAAAAATAAAGGAGAGCGTTGGCATCATTTTGGAGAACATGGCGATGAAGCTTTTGGGAGAATTCTGTGTCTCCTCAACAAATGCAACCAATTGCACTGCCTGACCAAAACAATAAAAGTCGCCACCAAAAACCACCATAAAAAGGTCACACACTACTTGCGTGGATTGTCTTTATCTTTGAATACAGAACTCACTCGCTGTGAAATTGTTACTAAAAACTTCATCCAATAAAGCAACAATTCACAGACAAAATATCAAAAAAAATGTTCAACACTCTTTTTCTATTTGACTCTACATTCTTTGTCACTTTGTTACTGTTGCACTGGAATTTCCACACTGTGGAACAATATATGGTATTTCTATTCTAAATTGAGTAAAGTGAAGATTCAGTCAAGAAACACAGAGGTCAGACTCATTTTTGTCCAAATAAATTAAATGTCTTTATTTTGGGAGGCCAGAACTATCCAAATATTTGGTATTGGCTTTAACTGATAAATATTTTAATAATAAATTATTCCTTTCTGAAGTATACTGGAAGAAATATCCACAGTGCCTTTCAAAAGTGACAGGAAACTATAAAACATTGGAACATTGTTCTGTAACCTGGCCTGGTTTCTCCTGCTGTCGTTAATTTAATCCAGCCAATGCTGCAGCAATAAAGTGTTTTTACTGTTCTAGCTCAATGGATGCCAGCATCTCTTACTGAGAGCCCCGGTTATTGGTCTGATAAAAATTCTTTTGTTGCAGACCTGTGTATAAATGACTTGTTTTTCTTACTTTTTACTCCAGTTTATCCACAACTCTTCATCCAGAATACTGCATTTGCCTGTCGATCTTATTGTAAATATGTTTTGGGAATACAGTGTTTGGTATTTAATGAGTCCAGTAATGTTGTTGTTGGAATGTATTGGTAAATGTTTAATTGATTTTAAGTATTATGCATGATGCAACTGTTTATTTGGAAAAGGTTAGAGTATTATGTTGAATTTATGCAAAATGTGTCAATGGCCCCTTTTGAATTATTTTGGTTGCCTCATTAATCCTTGGTGCCTCGCCTTGCTCTCCAGCCTCCATCTCTTCTTTCTCCTTCTGCCTCTTCATGTCTTTTCACAAGAATTGGATTAGTCCATTTTCAGTTGCTCCTTTGTTCCTGTGGAGGACTAATCCAGTCAAAATTGTCAATTAAAAATAGAAATAATAAACGGATTGATAAAGTAAAGTGAAGTGTGGCAAATATTGCACGCAAAAACAACAAAAATGTTTTAGTTAAAATTGTTAATGTTAAGTTAAATGCATGTTTTAACCAGCAGTCCACGTTTTGATTAGTTTACTGTTAAAGCCGTTGAATCCGACGACTGTTGGTCTGCTAGCAAGAGACACACTGGCACAGCTGAGGGATGTTTTACTTTGAAGGAGTGAGCGTCCCAAGTGTGTAACTGATGTGTTGATGTTTTTTTATCATTCATGGTCCAAAACAAACATCCACATTATTACACATTTCTGTTGTAGTTCTATGAGGGAATTTCCTGGATTTATTCAGTTAAGTGTATTTAAATTCCATCAATTCACAGCAAATGTTATCTCAAGGCGCTTTACAAAAATTTTATTTCAATTAAATTATAAAAACTAGATTTGCAGAAATTGATTGTATAATATGCAACACTGTGAATTTCAGGTCTTGTCAGATGGCAATTTTTGGATGAGTGTATTGCCCAGTTGCACATTGATGTGGCTTGGGAGAAAGCTGGAATTGGACCTCAAATTATCTGACTGCAAGATGGCTGCTCTTCCCACTGAAGCACGTTCGATTCCCACTCACTCCCCAAAGAACAATATAGTCACATTATGAGTCCAGACCATAATGTGGCTAGAGCCAGTGATGCAGACTGGTTCATTCTTCTGTTAGCACTTTGCTGTTACTCATGTTTTTATACCTAAAGGTTTGCCTTATAATTGGCAAGATATTCCTAAGGTGTTCAACATTTCTGTTCTTGTGGATTTGGAGAAATTCTCAGGGAACTTACAGTGGCTGCCCAGTAGGTGGCGAATGGCTATTTATTAAAATGACACACTAGTCTACCTTCCTTAGCCACATACATACAAGAAAGCAGCTTTAAATAGCTGTTCCCCACAGTCACACCTGTGTATGAAAAGGGTTCATAGAGCTGTTATCCATCTACTGCTTAGAACAACATCACCTTCAAGGTCATTCATTGATCTGAAAGTGAAGTTCTGCTGACATGAGGAACTTCTGCTGCTCTGCTTTACTCTGTTCTGTTGTTTTTTACCTGACAGTGACTGTGACTCCCACTGACAACCTGCAGCACCTAGAGGCCAAATACACAGGCAGCAATAAAGCAGAGGGTTTAAGAGAATCAATGAGCAGAGCCAAAGCAAGCCTCCAAACTGGTAAATATTGTTTGCAGGGTAAAGATATTTATGATGTAAAATATGTTTTTAAGAAAGAAGGAACAAAAAACTGTACTTAACTATTCAAATGAGCAGATATGAAAAGATGCAAACATCTTTGCACAAGATTTTTGCCTGTCATGCAAAAATCCTTTATTTTTGATTGGACCAGGGTAAGATTATTTTTCATGTATGCTACTTAAAAGTTATGATCTAGGAATATTCATTTAGTGGGCACTAAATCATATACAGATGTCAGTTTGTTGTTAGTTGTTTCATCTGTTTTCACATTTATTTATTTTTTAAAAGCAAAGAAAACAAGAAAGAAAAGATATTTGACCATCATAAAAATTGCACCAACAAAACTCAGTCATGGCCTGACTTCAGATGAATGGATGATTTACTTTGTTTGCTTGCAGAAATACTGCAGTTCCATATTGCAAGGTAAATGATGTCCAACTACTCTATTGACTGTTTTTTTCTTTTCCCTTTTCAGATGCTTATCAGGCTGAAGGGAGAGCTGGTCTCAGTGGAGAGGCAGTAGGTTGTTGATTTTCTAACAGCCTCTGTTGTCCCCAGGCTGAAAGGGATCTCTTATCCACACCACACTGCTGTCACACGTCTTGAGTTTCACTTTACTGTCACTGCATTCTTTTGCCTCCTTTCCATTGTTCTGTTGCCCAACCTAAATGATTGAAGCTCTATCCAAAGAGCTAACAGAGATTAGAGAACAGAGATCATCCTTTCAATCCGTTTATGTGACTATAGTATTCTCCCACCACTCCTCTTCAGTAACTCTTGCCTTCTCTCAGAAGCGATGTGCAGGGTGAGGGGGTTTGCCTGCTTTTAGACTTTTTTTCTTGCCTCCACCTTGTGTCTTCATGTTTTGGGGGTTCCTTAGTGACCCCACCCTCTGTCAACCACCCCGCACCTATTGCCACCACGGCCGGCCACCCCAATCGCCTTGTTGCCATGCCGACAGAGACATTGGCTCCTCCCCTGCCAGGTAGCAAGTCTGCTGGCCCCACCACGCCCTTCAGTTCCACTGTACCTCTTCGCATCCTCAACAAGGGCCCTGAGTACTTCAGAAGGCAGGTGAGAATATCATTGTTGTGGTCTTAATGAGGACTCCTACAGCTGAGGTCGAAGGTCAGATTAGTTTGGCCTTTAATAATTTCTTTGAACCATTCTAATTTGTCAAAGAAACCATGATAAATGGAAACAATGATGCGTTACAATGTGACCCTACATATGTTGAAGGATTTTATTTTTAAAGATCTATTTTTTCGAACTTCTTCTAATTTAAAAGTGATTTTTAAATTCAGTTTCAGAGCTTAACAGCTGTGTGTAAATTGTCATGAATAATGTTTGTAGATGGCTACTTGTAATCCTAATTGGATTTTTTTAATCACATGTCTTACTTTAGCATTCCATGCAAACCATATAAAAAAGCTGGATGACTCTTCATATGGCATCCAGCTTCATATGAAGAAGATGAATGCTCCCACCTGATAAAAACCAGCCCCTTGTTCTACGCTGTGTCCACAGCGTGTGGACCCTTGGTTAATGATAATTCAGTAGTAACTTCAGGGGATGGTGTCCTAATTGCGTGATTGACTTTATTAAATTATGGTTGCCCATGATATCATGTGACACAGGTTGTATTATGTAATTTGAACCTGTGCTGGTATGACCTTTTGAATTATGTAACAGTGATTGTGTGTGTTTATGAACATGTGTGTACTAATTTGTCATCTGGAATTAAGAGGAAGTAATATGTTTGAGAAGGTCATAAGCCTTCCAGCGCTCAGCAGGCCGATTTTATGATCCCACCCCAATCGGAAAGTCCAAGGGAGCAGGGCTCAATACCCCTCAGCCTGTCCGAAATGTCCCCAAGAGGCGTAGACCACCCTCCAGGAGACCACCACTCGACAATGTAGCCGAGCTCCCTCACACATTCCACCACACAAGAGGGGCAACCTGCACCACCACCTGGAAACCTGTGCCCCCTTATTGTCATGGCACTGCTGCAGAACGATAACCTTCTCAGTGTCAGGAGTCATATTTTACTGCCCAGGTTTAAGACCCCATTCAAAACTCACAGAAAACATCTTGGGTGAATAAAAAGCCTTTGGAAAGTTAAGTTTTGGAGAAAAAACCTTTAGGATCCGCAGTGGAAGTGCACTCCTGTATATAGTTAAATGTCTCTGGGCGAGTTCCAACTTGCTGGGTACTGCTTTTTGTAACCTCTGTAAGAGCTTTGCCACAGAGTTGGTAAGCATCTTTCAAAGAGATTGGTCTACTGGCACAGACCCAACATCTATACGTGTCGTTTTCAGTAGGCCAACATTATTCCAGTTACTTGATGTTATTCATTTTCCTGTTGGAACACCCAGTTATCCACCTTTCAAAATGTTTGGCCATCTCACTGTTGGTCTAAAGGTGAAGGAGAAACCTATTGTTTGTGCGATGCTATTACCATCATTCTTGACAGTTGTTACAATATCCTTTGATAAGATAAGATAAGATTTATTTGTCATTGTCATCAACAGATTACGAGATTGAGATTTGCTCGACTCGAGTTGAGATGCAGATGCAAAGATGCTTTGGCTTTAAATCTTCACTTTGACTTCCTCAAACATATTTGTGGTCATTGTTGAGAATGTTCTTTGGTTAGAACATTTCATTGATCTGATTGGTTTGTTGCAGAAGTATGCAGTAATTGGATTATACTGCTTTATGATGAAATGTTTATTTTTCCATGCCTGAAACATAGAATAATTCATTTTTAATGTGTTCTCAGGCGGAACCAAACCCAAACCGCCTGAGTGCAGTTGAGAGACTAGAAGCTGACAAAGCAAAGTATGTCAAGAGTCAGGAGGTCATCAACGCCAAGCAAGAACCAGTCAAACCGCCTGTCCTGGCCAAGCCCACCGTTGACCCTTCCATCCTGCCAAAGAAAAGCCCTGGGATTGGTGGAGGAGGGAACGGAGCCGGGATCCCTTTCAAAGCATCCAATAACAACGCAAAGTCAGACACATGTGCGTCCAGCTGTGGCAGCGGCAAACGGGAGAATTTAAATCTGGAGATCTTAAAAAATCTGCTGAACTCATCTTCATCCTCAGCAGCAGGTTCTGAAGGACTGTCAGGTGGAGCTAAAAGTGCCGTTCTCATGAGGTCATCAGTCAGAATGGCCCGAAGCTGGACACCGTTGGGGTGAGTCACTGCTGACGGTTGCATATTGTCTAGAGTATTTCTAATGCCTAATACACCGAGTTCTGCTAATTCTATCTCTGATTTTAAAGCTAAGATTTGAACAAACACTAACAAAAAGCTGAAAGACGTATTTTCTCTAAATTTGAGCTTACACCTCAGCAAAAACTCTTGCCTGATATAAAATGATTCTGAATTTGATCATTAGAAGATGGAAATGTGATTGTGAAATTCTAATAGGAGAAACTATGTAGATATCTGGAGGAAACCAAGTTATTCTAAGGTCTTTTTATTTTGTGCACCACCTGAGAAGGCTGTTTTTAACAGTCCTTTTCATAAAAAACAATTATTTAGGAATGTTAGAAAAATTATCCTCCTGTTCATTTACTCATGAGTTTATTTTACAAGTTATGTTTTCATATTATTCTTTTTATATTATTACTCTCATATTATTCTTCTTTTTATATTTACTTAACTTCTCTTTCTTTTGTAGTATAGTATATTATTAACTTTGTTTAGGATGTTTGCTTGGAAGCTAAAAACGTTAAACATTCATGTGTTATTAGTTCCATATGTAACTGATTAGTTGTGGTCAGTCACATGCCCTTGTAAGGGCATGTCCATAGGAGGCTCCAGAATGTAAAGACGGTTGGTCAATTCTCTGTGTGACTGTGTGAAGAAGCCCAACCTCCTTTTTCTATACAATAAAGAGAAATGCAAAGAAAGAACTGGCAGAATTGAGTCCAGACAGTGTTTGACAGCGATTCGTCGCGTCTGTTCTCAATTCTCCTATTCTGCAGAAAAGAAATTAAAAGAAACCTAATCTCTGTCTCTGGCTGATTCTTTGCAGGTTATGACAAATAAACCTATCAAGGAACTCTCCAAGTTTTTTCAAACCTTTAAGTAACAGTCTTAACTATTAAAATGTCTATAGTTTTTTTCATGTTATGTGCAATTTGGAGACTATTATTCTCAACAATAAAAATCACTTATTTATGCTACATATTTTTATTACTATTATTTTGTAGTAACTTTTTAGCTACTATAAAAAAGTTACTACTTTTTTGTAACTTATTTTGTCATGAGAGCCATTGTTCATGGTTGATTTGTAAAAGCAATAAAAAGTGGAAAACGTCCAAGGGTGTGAATACATTTCATAGGGCACTGTATATATCTGGAATTTTATGTATTGACAGTACATTGAATTTCATCCAGTGGAAATTAAAACATTAAGAACCAAATGAATGGAAATGAAATTGCCAAAGAATTTGGTGTCTAAAAAATTAACTTTGAAAGGCAGTTGATGGTTAAAAATTAGGAAATGATACGAAAGGAAATCATGGATAGTAACCTTAAATTACAAAACATGCACAAGTTTTACAACATTTTCATTAACATTGTTATGCATAAATAAATTTCCAGAACCAGGGCAATTTGCCCAGAGACATATTAAGGGGTGGCTTAGTAATATTTTCAAAACAATGGAAGGTCAAAACAGGATTTTTGACCTTTACAAACAACTATGTCTACAGGCTAAAAATGAAGACTGTTGCAGCATTTGATGAGCAGAATTTCTGAAAAAAAAAAAATGTTTTAGATGCTACAAAAATTCAGGAAGATCTTTAAATATACTGCTTTTTTAATGATTCAAATGTGTGTCAGTTATTATATCTAGTTGTCCTAATTAGAAGAACAGTTATTTTATTTCAACTGAAAGGGGAAATGGTAAATGATATGTACTCATATAGCACTTTATCAAGTCCAGAGGACCCCAAAGCACTTCACACTAGATGCAGTGACTTTCGTTATTGCAGAATATGATTCTTTTTTCCAGCAACAGAGAATATTCAGAGATTTGAATTACAATGTTTTTCCAAAATAAACATTGTTAATTTAACAATTGTTATTTGGGATCGAATCTTAACCTTGTGCAAGGTTGCCAGTGCTCTGAACTTATGTATGTTTAAAAAAAACAAATGTAACTGTAAATACTTGATGTGTAAGATCTATGTAATTAATTAAACAATATATCTCTTCAGGAAATTTAAATCAGGCTTTGTTGGAGTCAAACGTGATGTGTTTAACATACTAGAAATTCCTAAAACTGTGTCCCAGAATAACACAGCTGTGCCTTCACCTGTTGCTCAGGTAAAGGCACAGCCAGTAGCAAATTCAATGATAGAGTGATTACTATAATAACATTATGCTCACATGTAGGTCCTCTGTGGTCACTTGTGTTTGTGGTGCTTTCTAATACTCTGTTTCTCCTTCTAGGATGCCACTAACATACAGATCCACCATGACCCTTAATGAGCAACCTTCAGACTCAGCTCCCAGTCCGAGCACCTCGCATTCTCTCAGATCCTTCTCTCACTCCTTAAAGGTCCCCCCAGTGGCCAGCGGGGGGCGTCGCACTCCACAACAAGCAGGAAACCTGAACCTTAGCAGACGAGTCCAAGATGAAAGAGGATGTGAAGGAGGAGTTGTCCAGCGTTCTCATTCCCCACTGCCACCTCTCCTGACCTCCCACTCATCATCTGACCTCCTGCGACTGTGCAACGGTAAACCGCTGCGCACCACTCAGTCTAGCAGCTCTTCAGCTCCACCCCGCCCTCCCAAACCAAAGCCCACCTCTCTCCCTCCTGCACTATCCTTGTCACTGCCACGTGCGCGCCCGCCAATGTCCCCTACGCTCTGCGACAACACAACTCCACAGTCTTTGCCATGTGACTTTGGAGACCCTGTTAGTGCATCAGCTGAGTTGAACATTGATCTGGAGCAGGGTTCAAACGTGACTCGTCGTTCGTCGCTGCACAGATCCAAATCGGACCTGTCGGATCGGTATGCCCGGGCCGGAGCGGATGTGGAACGCTTTTTTAATTATTGCGGCCTTGACCCTGAGGAGTTGGAGGCAGTGGGTCCCGAGAACTTTGCACGGGCCAACTCGGACATTGTCAGCCTGAACTTTCGATCAGCTTCTATGATCTCCTCCGATTGTGACCAGTCACAGCGATCTTCCAATGACGGAATATCAGAAGAGGATGAGGGGGAGGAAGAGGAAGAGGCCGGCGAGCGCGTCCCCTATGGCATCTCAGCTGTGGAGCGAAATGCAAGGGTTATTAAATGGCTGTATAGCATTAAACAAGCAAGAGAAACACAAAAGGTTTCCCATGTTTAGATTAGGTGAACCATTCATGTGGACTATGGATAATCTCTCCTATGGCTCCAAACTTGTAAGGTCATTTCTAGCCGGATTTAAAGGCTGAAGAAGAAGAAAATTATTTTAGTTTTAAGAATGAAGGACTGAAGAGGTGGTCTAAGAGTTCATATCAAACAAACAAGAGGTATGAAGAGAATACTCCAAAATATTGAAGAAGGTGAACAAAACCAAACATGGACAGATGTAGCGATAAAGACGGTCATTTTCTGTTTCTCTCAGAAAGCCTGACTGACATCTCAGTTGGACCACAACCAAAAGCATGATACAGTGAGGTAGAGAATGGATCCACTCTGTCAGAAGTGTTCAGCACACTTCAGCCCATCATACATTAGTGTGACTGACATTCCAACAAAGTGCAGCCCTTTATTCCCAATCTGTTTGGCCAATTTAGCTTTCTGTCAGTGTTCCACACTTTCCACACTTAGAAATGGTCTTCAGTCTGAAACATCAAACTGGAAACAGCAGATATCAGTATTGATGGTTGTATTGGTGCCCGGAGAAGCAGTTGTTAATTGTACCAATAAATTTTTTCCCTAACAGTATGTATACCAAAAACTCCTTTATGTTCCAGTTCCATGTAAAAACGATGACATATTGTGCTGTCCTACAATTCTACCAGAGGTATTTGCATGTGTCCATCTCTGCTTGACTTAGCTGACTAAGCATCATTCGAATGTGTGAAGATTTTATAATTATTACTTCCCACAGAGTATTTTTTTTTTACCAAAACCTGTGAATGAAGTAAGACATGAGAGTTTGTTCACTATAAATATAGAATGATGTGGTCTTCTTCAGCTGAGTAACAGTAAGAAAGTGATTTCAGACTGAAAATTCTCTGTGTGCCCTGCATTCCACCATTGATGCTAACTTTCAACATCTGTATGAAATCCAAGAGTCTCTGTTAAAAGTCAGGCAAGAGCTATTTGCGTGTTGTCACTTTGATTAAGACTTCGTACAGAGGAATGAGAGGTGAGTTCAGAATTTGATTCATACTGTATTCATGCCAAAGGGGGAAAACTGTTGTAACTCATGTCATCTAAGTCTCTTCAAAGAGTAATTGGGATTGATGATTGCGTCAGCAAGAATGAGCTCCAGTAGCAGCCTTATTTTAAAAGGCTTCTGACTGAAGGTTATTGCTGCAAAATGGTAAATGACTTGCACAGCACTTTATCAAGTCCAGAGGCCCGTAAAGCGCTTCACACCACATTCAGTCATGATGGATAGGAGCCACAGTTTCCAGAGATGAGACTGCCCAGCACCTGTGCCACCGGGCCCTTTGACCACTTCTTGTAGGTGAAGTGTCATGTTACTGGAATGTTGCCCAAGGACACGACAGAGGTGGTGGAGCAGGGGTCGAACCAGTAACTAAACAATTGTGGGACGAACTCCAACCACTATCACCTGCATTGACCCAACATTCATGACTGTCCTGACATGCTAATGACTTAATTAGCAGGCAGCAGGCAGGATATTCCCCAGTAACGTGGATTACACCATCAGTTCTAACCAAATCCTGCCAATCTACTTCATTTTCTTTTGCAGATCCTCTTTAAATCTGTTTGGCTGTATGGTCAGAAAGTGTATGGTCAGGGTTATGATCAATAAAAGAGATTGTTTGAGAGAGAGCTATTTTACTTCACGAGGACATCCAGCATTGCCACCTGACCTAAAACTCATGTTAATCCTTTTGCCCTGCCAAGTAAAATTTTTTGGATCCATCTCTGCTGTTGTTGAATAAATACAACTGCATCTCAAAACCTGTAAATATGCAAAGTTCATTTATTCAGTTTGAATAGTGAAAGTTGCATTCAATACAAGAGGCATTTTTTAGTCTTTTCATTTTGATGAAAAGACTAAAAAATGCCTTTACCTGAGCAACAGGTGAAGGCACAGCTGTGTTATTCTGGGACACAGTTTTAGGAATTTCTAGTATGTTAAGACTTGTCTTTTCATCATTTTGATGAAAAGACAAACTTAAAATGCAATTTTAAGTTTGCATTACACACCCAATGCAAACTTAAAATTTTGCTTCTCAAAAGATGAAAATATTACATGAGTTGAATAATGAAAATGTAGGATGATGAAATATGTCTTGGCCACACAAATCATGGGACAGTCTGGTCAGTTAGAAGTTGTCCTGCAGGCAGTCATTAACACCATTATCAAGAAGGTTAGGCTGTAAAAGGTCACCAATGGCAATATATATATGTGTGTGTGTATGTATGTAAACACACACACACACAAATTATGTATGTGTAGAAATACATATGTGTGTGTTTACCTTTACATACCCTTACTGTTGAGAAAAATTGTAAGGGCAGGACAGGAATATGATCTTAAAGAACTATTGGGAACTGAAGGAAACTTCGAGGATATTTATAGATTAAGGAAAGCTATATTTATTTTCTTCATAATACGAAGTTAAAAATGGAATTTCATAGATGTAAAGTAGTAATGCTACACACTCGTGTACAGTAGGTGGCGGTATACACCTGAAAGTTGTTTGCGATCTACTACAATGGCAAGAAGAAGAAGAAGATCTCTATCTCTCTCTTTCTCTCTAAAAAGAAATTCCTGCTTGAAAATGTAGAGATTTCTCTTCCTTTTAAGCCAGACTCTATAATGTTCTTCAGTGTAGTCAGAGTTAGTTAGCTGTAGCAATAAGCTGCTTGTTCTGCTCGCGGCCTCTGAAGGATCTGGAGCGGCGCTAAATCTCCGACACTCTGCTGGTCAACAAACTAGCGACTCCACGGGATCCGAGGTATGTACTCGTTTTGTGAAAGTATAACAAGATGTTGGAATCTAGTTTGTTAGTAGAGAAGATGGTCCAAAAGTTTAAACCAGAACTTTTCGACATATTTTTACAACATATAACTGCGCTAACTCCAGTGTAACTGCAGCTTTGTTTAATCCGTTTTGCCAGGACTGTCATTCCAAACTATATCTTTTGTGGTTTTAGTCTGAATGTGGTTTTCTGTGTGTGTGTGTAGGGGGGGGGGGACGTGTGTGTGTGTGTAGTCCCTCATTCTCTCCATGTCTCGTCCTGTCAGAGATGAGCTGCAGTGTCCTGGATGAGGAGCAGTTCCGTCTGTCCTGCCAGCTGCTCCTTCAGCGCTCTGACCAGTTGGGGGATGGCTGGAGCTGGGAAGCGGTTCAGGTGAGGAGGTGTGTACTTCCTCTGTCACTGCGCACACAGCTGGAGAGTTAAAAGGTATTATGGTATTTTCTTAATATGACTGCAGGGCTCAGAAGAGGGCTACCTCAGAAAGACTGCACTAAGGTCAGTTCCTAGTGACTGGGGTCCACTTCATGACCAGAAGGGGTTTAGTTCCCACCCACAGCCACAGACCCTGTGTGACTCTACTGGACATGAAAAGGAAGAAGTAAATACTTGTTTTACTTTGGAGTATGTAACGATCACAGAGTCAGACATACTGAGCTCCACTGTGTCTGCTCTTTCACAGCAGGACCCAGCTGCCTCCACTGGTTCTGACTTCCTCAGAGCTGAAGAAGAAGATGCTGGTAGCTACACAGTGACTAACAGCAGCAGCCTGGTGCTTCAGTACGAGTATCACATCCTGTTCTCCTGCAGCTACGGAGCTCCTGTCCTGTATTTCAGAGCGTTCACTTTGGGTTAGTCACACAGAAAGCAGCATCTTACATTCACTTTGCTTTTTAGCATTAAGTTGACATTTTTAGGAAGCAAAGTCATTTTTTGATTAAAGGTTTAGAGTTTTCATACAATTAAAGGTTCTATAAGAGTGCCTGGTTATTCCTGCCAGAAACAGCCCCCTCCCTAGCCTCTGAAGGGAAAGTCAAACATTATTTTTTGTCATTTATAAGGAGAGTATTAAAGCTTGTTGTAATAACTCCATTCACTATCAAAGCATCAGTTTGATGTGAACACCAGCTGAATCAAATCATCACCATCCTGGATCAGATCAGGCTCCCCACAGAAGCGGGTCGGTCTGTGCTGACTGGAGTAGCCAGAGGAAAGTCATCTGCAGTACAGAAGCAGGCATGATGAAGACATAGGAAATGATGGCAGTAATGATTTTAGTTTTCAGCCCTTTCTTTGAATGTAACATATTACATTATTTTTGAACTTGCTGTTTGGGATGTAAATGTAAAGAAACTGAAAATGGCACAAGATTTTATTTTCTACAGGCACAAAGCAGATCTCCATTCTGTCATAAGAACCTAAAGAGCAGCTCTCAGAACTACCACTCTTGTGACAACAAGCTGCCACAAGAGTGGTAGCTTGTTGGAGTAGCTCTGTTACTTTATCTGCAATATATATTTTTTATTATGTTTATGCAACTGGCAGATCAAAGAATTTACATGTGATGCAGTTCATGTGTAAATAAGCTACTTCATAGGAAGATCAATAGTCAGGTTCTGTCAGAGACAACAGGGTTGCCATAGAAATGTAGATAGAAGCTAACAGACACTCTGTGGGTCTTCAAAAGGTTCTTGAATCATTGCAGTAACTGGACTGTTATCCAAGGCTTGTGATTTAGCTGGTTTTAGCTGACCAGCTAGTCTGAGCTCTAGATTTTCTCTTGAGCATCATCAACCACTTCACTCTTCACAACTGTACCTCTGCTGACTTTGAACCCTTCATGACTCCAGCAGCTAGCTGTTAGCTCTCCTGCTAGTCTGTGCCGCCATCTGTCTGAACTCTGTTCTACCTCAGCTGGAGCCAACCAGCTAAAAGTAAATCTGCACAATGTTTCTGTCTGACTGCCTGCCTGGCAGAAAGCAGCACAGTCCAGCTCCTGACTGTACACAGACTCATCACCGTCCTGCATCAGAGCAGAGACAGAGGGGTCACTTCAGGAGTGTGACTTCCCGGCCTACTGAGGTGCAGTTATTTGTGAACAGAGAATGGCAAATAATGTGTGTTGCAGAGGATTTACATTTCACCTTGGGTCTAATTTAGTGCTTTATGCGTTTTTGCTGTTCTTGTCTCAGAGGGGAGGAGCCTGGCATTAGAGGAGATGTGGAGCACCATCCACCCAAACTACAGGCTGTGTCTTCAGAACTGCCCTCTTAATGCAATAAGTCAGCAGGTAGGAACTCCCAACCTCCTCCTGGTGCCCAGGGGTCTCTGTGAAGCTCTGCTGAAACCTCTTTCTTGGTGTGTGTGACAGGAGCACCCCTTGCTGGGCCAGCCGTTCTTTTTCTTTCACCCATGTAGAACAGAGGAGTTCATGGGACCTGTGCTGCAGGCTGCTCCAGATCAAGGCAGGTAGGTATGACCTAGTTCCTAGTTCTCAATCCAAGAAAGACCCACTGCTTAAGAACGACTAAGATGATGACATTACGCTGATGATGCCCTGTTCTTCCTGTCCACTTTACCAAACTCCTCACTTCCACCCTCCTCCCTCACTTCCTGCTCAGCTGAGATGAAATCCTGGTTTGCATCAAACGTCCTTAAACCTTTCAATAATAAAACAGAAAATGTGATGCAAGATGTGTTTTTAATAAATCCTGTAGTTGTTCATGTTGAATCAGATCATAAAGCTGCATATGTTTAAGTGCATGTGGTGTCAGAGTGTTGCTTGAGCTTTCTTGATGGACTGCAGCATATTGAAGGTGACCTGCAGGAACTTCAGTCAGGATAAGATATGTTGCTGTTGTTATTAAAACAAAAGTCCTAACACCTTTGCTAAGTGAGTAAATGTAATACTAATGAAGTGTAGTGGGAGTTTTCAGACCTGTACAAGGCCCTGATTTTCAGACTGACTGGTTTTAGGAACATTTATTTTGGGGACTTATTATAGGAAATATTTCAATATGAGGCCAAGTAATGATCAAAGAATAAAAGCTTTCAGTTTCCTTTATAATAATGTGGTTTCATCAGTTTGAAACCATTTTAACTCATTGACTTGTATGTTTCCATGCCAACAGGCCAGTGAACTATGTGCTGTCATGGCTGAGCGTGGTGGGGCCTGTTGTGGGTCTGGATGTTCCGCTGCAGTACTGCACAGCTCTCCATTCTACAAAACCTGACTGAAGCTGAACACACACCTGCTGATCTTCACACACACCTGGACATGTTTGTCTTGTTTTTTCCATGTAACTATTTCTAATACCCCAAATAATTATGTTGGTGTAGGCATACCATTTGGTACCATTTGGTACAAACTACACACACAAAGTATAGTTTTGTGTGTTTCACAAACTATACTTAATTTTCATTTTGTAAACTGAAAACGTATGTATATTTTTTATGAAGTATTGTTCTCTCTAGTTCTCAAATTCTGTCAGTAATCAGATTACTGTTATGGAGTCTCTTCCACATTTAGCATTGTTAACTACAGATAGCTTATTTTCTATAGAGATATTCACTGTAGGAAATTTTTAAAGAAGCCCCATTTTATTTCTCTTATATTTTAAAATAGAAAAGCAACAGAACTTTTGGTAAAATAGGATGGATACACACTGTGAGGTTTGTTTCAAATGAAAAAAGAACTCCACATAGTTTCTACCTGAAGAAAATATATCAAAAACATATTTTTGAGTCACTCTGTCAATGAAATTCAGTGAAAATATGAAACCTGCACTTACAGATGCTGGTCATAAAATTAGAATATCATGAAAAAGTTTATTTGAATCAGTAATCCCATTCAAAAAGTGAAATTTGTATATTACATTCATTCATTACATAGAGATGGATACATTTCAAATGTTTATTTCTTTAATGTTTATTACAACTAATGAAAACTCCAAATTCAGTATCTCAGACAATTTGAATATTGTGAAAAGGTTCAGTATTGAAGACCCCGGGTGCTACGCACTAATCAGATAATTAGCTCAAAACACATGCAAAGGCTTTTAAATTGTCTCAGTCCAGTTCTGTAGGCTACACAATCATGGGGATGACTGCTGACTTGACAGTTGTCCAAAAGATGACCTTTGACACCTTTCACAAGAGGGTAAGACACAAAGGTCATTGCTAAAGAATCTGGCTGTGCACAGAGCTCTATGTTCACGCACATTCATAAAGAGATGAAGGGAAGGAAAAGATGTGGTAGAAAAAAATGGACAAGCAATCAGGATAACGGCACCCTGGAGGGGATTGTGAAACAAAACCCATTGAAAAATGTGGGGAAGATTCACAGAGAGTGGACTGCAGCTGGAGTCAGAGCTTCAAGAACCACCACACACAGACATACCAGGACCTGGGGTTCAGCTGTCACATTCCCTTTGTCAAGCCACTCTTGAACAAGAAACAGCATCAGAAGCATCTCAGCTGGACTAAAGACAAAAAGGACTGGACTGCTGCTGAGTGGTCCAAAGTTATGCTCTCTGATGAAAGTGAATTCTTCATTTCCTTTGGAAATCAAGGCGCCAGAGTCAGGAGGAAGAGAGGAGAGGCACAGAATCCACGTTGCTTGAGGTCCAGTCAAAGTTTCCGCAGTCAGTGACAGTTTGGGTTGCCATGTCATCTGCCGGTGTCCGTCCACTGTGTTTTCTGAGGTTAAAGGTCAACGTAGCCGCCTACCAGGACGTTTTAGAGCACTTCAGGCTTCCTGCTGCTGACCAACCTTATTGAGATACAGATTTCATTTTCCAACAGGAGTTAGCTCCTGCACACAGAGCCAAAGCTACCAGGACCTGGTTTAAGGGCCGTGGCATCCCTGTTCTTAACTGGCCAGCAAACTCACCTGACCTTAATGCCATAGAAAATCTCTGGCGTATTGTGAAGAGGAAGATGATGTGATACATCAGACCCAACAATTCAGAAGAGCAGAAGGTCACTATCAGAGCAACCTGGCCTCTCATAGCACCTGAGCAGAGCCACAGACTGCTGGACTCCACGTCACGCCGCATTGCTGCAGTAATCTGGGCAAAAGGAGCCCCAACTAAGTACCGAGTGCTGCACATGCTCAGTTTTCAGGTGGCCAACATTTCTAAAAATCCCTTTTTTGTATTGGTCTTAAGTAATATTCTAATTTTATGAGATAAGGAATTTATGGTTTTTATTAGTTGTCAATTTTAACCATCAAGATTAAAAGAAAAACATTTGAGATATATCAGTCTTTGTGTAACAAATTAATATAAAATACAAGTTTCACTTTTTGACTGGAATTGCTGACATTTCAACTTTTTCATGATATTCTAATTTTATGACCAGCACCTCTACATGTACGTTATCAAGAGCCATTCTGGAAGGTCTTAGGAGCCATTGCAAGTTGCAGACCCAAACTTTAATGCAAAGCCAAATACTTAGTAATCTGTGAAGTTTGCTGTACCCTAAATCAGAAAATCCTCCCTGAAAGGCCAACTGTAGATTAGTTGTTTTAATTTAAACCTGTTTTAATTTAACAGGATTTAAAAACACAATTTAGTTTAAATGTTACATTGGTGTAGTTGGGCTGGAGAGCAGATCAGCCACATGAAAACACTTGCTGTGAGTCATGACAACCAACAGATGGCGGTAGAAGCTCACAGGTGTGGAGAGAAAAACTTCAGATGAATGTTTTTAAAAGCATTCATCTGAATGAAAGTTGACCATTTATGGAAACGACTGGGGGAAACATTTAATGTGCTAGAATATATCAATAATAAAACGCTCAACACTAGATAATCAATATTAGATTTCATTAGTTATTTTTATAGTCAGTGTTAATTGACAGTGTAAAGTCTTTGTGTTCATTTTGCTGATTATGGCTGACAGCTAATGAAAACCATAAATTCAGTTGATCATAAACTGAGAACCTTAGTCTACATAATCAAAGAGAAATCTTCTGATTTGATGACAGTCCAACAGAGGCTCTCCATCCTCAATGACCATAGCTCTCAAACTGTCATTGCTAAAGAAGTTCACAGAGTTCTTTGTCCACAGCTTGCTACGAAAGGTTTAGTGGAAGGAAAGTGCGTGGTTGAAAAAGGGGCACAAGTAACCGTGATAACTGCAGCCTCGATGGGATTGTGAAGCAAAAACCATTTGAGAGTTTGGGGAGATTCACAAGGTGCTGACTGCAGCCGCAGTCAGAAACCAAAGACTGAAGGAAAAGAGGAGAGTCAGCTGAACCACAGGCTGACCCCCTCCATGCCACACCACATTAATACAGTAACTCAAGCAAAAGGAGCCCAGACCACGTGCATGTACTGTACATATACAGTACAGTATCTGGATACACATTTAGTAAGTTCACAATTCAAGGTTAATATCTTTTTCATATATAATATTAGCCTTCAAGATGTATAGAAACATGTTTTGAATGCATCACTATGAAGTTAATGGATAAAATATATGAGTTTTACTTTATGAGTTGAATTAGTGAACTAAACCTTTTGGAGGTATTTTATTTACTATAGAAACTTTGATTTAACTGTAATCTTCAAACAGAGGCTGGGCTAATACCTCTTGTTTCTCCAGAAGGAGCCCAGTGGGGGGGTGTGGTGCTGGTGGAGGTGTGTGGGGGCATCATCAGTGATGGTAGATCGTCACCTCACTCGTTCAAACTTGTGAGATCTTAGTTCCAGTTTGTCACACAGTCTGATATTCTTCTCCAGTCAGTCACTGACTCTGACACGACCTGCAGAAAATCTGCAAGAGATATTTGACCGGACTGAGTGGATTTTCCTGCTGTCAGCAAGTTTCTCTCTCCAGGACTCTGACACATGATGGAAGAAGTCCTTGAAGCAACATTTGAGTCCAGGCAGTCCTCATCCCATCTCAGCAGTCTGCATCCTCTGCCTTCCCCCCTCCATCCCCAGCCCCACCAAGCTGTCTTCTCTGTTCCTTCTTGTTCATTCACCTCGGCTGTCTGGCTCTGTGCCCTGGAATAACTGCCCTTCCTTCTTCTGAGAGCAGCTACCCAGAACAATACAAACACTTCAAATCACTGCAGGGCTAAACTGTGTTGTTATAAAATGTTCAAATTACATCAAAGGACCCTTAAAAAAGGCCTGGAATCAATCAGAGCTGTTTAGTAACCGTTATGATCCTCACCTTGACCTTTCAGGAACTGTTAGAACACAGAAGTAATGTGAATTGTGGAGCTGGGAAGAATCCAGACATGGGACATTTCCAGAGAATCATCATGTGTTCCTAAAGCGCAGAAGAACTACTGCTACTGATGGTCATTTTTTGAAGGAACCCACCAGTGAAACAGCAATCCTGTCTCATGCAACTGATATTATTAAATATTTACAAAACAAAGACATTTGATTTACTTCAATGTGAATAACATCTGCTTTATCAAATGTCAAATTAATATTTTTGTGATGACATAAATAAATTGAATTGAAGTTTGTGAACTATAAACCAAAGGTGTTGATCACAGTAAAATAACCTTGGAGAGTCAGGTTGGGACACAAACATCTTAAATCACTCAAGTCTAGGTGACAATGAAATGTTCACTCTGCCGTCTATCACACGTATCCTTCTGGTAGCTAAAGACGGTTTCTTTGTTTCTGGCTTTGTGTGATCAGAATGGATTCATTTGCCACATGCAATGTTTACCCAAAGGATTTATTGCAACAGAGATTAATTAAGAAAACCTGAACAAGAAAGCGTAGAGGTTTTGGGTGTAGCACAGTAATGCAGCAGTATGAAGAGGGAGAGAAGAGGACCCAGCATTATTTGATGAATACCTTGACTCAGTCCAGTAGGATCCATTCTGATCCATTATGTCAAAAAAAAACACAGTTTTGGATTCACTCTAACCACATCCTTCTTAGAACAATTAGAAGCTGTTCGTTGGAATGGTTCACAGTAAGAGTCAGAATTCCTTTTATTCTCATTGTGCACGAAGAAAGACCAATGAAATTATAAAACAGCACCTTTCAAAGGGAAGTCGAATAATTGAATAGAATAATAAGTATATGTCAATAAAAATATTGTAGAAATACAGAACAACTGAGACATTAAGAAAAATAAATAAATGATCAGTTTATAGATGGATTAGCTGTGTTCAGGGTAAAAACAGCTCTTGGGTAGAAATTGTGTTTTTATGGTGGTGTCCGGGGTGGGAGGGGTCTTTGGCATCTAAGCCAATCAGAGATCCACTCTTTACAGACAGTAAACCTTTAAGGTTCCTGGGTTTTGTAGCTGCAGTTTGAACACATGTCAGCTGGTGATCCTTGGAAACCAGACAGATTAATGTCTCTTTACAGACATGAATGTTGCAGAATAATATGCAACATTCAACACCAACTGATAATGATCAGTTGGTGTTGAATGTTGCATATTATTTTCATTTGTCACAGATGTTTCTTTTTTGGGGCCTGATTGTCCAGCTTGTCTCTGATTGGCTTAGAGGAACTTTAATCTCTCTGTTCTTTCATTGCTTGTCTGTAACAAGCTGAGACGACATGTAGCCAAAACATGTCCCTTTTTTGCCCACATTAAACCTTTGTATATTTTTGGAGTATATTTCTGCTTAGTTTTGTAGCTGCAGTTTGAACACATGTCAGCTGGTGATCCTTGTCAGATGGGAAGCTGATCTGGGAACTAAATTCCCTCATAACACACATCGGATTTTGAAAAATACATATCAAAGCTGAACTGTTGTTTTTCATTGTTTATTTATTTATTTTGTTATTAATAGTTCATATTTGTTATTCGTTCACCTTTTTACTTTTTTAGTCAGCTTGATTAGGTTCTTATTATTTTGTGTTCATTTGAATGTCACTGATCAATTTTTATATTTTGGAGAGAACTTATTCTATAAATCGGGCTTAGAGTTTGAAAATTCACCTTTTTTTGTTCTGTAATATCACACTCCACCAGGCAGGTAATCATGAAACTATAAGTGAGAGTAAGAACTGTTTGGCTATGAATATCTGATCATCAGGTAGTGATTCATTTTTAAATTTTGATTAAAACCATTAACTTCAATAATTGTCCATGTCTTTTAGTAAGAGTTATTCAAGGACAAACCAGTACATTATTGTTGCAAAACAGTTGCAAACATCAAAATGTTCAAATGTTTGACTAATTGAAAGAAAGCTCAATTCAAACCCTTGTTGCAGCAGGGAAGATACTGACTGATAATAACCTCTCATCATAACCCCACTTCATGGAGTAAGAGTACGCATCAGGTCCATGTTATCCAGTGTATCGTTCACCCAGCATTTCCTAAACACATTAGAATGTCCTGCAGCTGCAGAAAGACAAGAATAAGTTTTAAAATTAAAAAAGCGACAGAGCGAAACCTCCCTTATTCAGAAAGCAGTCCTGTGTACTCATGCAGGACTGACCAGCAGCCAGGGAAGCCAAGCTCCACTGGAGTCTGTGAAGTTAGTCTGTGTGGCCCTGCGGGCCCCTTTCACTCCGGGCTTATCCACGGCACAGTGAGCAGAAGGATTAAAGCAGTAAGTGATAGCAATGAGCCAGCTCCAGGCCCTCTCTACCTGCTGTGAAGGGCCACGACCAGAATGGTGTGATCGGGACCAAGAAGAGGGTTCTGCAAGAAGTGACTAGTTTTCTGACTTTGTGTAAACACAGATTTAGATTAAAATGAACCCTTGCTTCACATAGATTTATATTATACTCCAGCTCCTAGCTCTCAAACACATTTCATAATTTTCTGCTTTTTTGCTGGTGAAAAATGCTAACTGTTGCAGCTTGTGTGAGCTAATATCTGAAAACTAACAACTTTTCTTAAGACATTTTTTCTGACAGCAAACAGGATCCTGTCCTGCTCAAGGATAGAAATCCTGAGCAGGTGGACTGACTGTAGACTGGGCCTCTTCAAATAACAGGAACAAAACAAATCCTGCTGAAGACACTGATTTATTTTAATAAGCTTCCATTAGTTTACTGAAACAGGACCTTGTGTCATCTGATGAAGGATGACTGGTTCAATCGTGGTGATTAGATGGAGCAGGTAGGCTGGAGAGAGTCTCAGTTGAATTTACACCTCGGCTTCATTTCCATGACTCCTGAATGTAGAGCGAACACTAAGAGGAACAGGAAGTTTCCCCTCTGAGAGGTTTTGTACAGACAGCAGGAAGATGACCTCTGCTTGCCTGCTGACTCAGACCACATGTGAGAACAAACAGCATGTCAGCTAACAGAGCTGTACTCTTTCAACTGCACTGTCTCGAAATGCTTTATCTATGGAATTATTATTTAATAAAAGGACTTCCACATAAAGTCCACAAAACTGAAAAGAATCACTGTTCAAACAAGGAACACTTATTGCTCTCATTTTTCATTGTCTGCCTTCACTGTGAGACATCCAGTCATCCAGTAACAGGATGCAGCATTAAATATAAATGAAGTAAACCCCATAAGCAAATATTGGTTGAACTACATTGCTTTGCACCACAGAGATTTGCAAACAAAATGGTTCCTTTTTTGAGCTGCTCAGGGGATGAGAACAGTGGCTCATCATAGTGTCATTTTGGCATTTTCTGTAAATAGAAGCTGATCTTACCTGAATTTGTCACCATGGCAGCTCAAATGATACTGGAGAACTAACCAAACCATCAAAGCAAGACCTTTCAACCAATCGCAGCCCTGACTAAATGATGCCAAAGTAAAAGCATTGTGTGCTTTTATTTTACTCATCATTAATGTTTACTGTCATGAAAGATTTCTTAAGCCCCTTCACTCATTTTCAGCCATAAACAATTTCATGTAATATTGTGATACCTGGAAACCAGATATTCAGGTGGGCAAAGTATCCAACTATTTTAGCCAAGCCACAGTAGCACTCTTCAACATATCTTAACTCAAGTAAAAGTAAAAAGCAGCCTTCCAAGAAATTACCCAAGTAAGAGTAAAAATTCAAATTCAAAATACTTTATTTATTTCAAAGTAAAACTAAATGTTGTAACTCATGAATTCAGATTCTTCAAAGAGTTATTGTAGATCTTGATGGCTGTTGGCAGGAAAGATCTCCTGTAGCAGTTTGTATTACAGCGAATCTGAAGAAACCTCTGACTGGAGATTCTCTGTTTTCTCAAGCCAGTCTCCTGAAGAGGATGGTCAGGGTTGTCCATAATTTTATTGATTTTATGAAGAATCCTTCTTTGAATCATCATCTCCAGAGGTTCCACAGTCATCCCCAGAACAGAACCAGAACAGAACCAGAACCAGAACTGAACCAGAACAGAACAGAACCAGAACAGAACCAGCATTCTTTATCAGCCTGTTGAGCCTTTTCAAGTCCTTGGTTCTGATGCTGCTGCCCAACAAATGATGGCTGAAGAGATGATGTTCTCAACAAGAGACTGATAGAGGATCTGCAGCATCTTGCTTTTTTACTATAAAGTATTTGGTAAAATATTTACTCAAGTACTGAGTAACTGATTAAATTAACACTCATTTAATATTTAAAAATTATACAATCAGATGAACCAAAATAAAGTTTAGTGGAAATGTTGGTATCTTTATGATGAAAATTAAAATAATCCATATAAGTAACAAAATTATAATAAAATTAGGTAAAATAATTATTTTTTTCCAAACTAGTTTCTATCAATAAAAAAAAACTTCTGAAACTTTAATGAAGACTGCAGGTGTGTCTGTGTCTGGTGAATTTTTGGTTCATTCAGTGAAGTTACTCTCAGTGGGCAGAGAATCCAGAAATGTTACTCAAGTAAGAGTAGCGACTTCATAATAAAAGTACTCAAAAAAGTACAGCATTATAAAAATATTCCTAGAAGTACATTTTTCCAAAAAAGTTACTCAAGTAACTAGTTACTACGCAACTCTGCAGATAATTAACTAGGACATTAACAATATCTCCCCCTACTGGACTCAGTGGTTTATAGATTTATAAACCATTTTGTGTGATGAGGCTCTAAATTAGACTTTTGCATGGGGTTTATTAAAACTATCTGTCTATTGTGAATAACACCTGCGACCTTTAATACATTCTAAAAAAAATTGTTGTTATCATTCATACATTCATAAAAATTCTGTGTTATTGATCAGTGTATTAATATGTTTTTTTCTCTTTCTGCAGGTGTAGAAGTCTTCTCTCTTTCTTTCTCCTCCAACCTTAAGTCTTTCATTCCCTCTCTCTCTTTCTTTTGGGCACATATGTAACATGTCCATTAGATTTGACTTAAACCCAAAGCAATTTCTAAATGTGTAAATGTGAATCTTGTCCAGTCTCTGACCTGCCTAATTACAATTTACAATACATGTCATCAAAAGTCTAGCAGAACACTGACAACATGACTAATCAATCTGACTGTCTTATCCAAACACAATGAAACGAGGACTTCATATTCTGAATCTCTGACATGTTCATTTATACAGATATTTCATTTTGAGACATGAACTAAGAATTTTGAGAAATAAACTGGATTCTGTAGGTAATCCATGGTGTTTTGATTCATACCAATTGTTTTGAGAAATGCATTTAATGTTTTGTAAATGTAGGAAAAGATTCGAGAAATCCACCAAAGCAACTGAGAAAACCTGCAACCCGGCAGAAAGGCGTCATCCGAGCGATATTCATTGAATATGACTGTATATGTAACACAGCCATAATCTACTGATTAGAAAAGGGAATTCCGGGAATTCCACATGATATATATTCTGTGAATCTATTGGTCAAAAACACGTGTTAGTGAGGCCCGTAATACAACGTCAGCGCAGAGTCCTGCAGCCAATCAGAAATCAGACCCAAAAATGTTTAGTGGAAGTATTTGAGCGGCATTTTCATCAAGAGGATTTAGTGCAGCAGGAAGCTTCTGTAACTGAGCTGGAAGAGTCTGCAGCTTTCACACTTTGGTTCGTTTATTTTAATGTAACAGGTAGTTTGTGCTGCAGTGGGGTGAAGGAGTGAGAGCAGAGAGGAGAGGGATGCTCTCATCACAAAGAAAGCTGGATTGTTCTGGGCCGAAATTCCCAGGCGCGTTTTCAGAACTGAACACTTTTACCTCAGATGCAAACACACTGCCTGCTCTTCTGGTCGAATTTTTATTTTTCATTCTTTCCAACGGCATCAGCTAATTGCTAGAAGGAAGACAGAGACTGATCAGAAACTTGGATCTTTTTCTGTGGAGCTTCAGCTCATCATCATTATGGAGGAAAATGTTCAAGGAGAACCTGAGCGTCCAAAGAGCTCTGGAGAGGAGTCCAACCGGGCCATCCTGCCTCTGCTGCAGCAGCCCGGGATTCAGCAGTCCGACCGGGTCACCAACTTCTACATAGACAACATCTTAAGGCCGGACTTTGGCCGAAAGAGAAAGAAAGGCACATTATGTGTTCGGGGAGGACACGGGCTGGAGGAGAGGAGCGAGGCGTCAGGGAGAAAAGCTTCCAAAACGGACTCAAAGCGCGGCAGGGCAGGAGGACGGGAGGACAGCTTGGGGAAGTCCGACCACCAGCCTGCGGAGTCAGAGGCGAGCGGCCCCGGGCTGACAGCCTGCGACTCAGGGATCTCCTGCCGCAGCCCCGAGAGCAGCGAGGCCCCGGCGGCTCCAGCGGCCCCAGCAGCCAAGCCGATGCTGTGGCCGGCCTGGGTTTATTGTACCAGGTACTCCGATCGGCCTTCATCAGGTTGGTGGAAAATGTTCCCTCAATCACATCATTTTAGATACATTTAGTAAAATGCGAATTTTAGTTGTAAAATGTAATATTATATCTGCGATAAAAATAAATGAATAAAACAGATGAAATTGTGGGAAAGGCTACGAAAATAAAATCTTATTTAAACTTTGAAATATGATCGAGAATATTTTAAAATTAGCTGAACAGTAGAAACAATAGTTTAAAGAAAAAACGGAGCACTTTTAACAAAGACTTAGCCGTTATTGCACCAACATATAAATATTACATTATTAGAATTATTTAGCCGTGATCAAAATAAAACATGAAGCATTTATAGAAAGAAGATCATTTATGATTCTTGCAGCATATTCATCATGATACGAACGCTTTCTGCAGGTCTTGGGTTTTTGACTTTTGATTTTTCTGACCATAATAATCTACCAAAGTGGACACAAAGCTTTTTATTAAAATAAAAGTGAAATGGGAAAAAATTGCTTCACAGTCAAAAACATAAAATACCGAAGTAAAACCAAGTTTAACGTCATTGTTCCCCCGCTTCTTTGTTATTTTACCATTTGCATTTTTTTTTCTAACAAAAGAGTTGGGGGTGGAGTGGGGGGGGTGTAAAAAAGTGAAGGGGCCGTGAAAACCAAAAATCTTGAAACATTTTAAATCTCCCTTTAGAAAGCAAGAAAGAAAAACTGACCGCTGATCTGCGGCTACATTTAATTCGTCTGAGTGAAAAGTTGGCTTCACGTCACATGTGTTCTTTGTCAGCATTCAAAGATGTGTTTCCTCTACATATTTTTTTAAAAATAACCAAAGGAGGAATAACAATGAAAACGGAATGCATTGAGCATTTGGAGAACTACAAGTACAAGTGGTGCAAAAGTAGTTTGATTTTGTTCACGAAAATACGAAAAATAGTCTTTAAACGTTCGGGCCAAAGGAGCCGAGACAAGGCCACAGTTCATCTGCAGCTCGGATTTATTGTTGCTCCGTTTGATCAAATGTCTGACGGTCGTTTTCATTCTGTTTTTATTCAGTCTGATCCAGTTGATTTTTTTTCTAGATTTTCTCTTTTTCTTAAAACCAGTTTTAAACTTTTATGTCATACTGAATAATAAAAACAGACAGGCATTTGACCCCCAGCCCGTCTGCTACCAGTCCAGACAACGGAGCAGAAATAACAAACCTCATCATAAACCCCAAACATTTTGGGGAAACAGAAAACGTGTGATCCAAATCTGATTTGGGGAAATATTAAAAGTTTCTTATTAAAGATGCAGTCATCTTTAATAGGAGGTATTGCCTCAGAATAAATCGCGTCCTCCATTCTGAAGTTTGGTTCCTGAGATAATTAACCAATGAACAAGAAAAATCCCTGATGTTCATGTCAAGAAGTTCAGCGCGCATCTTGGGGAAAAGCGCCTTTCTCTGTCCGTTTAAATCACAAAAACTTTCAACAAAGTTTGAAAACGAGTTAACTGGATGTTTTGGTGTTTTGTTCTCTCTTTTCCACACAAGGGCCCAGATCCCGCAAACCAAAGAAAGCCCCGACCCCGAGCAAGGAGGACAAGCGGCCCCGGACGGCCTTCAGTGCCGAGCAGCTGCAGCGGCTGAAAGCGGAGTTCCAGAAGAACCGGTACCTCACCGAGCAGCGGAGGCAGAACCTGGCCCTGGAGCTCAGCCTCAACGAGTCTCAGATCAAAATCTGGTTCCAGAACAAGCGGGCCAAGATTAAAAAGGCCTCCGGGAAGAAGAACTCTCTGGCGGAGCACCTGATGGCGCAGGGGCTGTACAACCACTCCGCCGGCCGGGAGGCGGAGGCCCACTCCGACAGCGACTGAAGCCATCACATCACCAGCATCCTGGGCCGGTACCGCCGCTGTCTGACATCACACAGTTCTGCGCGCTGGACTGTTTAAAGCACGACTGACAGGGCTGCAGCCTCACAGACAAATCTCCTGAAATGTTTTAGATGTAGAGTTCTTTCATCTTGAAGGCTCAGCTGAGGCAGAAGGCCGGCCCGGAGCGCTCCAGGCCGACCAGAACCACCGGCTGACAGCGTGGCTGCTGGAACCCAAAGACAGCTCAGCTGCTTCATGGTAGGCCTTCTGTTTGTCCAGCTGTTCTGTTGCTGCATTTTCCTTTGTGAGTCAAAGCTCAGCTAGGTTTCATTGTAGAGCTGATCTGGCAGCAGGCGCCTGCAGAGCTGCTAGTTTTCTAGGTTTTCAATCATTTATGGACCTGACCGGAAATGCCTTTGGATCTGTGGTTCCAGTGCTGCCTTATCGCAGTTCCCCCAATTTCCCAGCAAACTATCGGTGTCAATAAGTGGGATCATGCGCTCTTATTTATATCCAACACAGCCAGAATCCAGAGCAAAGACGCTCTGACATGTTTACATAATTTATTTTTCTACACAAACCTGTCTTTGAATGCAACGTTTGGCGGATCAATGAATATGAATCCAAACCAAATGTAAGCCTTACAATGCAGTCCACATTTTTGTTTCCTTAAATTGATTCTGTTTCCTAATGAAGATTTTATGTTTTCAGTTGTTTTTGTCCATTTCTGATAAAATTCTCCTTTTAGACAACATGTAAATAATTTATGTCATGATGATGTGTAAATAAACAATGCAGATCTGGCTTTTTAGATATTTTATTTTATGCCCAAATACAGAACACATTTTATGAAAATAAGCAACTGTCCATCAGACTTGACTTTGCAAACAGTTTTAGCTTTAATTATAAATGCACAGAAAATTTGCCTCAGATGGAAATAACTACAGTATATCTATATGTACATTTGCATTTCCTTTGTTTAAAGTGCTAATTTAAAATTCAGTGATTGAATGATTCACTTATTCAATACGTATACGCATTCAGTTCATACAATTTCTTGCAAGTAGAATAAAAACTTAAATTGATGTTTTACTCTGAACATGAATATTTTCCATAAGTGGTAAAATATTGAGTAAAAAGCTCCAAGCATAAAAGTCTTCACAGGTCAAATGAACCATATCCTTGCTGCTGTTTCAAAAATGAAGATCAGAGAATAAAAACAATCCTATAAAATTTGCAGGCATTATCTATTAAATAAGCATCATAGAAACAAAGGCATGTAAGTAGAATGTATGAGCAGGAACCAATTCAGAACAATAAGGTTCCTGGACTGGAGTCAGTTTTGTTGCTCTATCCAAAGAAAAAGAAAGACAGGAAATATTTTACTTTTGCAAATTACACTGATAAACAGGTCAGTAGAATCGATCAAAATCATCTGGCAGATTGATCCATGTGCTGTAACTTCATGATTTTTGAATATCTGAATGTTTGAATTAATAAAAATCCAAGAGCATTAAAAAATACATCATGAAAAATGAGACCATGAGTTTATTATGAGGTGAAATATTTGTAAAACATTCACAGTACACAAAAAAATAATTTTGGGGCCCCCCAACTTTGCAGCCCTGTGCTACTAGGACCCTATAAGTCCTTTCTTAAATCTGGCCCATTAGACATCATGGAGCTTCACAGTGGTCAAATTCAGCTGACAAATATTCTTCAGTAAATAATCCAAATGTGTGTTGAATCCCAAACAATCATGTAAATAACAGCAGATTTTCTTCAAATAAGTGTGGATCCATACAGGTCATGAGGGCCTATATCAGTTGCTGGTTCAAATGATCCATTTACCTGACATATCTAACTTCTGATATAGAAAATAACACAAAAAAATGTATATTAGCAACACGTATATCAGATTTTCCTTCTGCTTTTTGAGGCAGTCATCTCGGCTTGGTTGAATTACAAAAATATTTGCAAATTGAAACAACCCTGAAGATGAACCAGATGACATGTTTGGTTGAAGTTAAACAAAAACAACATGTCCTCCTTACTAAGCCAAATCCAGCAGCTAAATTATTCCTAAAGAGTCACTGAAAATGCCTAACTTCACTTGTCTCTTCACTTCTGGGTGACATGTACCTGCCAGAGGAGGGGAGCAGTGAAAACAAGAGACACAGACAGAAATATGAAGGCCAGAGGAAGATCCACTGTGTTTTCTATTGGCAATGATAGCAGCAGCAGCCAGGGGTCTGAATGGCTGCAGAGGCCCTCATCTGCATTTCCTTTCTTAGCTGGCTTGTATGTGGAAGTAATGCCCAACGGTCGCTGACTGAAGAACTCAGCTGCTCTTGACTTGGGAGAAAAGGCTGGGAGCCGAGTTTCTACGCACTGTCAGGGGCTGACAGCTGAAGGGTTGGTGGTGCTGGGTATGCTGGGGTATGTTGGGGTATGTTGGGGTATGCTGGGGTATGTTGGGGTATGTTGGGGTATATTGGGGTATGCTGGGGTATATTGGGGTATGTTGGGGTATGTTGGGGTATGTTGGGGTATGCTGGGGTATGTTGGGGTATGCTGGGGTATATTGGGGTATGTTGGGGTATATTGGGGTATGCTGGGGTATATTGGGGTATGTTGGGGTATGTTGGGGTATGCTGGGGTATGTTGGGGTATGTTGGGGTATGCTGGGGTATATTGGGGTATGTTGGGGTATATTGGGGTATGCTGGGGTATATTGGGGTATGTTGGGGTATGCTGGGGTATATTGGGGTATGCTGGGGTATATTGGGGTATGTTGGGGTATGTTGGGGTATGCTGGGGTATGTTGGGGTATGTTGAGGTATGTTGGGGTATATTGGGGTATGTTGGGGTATGTTGGGGTATGTTGGGGTATGCTGGGGTATATTGAGGTATGTTGGGGTATATAGGGGTATGTTGGGGTATGTTGGGGTATGCTGGGGTATATTGAGGTATGTTGGGGTATGTTGGGGTATGCTGGGGTATATTGGGGTATGCTGGGGCATGGGGGCACAGAACCTGGACGATGGTCCAAATATTTCCACGCAAAGCAGGAAATGACGACACTCAGGCAAAATCTGACATCTTTACTCTATCCTGCTCCAACTGGGAATTTTAATAAATCAGGAGGAATAATACAGCAAAAACATGAAGCCTAGGCTGCTGTTTACATTTGAAGCATGCTTTTAAAATGATGTCAGAAAGCATTCCAATGTTTAACATGTCAGTCTTGTTCTTGCAGTTTCTTGTTTTCTATTCCTTCACGCCTCTGTTCTAGAAGCAAACTGGAAGACTTTGCTGCTTTTATTTAAGTTTTAAAATAATTTGGAAGCGAATGTTTGCTGCTTGCAGTTTTTTAATGTCCAACCACTTTCTAAGGTAAGCGACAGCATATTTCTTGAGGAGAAAAGAGGATTTATTTATTTTTTTGTTTGGTTTCAGCATCAGTTTTTAGAATTTCTTCAGCAAAAAGATGGGAGGAATTAGCGTCTGATGATAATAAACCTGGAGAGGACAGTAGAAATGTGTTGGTCTGCATTAACAAAACAGGAGCCTGATATAAGCTACCATGAATCTAACTATATGCTAATGTGTGAACACTTGCAGGTTATGTCCATGTTTCTTTCTAAGATTATTTGAATTGTTGCCATAAAATAAGCAGAATTAATATGAGATAAATTGCAGGGTCTGACCATAAGAGTCTGGATATGTTAAAAAAGGAAAAAAAACAACTTTCAGTGCCGCTGTGTGTTGCATCTATTCAAACTGGTTGTTCTTTAGTGAAGCCAGCCCAAAGTAAGGACTTCCTGCTGTGGAGTCCAAACTTTTTGCCTTGTGGCCCAAATTCATCAAGTTGAAAGTGTCTTCATGCCTAACAAAATCATAATTTTCAAAAAAAATGCAAAAACAATTTTTATTTTGATTATGTCTCTATTTTTACCTTCTCAGCCATAAACTAAATATTTAGTATTTTATTGAAAATTAAAGTTATCCTATTTTTGTAGAAAACATAGAAACACAGAGATTAATGCTATTTATACATGAATGTGGATCAATTGCTCTCTAACTTCTTAGCCTAGAAACGATTTAAACATTTGAGTGAAAAACTAGTGGATTTCTTTTTTTGGGGGGCTTAGGCAGCTTTTAATTGAGAGAAGTTGTACAGGAAAGTAGGTAATGAGAGACGGGGAAGACATGCAGCAAAGGTCATCAGGCCGGGAATCGAACCTGTGACATCCGCGTCAAGGACTAAGGCCTCCATACACGGCTTGTGCCACTACAGCACCCTAAAGCTGCTGGATTTTTGGAGAATGAACGTAAATTATTAAAAAAACAAATCTTCTGTACAGTATGTAATATTTTCCATTTTAAGTAACCTTAATTTATCAAGTAAAATTTCACCCAAAATGTGTTTACAAAGTATTAAAACTCTTGCAAAGCCTGTCAGCGGCACATGGTCAGCTAACATACTTTTAAGGTACTTTTCATAAATAGATATGATGAAAATATGTTTCAACATAGTTTTCATTAAACTCACATTTATATATAAAAACTTTTTCTTGGTCTAATATAATATATGTCTACTGTTTTCATTAGCTGTAAGCAGAATATCATAAATAATAGAAATAAAGGCGTGTAAGCATCCATCTGTGTGGAATTAATGGAATTAATATTGCTTAGTGAAATATAAAATAATATATTTTGCATAGGTAGGTTTAAGCAATGAAACAAGACATCTTTTATACTGAAAGTTTGATTTTATTTTTTACATATTTTTCTGTAAGCAACACTGATGTCCTTTAATATCCTAAGTTACAAAGTTGTTGCCAGATTCAGTGGCTGTTACACCTAAATGTCTCTTCTTTGAATTTTTGTCACCTTTACTTGCATTAAATTCACAGAAACCCTAATTTCAGAGAACTATAAAACACTTAATACATAGAATAACTGAACATTTTATCATCAAAATTAGAAAAATGGAATGAAAAGGTAAAAAAACACCCAACATTCTCACTACCAAAGGATTTAACCACCCTTTGAGGCAGTCATTATAAAATTATGAAAAGATGGAAATGAGGTTTGTTAATCACCGCTTATTCATGACGCTTCGTCTGTTGACATATATCCAAGGTTTCATTTAGTAATACTTAAAAGAAGCACACTTGTCTTATTTCCTGAGTATGGGAACATTTCAGTCACATTTCTCTTTTCCCTGGTTAAATACAAATTAAAAAACATAACACTGATTTATCCAAAGTTCAGACATCCTCTTGTCATAAAGTTCACCTCTCCAATAGGCAGAGGAAAAGGGCAGATGAGTAGAGAAAAGAAAAGTACATATCACAAAGTACTGATGTCTCCTGTGTCTCAGCCAAACAAAAGATTGCCCATCCAGTCCCCCTCCCCCACTGAGAGATTTGCCCATAGTTCTCTAAACGCTTCCTAGTCAAACTTGGAATATGGAATGAAGAGGACAGGGGCTTTGTGGCGGAAATATAATTACAGCCACTAAAAGCTGGTGACGGTGAAGAAAGGGAGATGACATCAGGGCAATTTCACACCCAGGTCTTCGATGGCCAGGCCAAGCCTGGATGTTGCTGCAATACACTGATCAAAGCCTGCTGCAGCTGGCCTGCGCCCCCCACCCCATCCACCCCCACCCCCGCCTACCACCACCAAAAGAGGAGACTTATGTATGCTAATCTCCAGGACAAATATATTTTTAATCTTGTTAGAAAACAATTTAATACTCAAGTTCAATGACTAAACTTTATGAGAAAACAGTGGCAATTCAACAATGCATGACTATTTTTGCTTTAATACTTTGTTTCAAAGCTGATGTTCAGGGTCAGAATATAATTATCTTTATGCAGTAACAACATAACGGTGCTCTACCAAAAGCCTGGTGCATCTGGGACGTGACATCATGTTGTTTTTAACCTTAACCCAGAGCAGTGAGAGGGAACAGAAAGGTTTCTGAACATGATGGCATGTTTACAAAAATATTGGCATATCTTATTTAACCACCTTTAAATCACATTTAGACATCTCAATGGATGTTTTCACCTTTTCTTTCACTTTTCACTCACAATGTTACATTAATTAGACAGAGGACAATGCCATTGTTTCAGTCGAGTTAACAAAAAGTTACTTGAAGGCACGTTTCAGGGACACTGTAACTGGAAATGCAACAACTAGTAGCTCTTTTTATTGTTAATGTGAAGAAAGGAACATTGAACTTTGCTCACACTCAGTGAATCTTTTAGTTGTGTAATAACTTTGGTAAACTCAGGTGAAAGTGAGCATCCAAATAAAACAGTTCTCTTACATCCTTAGGCCTCCTTTAAAATATTTGGTTTTCAAAGAGATACATCTAGGGTTGAAATGATTAATCATGATAAATCGATTATTGAAATAACCAGTTAATTTAGTAATTAATTAATTGTAGTAATAAAGACCATTTGCTGAAAAAACAACATACTCAGTAATTAATCCAAAACTGTACAAGAACTGTTTACATTTTGTATTTAAAATAAAAACCTGTTTTTCAAGCTGCTCTACTAAATAAAACTGCTCAAGTGGTAGTTTTAGCTTCATCTGGTTCACATTCTGTAAAATATAAAAAAATTACTATTAAGCACTTTTGAAGAAATGGTCACCAGATCAGCTCTGCTCTGTACCGAGCACAAAGACCTCAGCTTTTCATGTTAGAAGGATTTTTTTAGCTGCAGATCCATCCTTTACTACAAATGATCAAGCATTCACTAAAAGAATGCTGCTTACCGCACTTTAGGAAAGAAAATGTTTATTTTCTTATATAAAAAGGGAATTTAATTATTTATTTATTAATGTATTTCTAATATTGTAAAAAGAAGCTTTAGTGTTTTAATGAAAAATCTGTGGAAGGTGCCATTTTTTTAACATCTGATTAATTGATAAATTGTCAGAATAATTGATAGAACAATCAATAACTAAAATCAATGTTTGCACTAGAAAGAATTTGTCCTCAGGTCACAACTTCTTTAGCATATGAATGGAGCAGCTCACCAGTGACCCATATGCTGCTCGGGTTTTACTTCCACAAGATTGTTGTCTAACTAATAACATGACCCAACTTTGAAACACAATGAGGTTTTCTAAACACTCAAAAGGTAAAATACACATCTAATTTTGAAATAAAAAATTCAAATCTGCTCCTCCATCACTTTAATAAACACATAATGCAAATATACAGTGAAAAGGGAGCAGTAATGAGAAGCATTCTCCTTACATGGCAGATTTTTTTAATGGACCAATCTTTAAGATGTCTTGAAAGGTTCGTTTCCACTTTTGTTCCGGAACATTTCATCCAGTCTGACTGTTTTTTCCAATGTGGGATCTGAAAGATGAGCCAAGTATGTAGATGACAGTCCCTAAATCAGAGTGTGTTCTTCTCCACTGCACTGCGCCGCTTTTGTCTGGGGAAACCGATCTCCACCCACAGCAACAGAAGAGTCCAGAATGAGATGAAAAAACAGTGAAGTCAGTCTAATAGTGGGGATATTTAGAGAAATTCTTATCCATCCAAAAATCCTCTCTCCCTGTAACTTGACAATTTATGTTGTAAGTGTTTTATGTTTTCTCGTTTCTGCAAACGAAACGAGAAAAATCTAGAGGTCTACTCTTGTTCCTGAAAAGGTTCCCACAGTGGAAACAGCTTAAAATACACAGAACTATGTGCACAAGGAGAGACAAAATGGAACAAATAGTGTGTTCTCTCTTAATTTTTTATTTGTTTACAAAAGTTAACTGTTACAATAATTTTGAGTTTCAAAATGATCTTTGAAAAAGTTGCTCACTCCAAGACCAAGGCAGAAGTGATTTCAATTACTACAGCTCGTCATTTGGCTGACTGTCGTCTTCACAGTAATCTGCACAAAAAGAGGGAAAAAGAAACACCTGTCAGCCTGTCAGTTAGTTTTCTGCCATAAGTAGCTCATGTAGGCCAAAAATATAATAGTAATTTGCCTTTTGAATAGAATCTGCCACAAGAGCTGAAGAGGTCTGCAGCTCCTCCTCAGGAGGCTCTCATGGTTATTACTCAGATTAATATTGCTCCTTGCATATATGTCAGTTTAGGTTAACAGCTACACTACATTAAGCTATGCTACGTGACGTTATGGTACACTATGCTACATTACGCTACGCTATGTTACATTATGCTACGCTAAACTAAGCTAAGGTCAACTTAGCTTGAGATTGACCACCGTTGAGTTTAAAAAGCTGCACTGAAATTTATAGTAAGGTTGTAAGTCAGAGGGACTGCATGTACACACTGCATTCCTTGAAGGCTTTAATTATTAAAGAATGGAAAAAAAGTAAATTTGTAATGGTAATAATCAAATCATAAACTACTTTCTATGAGGATTTATATGGAATCCCCATCATGGGGCCAGTGGGGAGAAAAGTTAGGATGATTCCAAGGGCCCCTGACCACCCCTGAAAAAAAAACAAAACACAAAATAGTTCTTTTTTGTTTGCTTGTTTGTTTATTTATTTTGAAGAGACAAAAGTAAAATCAAGAAAGAAAAAGAAATTAAAAGTTAAAACAAATTATCATGCCCAAGTGACTTGCAATTTTATATTATTTGTTTAAAAAGGAGTAGGTAGAAGATACAAGATCTTATAATGTCCTGCCCATTTCATACTCGTCAACTTATAATCAATTAAATGTTGAAACAACAAAAAAGACAAATTATTTCCACCTTACATGATATTTAAATCTCACATTCTCATCTTTAGATGTACAATTACACTGTGTTCCAAATTATTATGCAAGTGATATTTTCTCAGATTTTCTTAAATGGCCGATGCAAATGATGGTCACTATAATTTTCAAGTCATGAACTATTACAGTATAAATCAAATTTTACTGAACAAAGCTCCCCATGAGAACAGTATTATTTTTCAAAAATAAAAAACTCAAACTGTTCCATATTATTATGCACAGCAGATTTTCTAAACATTTTATGGTTTACAAAAAACTGCAAACGGTCATTCTTTGAATGTGCAGCATTAAAATCAAAAGCTATTTCAATCAAAAACATCTTAAAAGACCGAGTTCCATGTTAACATTGGACCTTCTTTGATATCACAGCACAATTCTTGATCCATTGAACTTGTGAGTTTGTGGAAAGTTTCTGCTTGAATTTCTTTGCAGGATGTCAGAAAACCTTCCCAGAGCTGCTGGTTTGATACGAACTGCGTTCCACACTCAGATCTTCTGCTTGAGGAAACTCCAAAGGTTCTCAATAGGGTTGAGGTCAGAGGAGGATGGTGACCACACCATGAGTTTCTCCCCTTTTAGGCCCATAGTAGCCAATGACACAGTGGTATTTCTTGCAGCATGAGATGGTGGATTGTTATGATGAAGATGATTTTGCTACTGAAGGTACGGCTCTTCTTTTTGAACCATGACAGAAAGTGATCAGTCAGAAACTCCATATACTTTGCTGAGGTCATTTTCACACCTTCAAGGACTCTGAAGGGGCCAACCAGCTCTCTCTCTCCCCATGATTTTGGCCCAAAGCTTGACTCCACCACCTCCTTGCTGACGTCACAGCAGCCTTGTTGGGATGTGGTGGCCATCCACCACCAATCCACTACTGCGTCCATCTGGACCATCCAGGGTTGCACAGCAATCATCAGTGAACAAGTCTGTTTGAAAATTAATCTTCATGTACGGCTGGGCCCACTGAGACCGGTTCTGCTTGTGAGCTCTGGTTAGGGGCCCAATAGTAGGTTGATGCACTGCAAGCCTCTGGAGGATCCTCCACCTTGAGGTTCCAGAGGCTCCAGCAGCTTCAAATAACTGTTTGCTGCTTTGTAAGGGCATTTTAACAGCTGCTCTCTTAATCCGATGAATTTGTCTAACAAAAACCTTCCTCATTATACCTTTATCTGTACAAACCCATCTTTGTTCTGAATCAGCCATAAATCTCTTCACAGTATGATAACGCTTCAGTTTTCATTAAATATCTAATGTTTTCATACCTTGTCATACAGCACTACACTATCTGATGATTTTCATCAGCATAGAGATCCTTTCTCTTTCCCATATTGCTTGAAACCTGTGGCCTGCTTAATAATGTGGAACATCCTTCTTAAGTAGATTTTCTTTAATTGAGCTCATCAGACAAACTAATCAACCAGCTCTCTGAAAATAATTATGGTGATTCAAAGAGCCCTGACACACAATACCATTTATAAATTTAATAGCACCACAAAAAATTTAATCTTTAGATTCAGAATAGAATAGAATTCAACTTTATTGTCATTGCACTGTCACAAGTACAAGCAATGAGATGTAGTTTGCATCTATCCAGAAGTGCTCTACGAGATATAAATATTTATTTACAGATGTATAAGACTATGTATGTATGGACTATAAGGGGTTATAGCAAAGAGATATAGATATTGTATATAAATATAAATATGGGATCTACATGCATAGATTATACAGATTATATAGAATATACAAGAATGTTAGGGAATGGATTATATACAGTATGTATATAATATAATACAAGATAAATAATGACAGATAAAATTTACAGGCTGTATGTGTGTGTGAAGAAAACAGTCCGGTGTGTGTGTGTGTGAGGATAGTCCATGTGTTATTGTTGTATGAGAGGATAGGGGAGTACAGTCCTTATAGTTTATGTTTTATGTCAGGAGGCGTTCAAAAGCGTGACAGCTGTGGGAAACAAGCTGTTCCGGTGCCTGGTGGTTCTGGTCCGTAGGCTTCTGTAACGCCTCCCAGAGGGCAGGAGGGAAAAGAGTGTGTGTGCTGGGTGAGTGGAGTCCTTTGTGATTTTCCTGGCCCTTTTCAAACACCGCTTCCTGTAGATGTCCTTGATGGCAGGGAGCATTGCCCCGGCGATATACTGGGCAGTTTTCACCACCCTCTGCAGCGCCTGCCGGTCGGAGACAGAGCAGTTCCCGTACCAAGCTGTAATACAGTTGGTGAGGATGCTCTCAATGGTGCAGCGGTAGAAGTTTGTGAGGATCTCTGAGGACAGGTGGTTCTTCCTCAGGGTCCTCATGAAGAAGAGGCGCTGATGCGCCTTCTTAATGAGTTTGGAGCAGCTGGTCGTCCAAGTCAGGTCCTCGGAGATGTGGACTCCCAGGAACTTAAAGGTGTCCACACGCTCCACCACTGTCCCCTTAATGTGGATGGGTGGATGTGGGTCAGCGTTCCTCCTGAAGTCCACGATAAGTTCCTTGGTCTTCTCGGTGTTCAGCTGCAGGTTGTTTTTGTCGCACCACTCAGCCAGACGGTCTACCTCCTCCCTGTAAGCGGCCTCGTCATTATCTCTGATGAGGCCGATCACCGTGGTGTCGTCTGCAAACTTGCTGATGGCGTTAGAGCCATGGACAGGTCTGCAGTCGTAGGTGAAGAGGGAGTAGAGGAAGGGACTCATCACACAGCCTTGTGGCACTCCGGTGTTTATGATGATGGTGGATGAGAAGTGGTTGTCCAGCCGGACATGTTGAGGTCGAGCAACCAGTTACACATGAGTGGACTGATGCCGAGGTCTGTGAGTTTGGTAATGAGTTGTGATGGGATGACAGTGTTGAATGCTGAACTAAAATCTAAGAACAGCAGTCTGGCGTAAGTGTTCTTACTGTCCAGGTGAGAAACGACAGAGTGCAGCGCTATAGAGACTGCGTCCTCTGTGCTCCTGTTCTGCCTGTATGCAAATTGGTGGGGGTCTAGTGTGGGGGAGAGACAGGATCTGAGGTGTGCTAGGACCAACCGCTCCAAGCACTTGGTAATGATGGGGGTAAGGGCTACCGGGCGGTAGTCATTGAGTCTGGTTGGGTTGGGATTCTTGGGGATTGGGACGATGGAGGTAGACTTGAAGCAGGTCGGTACCACAGCGCGGGCCAGGGACAGGTTGAAGATGTCCGTCAGCACTCCTGCCAGCTCCCCAGAGCACATTCTGAGGACACGTCCAGGTATGCCATCAGGACCCGCAGCCTTGTGGGATTTAATCCTGCTCAGAGCCGCTCCTACATCAGTGGGGAGGAAAGTCAGTGGCTGTTGGCCTGGGGTGGTAGCTGCTTTGGTTGCAGTTGTGGTATTCCCTCTCTCAAAACAAGCATAGAAGTTGTTAAGTTCATTGAGGAAGGAGACATCAGTAGAAGCGGGGGTGGTATTGGGGTTCTTGTAGTCTGTGAGAATCTGAAGGCCTTGCCACATACGTCGGGGGTTGGAGTTAGAAAAATGATCCTCCACCTTCCTTTTGTAGTGGTGTTTGGCCTTCTTGATTCCCCTCTTCAGCTCAGTCCTGGCTTCACTGTAAGTCTGTGCATCCCCTGACCTGAAGGCGATGTTGCGGGCCTTCAGCAGGAGACGAACGTCTCGGTTCATCCAGGGTTTCTGGTTGGGGTACATGGTAATGCGTTTGTAGGTGGTGACACGTTCTATGGTGGTGGAAATATGGTTCAGTACAGATGAGGCGTACTGATCCAAGTCTGTATGGTGGAAAATAGTCCAATCTGTATTCCTGAACCGGTCCTGGAGCACAGCGTCTGAGCCCTCTGGCCACACCTTTACTGTCCTCACGGTAGGTTTCACACGTTGGATGAGTGGTTTATGACACTTAAATCCAATTTGCATAATAATTTGGAACACGGTGTATTTAAACACTTTTTATATCATCAATAGCATTTATGGACTTTAAAACATTCATCTTATAGAACATATTTCCCAATAAGCTCCTTTTTAAACGTTTTTTAAGCTGGTTTATACTTATATTTTTTTTAACTCCTCATTCAATCCATTCCATAAATCTACTCCACACAACGATAAACAAAATCTCTTTTTGGTTGTTCTAATACATAGTTTTTGAAATCTCTTTGTCCTCTTGAATTATAAACCCCCTCTCTGTCACAAAACATGTTTTGTATATTGGGTGAAAGTTGATGATTTCTTACTTTAAACATGAATTGTACCGATTTAAATGTTACAAGGTCCCAGAATTTCAGTATATTTGATTTAAAAAATAACAGGTTTGTGTGTTTCCAATATCCCCCTTTAAGTAGTATTCGGATTGATTTTTTTTTTGTATGACATATAATGGCTGTAAATTTGTTTTGTATGTATTCCCCCAAATTTCCACACAATATGCCTACCGATCTGCGTATCGGTGTATAAATGTGTGCGTGTTTGTGAGTGCGACTGGGTGAATGTGACTCTAGTGTAAAGCGCTTTGAGTGGTCAAAAATGACTGGAAAAGCGCTATATAAGTTCAGTCCATTTATGTTAAATGTAGTACAATTTATTATACTAAATAAACAAGATTTGTAGTCCAGCACAAATCTAATCCCCCTCAGAACAGCAACACTTTTGGCTAGTTTAGATTTTACTTGGCAGATCTTTGGTTTCCAGCTAAATTTATCATCTGATATCACCCCAAAAATTTGATTTCATGGGCTTGTTGTAAATCAACACTGTTGATAGTTATTTTAATTGCATTATTTTATTTTATTTTTTTTTACAATTTCCGAATATCATGAATTTAGTTTTATCTAAATTTAGTGATAATTTATTGTTTTTGAACCAACATGGTAGTTTTTTCATTTCTTTATTGACCACCTCTGAGAGTTGTTGAATGTTTTCTCCAGTACAGAAGATACTTGTATCATCTGCAAATATAATGTATTTTATAAGGTTTGATACTTTAACTATGTCATATATGTACAAATTGAATAATTTGGGGCCCAACACTGATCCCTGGGGAACCCCACAAGTTATGTTTAGTAAATCTGATTTCTGATTATCAAATTCTACAAATTGTTTCCTTTGTTCAACGTAGCTTCTAAGCCAGTTTGATGCTAACCCTCCAATTCCATATCTTTCCAGTTTTTTTAGTAAGATGTCATGATTGATGTATCAAAGGCTTTATAGAAATAGAAAAAAATGAGGGTTCTGTTAACAAAATTAATCATATTGTGTTTTTTAAATTGCGTTTAGCAGTAAAATGAAATATTACCCCTTCCGCACTAAAAAGCACACATTCATATTTGCCCTGAACACCCCTATGGATCTGCATGAAATGGTTCATTGGAAGACAAGACCGACTGTGGCGGTTACTCTGCTGCTGAGGAAAATTGTAAAGTCAGGTTTTCTCTAACAGAGGTTGGTAGACTGTTTGAGATTATCGACCATTTAGCATAGTTGGCTTAGCTACAGATTACTGTTTGCCTCCATTTCTTTTAATGAATGAGGGGGGAAAATCTACCAACATATTCATAACATGCCCTTGTACCTTTTACCACACTTAACAACAGATGAGTCAGTCAGCAGCAGCTCTAACCCCAATACCAGCATAAACTCTCACCCCTTTCCCAGTGATAAAGGTGAGCAACACTGTGTTCAATGACAAGCTAGTTAGCATCATTCCAGAAAGTCTATTTGGCTTTTTCCTGTCTCTCTGCTCTTTTTACAATTGCACAAGAAAAGCAATATTTATTACTGTGGAGGAGATTGATCTTTTCACAGATTATCTGTCTCATAGCAAACTATCACGACATGGTGACAGCTTTAACAGACATGGAGAAAACATATATTTTATTAGTTATATACTGCAGCTTGAACAAAATGCAACTACAGTTGTATAGAGGATGAAGAGGAAGGGAGAGAGGACAGTCCCTTGTGGAGCTCCTGTGTTGCTAACAACATTGTCTGATACATAGTGTCACTGGTGCACAAACTATGGTCTGCCATTTAGATAGTCCACAATTCAGGACACAAGGGGAGATCCAACTGCATTGCCATCAGTTTCTAACCCAGGAGAGACGGATGGATGGTGTTGAATGCACTCGAGAAGTCAAAAAACATAATTTTCACAGTGCTCACCAGCTGGTCCAGGTGAGCGTATACGTGGTTAAGCAGGAAGATGATGGTGTCCTCAAGTCCAAGCTTGGGCTGTTAGGCAAACTGCAAGGGGTCCAAGTGTGGTTGGACCAGAGTGTGGAGCTGCTCCAGGACGAGTCTCTCCAGGGACTTTATGATGTGGGAGGTCAGCACCACAGGCCTGTAGTCCTTGGAGTCACAGGGACGCTGCGTCTTTGGTACCAGAATAATGCAGGTTGTTTTCCACATCACAGTGACCCTCTGTTGGCACAGCCTCATGTTGAAGACATGCTGGAGGACTCCACAGAGCTGGACAGCACAAGCTTTGAGTACCCCCGGGCTGACTCCATCAGGGCCTGCAGCCTTGCAAGGGTGGAGTCTCGCCCTTCTCTCCCTGTCTTCTAACATCTTCAGCGGTGACGTTTCCTGTAGAGGTAGCCAGCTGAGGGGTGGGGGAAAGGTCACCGAGTAGAAGAGGTGGGAACGAGGTGTGAAGGTGAGATGAAGGACTCTGAGGAGTGGGAGGGGAGAGTTGTTGGACAGCAGCAGCATTGATGGGAGTGTGAGCAGAAGGTACAGGGGTCGCAGTATCAAATCTGTTTAAAAACAGGTTGAGTTCATTGGCTCTGTCAACGTTCCCTCAACCGCTCCAAAGCCTGCTGATCTGAACCCAGTGATAGTCCTAATCCCTCTCCAGACCTCTCTGATGTTTTTCTGCTGGAGTTTCCTCTCCAGCTTCCTCTTATAATCTTCCTTAGCTCTTCTGATCTTCACCTTCAAGCACCTCTGAATTACTCTCACATCATCCCTGTTGCCATCTCTGAACGCCCTCTGCTTCTTATTCAGGATTGTCTTGATCTCCTTTGTTACCCTGGACTTGTTATTTGGGTAACAGTAAACTGTCTCAGTAGGGATGATGGAGTCAACACAGAAGCTGATATAATGTGTTATGCACTCAGTGAGCTCATAGATGTCCTCCATATTCGGCTCACAGAGTGCATGCCAGTCAGTGGCCTCAAAACATCCATGGGGGTGTCAGTGTGACCTCCTTTGAGCACCTTCTCACTGTCCTCATTGTTGCAGGCTGTCTCTTCACCAGAGGCATATAACATGGGCTGAGGTGCACCAGGTTATGATCGGACGGTCCGAGTGGAGGGAGGGGACAGGAACTGTATGCATCCTTTACGTTAGCATACAGCAGGTCCAGAGTTCTGTCCTCTCAGGTGGGACAGCTCACATACTGGGGGAAGCTGGGCAGGGTTTTGTCCATGGTGACATGATTAAAATCACCCAAGACAACCATGAATGCAGTTGGATGTTCAGTCTGCAAGCGAGCTACAGAGTGGATGACGTTACAGGTCACCATGGGGCTAGCAAAGGGAGGAAAGTAAACAGTCACCACGACAACATGGGAATATTCATGGGGCAGGTTGTTACATTCGGCTCAAAGCAGAACTTACAAACACACACAAGGGGGATCTGTCCCAGATATCAGGTAAGGTATGCTACACCATTAATTTGGAAAAATAAATAAATAAATACCCAAATCACTCAAATAGAAATAAGTTGATCCTTAGCAACAATGATTTATTCAACTAGAATTACAAACTACAAAATAATAATGGTTATCTTAATAGATAGAGCGATAACCCCATTCCCTCAAAAAATAATTATGGTTACTCGGTTTAAAACAGCACAAGACCTAATTAAGTAAATGTCCAAATTTTTCCAATCCTTTTTTCAAAGAGATTATTGTCCATAAAGCAGTTCCATATCCTCGAAAATAAACAAAGTCCTGGAAGTATTTCCCCAAAGTCCCGATCAAAAATGAAAAATCCTAGCGTCCAAACCCCTCCCCAAAAAGATACGAAAAAAGAGTGGTACCACCAAAAATCCCCAAAAAGAAAAGTACAGTCCAGATCTCACCGGGAGCGTTCCTCTTTCCCCTCGGTGGCGTCCTCTCGCACTGTCGGCGTCCACTTGCACCGGGAGCGGTTTCCTGGGTGCAAACTCCGATCCAGTTCCTAACAAACCATCTGTGGCACGGGCGATCTTTGATAGCTGTTTTTGATGTCTTTCCTTTGATTTTTACTCGTTTTAAACGATCAGATAAGTCAAAACTCCCGCTGCACAGATCCCACGGTCAGCGTCTTCCTCCCCGCTTGCGCCTCTTGCGCCGACGCACACGCCCCTTTTTTAATTACTCATTCGTTTCACACACACCTGAACATATCAGGATTTACCCGAAATCAGTTATAAACAGTGGAAAATTGAATACTTTTTTAACAATGAAATCACAGCAACTGTTCTACACGACAGGTTGATACATTTACTTTTTAATGTATTTATTTAGGAAAAAACAAACATAGTGGTTATGTTACAATCCCCCCCCCCCCCAGCCGGAGGCAAGGGAGGTTGAACTCCAAAATAAGGCTTTAAGTTAACCACATTAACCGTGTCTGTTCCTTTGTCCTGGCCTTTCCACTGAAGCTGATAATTTACTGGGCCTAACTGTTTCCTCACTGTAGCTGGTCCTGACCACTTTGGCGCTAGCTTTGAGGAAAAATTGTCTATTGCTTTGGAAAGTGGGTGAGACTTTACCCAGACCAAATCTCCCGGCCGGAATTGTGCACCTCTCCTCCGGGCATGTAGTATCTGGCTTGTCGGGCTTGACTTATCCCAACTTTCCGTTTGACTTCTTCTTTCATCTCCTTATGTTGCTCCAACAATTTGTATGTGGGTTGCTGAGGTGATGGTGGTTTGGCTATCATCCTCTCCAATGGCCCTTGAAGTTGACGTCCCAGCATAAGCTCTGCAGGGGCTCTCCCTGTGGTTTCATGTTGAGCACTATTTATGGCAAACCGGAACTCCCTTATATGTTGGTCCCACTGATTGTGATGCTGTCCAACAAATGAGGCTATCATTGTTTTGATAGTTCTGTTAGCTCGTTCTGTCAAGTTAGATTGGGGATGATAGCTGGTGGTAAAATGGTGCTTTACCCCCCACATAGAGCAAAAACTGGCCATCTCTTGACTGGTAAACTGGGGCCCACGATCCGACACAAGACTTTGTGGAACTCCAAAACGAGTAAATATCTCCTCCTGGAGGATAGTGATGAGCTTCTTTGTCTTGCTGTCTCTTACAGGAAACATTTCCACCCACTTTGTGAAGTAGTCGATCACCACAAAAAGGAAGACATTTCCTTTTTTACTACGTGGAAAAGGTCCCATCAAGTCCACCCCAAGTTTTGCCCAGGGTTCAGTCAGCGGTGTCGGCTGCAGAAAGCCAGCTGGAGCTTGATTATCTGGTTTGTACTTCTGGCAAACTGCACAGTTCTTTACATGTTGCCACACATCCTTACGGACTGACGGCCACCATGCTACTTCTAACAGCCGGAGGAGTGTCTTTAGCCTGCCCAAATGTCCACTCAGTGGACGATCATGGAAGTACTGTAGAAATTGAGGAACTAAAGACTTGGGAATCACCAGCTGATATTTGATTCCATCTTTCAGTGTGGTCTTCCTGTACCAGAGATCATGAACTTTGTAGAAAGAGATCTTGTCAGGTCTCTGGTATCTCGGATCCTGAACCCTCTCCATTAGGTCTGAGTCCTTTTCCTGAGCTTCCTTGATTTCCGTAAATGATAGGGGCAAACCTAACAAGGTTTTAGCAGAATTCAGGGCTACCTGGGCTGTTCCAGCAGGATTAGAAACCATTGCTCGGGACAGCGCATCAGGCACTACATTGTGCATTCCTTTTCTATATCGTACTTCAAAATTGAACTCTTGCAACCTCAGCACCCAGCGTGTTAACCTAGAACTGGATCTGGGGCAATTAAATGCCCAGGTTAGTGCAGCATGGTCAGTGTAAATGGTAAACTTTGTACCCTCTACAAAGTGTCTCCACTTTTCCACTGCCCAAACCACTGCTAAGCATTCCTTTTCAGAGGTGGAGTAGTTCAGCTCTGCTCCCTTCAATGATCTTGAAGCAAACGCAATAACCTTTTCTCCATCCGGAGTTGGTTGGACAAGGACGGCCCCCAGACCAACGTTACTGGCATCTGTATGTATTTCGAAAGGTAACTCGAAATCTGGCTGCCCCAGTATGGGTGATTCCACCAAAGCTTTCTTCAGGGTCATGAAGGCACGTTGGCAGTCCACTGTCCACTCCCACCAAACATCTTTTTTGAGCAGTTGATAAAGAGGTGAAGCTATTTCTGCCAAATGTGAGATGAACTTGTGGTACCAACCAACCATTCCGAGGAATCTCTGAAGTGTTTTCTGGTTAGTTGGCGTAGGATAAACCATAATGGCGTGGGTTTTTTCCGGATCCACTTGAACGCCTTCCGCTGAGACAATGTGTCCCAGGAACTTGAGTTCTCGTTGGAAAAAGTTGCATTTCTTAAGATTGAGGGACAGATTGGCATTATGGAGCTTTGCAAATACTGTATCCAGGTCTTTCAGGTGTTGCTCGGCTGAGGTTGAGAAAACAATCACATCATCAATGTACACACAGCAGATCTTTCCCCGTAGCTCTCCTAAAACTTTCTCCATTAAACGTTGAAAGGACGTGTGGCATACAGGCCATTTTGATGGAATAGTCGAGGTAAATTAATACTGTTTTGTGTTTATTAATACTGTTTTGTGTTTCGTTGTGTGTTATTTACTAGTGGTGTCGCAGGTTGACGTGGTTGCGGAGGGGGTCAATATCACTCCGCCGTTGCTAGGTAACGACGGTTGTGGAACGTTGGCGAGTGTGCTTTTTTTTCTAACGGCTGTTAGGAACGAGACCGCTAACGGAGTTACTTTGTAACAATTATTAAATTAAAATGTTGCGGACTCAATCTCAATATCTCTTTTGATTGTTTGTCACCGTTACATTTTTGGCGAGCCAGCCCCAGGAGGAGTTTCAGCTAAAAGTAACTAATCCAAACGAGACGAACCGAAGACGGAGGAGAAACTACCGATGGAGCAGCTTCAAGACGAAGTGAGCAGAACGCTGCTGATGCTAGAGAAGTCAGAGCTAATTTTAGTTTGTAAACACCTCAAGAGTGATGAACCTCCAGGAGGGTTTACTGGCCAAACTCGGCGTTCCCTCATCAGACTAGCAGAGACCACACTGGACGATATCGGAAATGAGGAAGAACCTGAATCGTTTCAACGGTTTCTCCAGAATTTAATCACCTTCATGGAATCCTGGACGTCGGATGAGCCCAGAACACCAGAACAGACACAAGCTGACGAAGGTGAATTAAACTCACTAAAAGTCAAGTATAAGGAATTCCAGGAAGAACATAGCAAAGCCCGACAGCGCATAGAGGAGGAAATTGGGGTTTTAGAGAAGAAACTGAGCATGACAATGCATATGGAGGAGACTGAACCACACTGTGCTCCATCACCTCACATACCAGAAGTGACCCTCAGGCGGGAGTTTCGGATTTGTGGGCAGATTGGAGAAGCTGGTCAGAGGGATAAATTGTCCTATACAAGCCTGATCAACCAAATTGAATCTGGGCAGAGGAAAGGATATTCAGAGACTGAGATCCTGGAAGCAGTCATACGGGCCATAAGCCCAGGGCTTCACCTGAGAGAGATGCTGGAAATCAAAAGAGGACTGACACTGTCCACTCTGAAAATTATCCTAAAAAGCCATTTTAAAGTGGACTCTTCCTCTGACCTCCTTCATCAGCTGATGAACATCTCACAAGATCCAAAAGAATCTGCACAGAATTTCTTATTTAGAGCTATAGAACTGAAAGAAAAAATGCTCTGGAAATCAAAAGAAGAGGATGAAAGCGAACAATTCAGCCCAGAACTGATACAAAGGAAATTTCTGCGTTCCATAGACACCGGACTGCTAAGCGATGCAGTAAAATTCCAACTAAAACCTTACCTGACTAATCCTGCAGTATCAGATGAGGTCCTAATTGAGCGGGTGAGTGAAGCTGCAAACTTAGAGCAAGAAAGACAAAAAAAACTGAGAAAAAGTGCAGTGAGTAGGTTCCCGAAAATAAATGAACTGAGAGCTGAAGGAGGCATACATGAGTTTCAACCTCCTTCCATGGGAGAAGCTGCAACCACAAGTGAGATAGGGGACACAGTGATGACCAAAGATGTACTGAGAGGGGCCAAGAAAAATCGAAACACAGAACAGGAAGCAGGAACAACTAAACTCATCGAAGGACTGAAGGCTGAAATGTTAGAACTAAAGAAACTGGTGTTGGAAACAGTGGAGATTACTAAGAAACATCAGACAGAGAGAGCTACCACACACAGCTACCGCAAACCCAGAGGTTGCCCAGCCTGTCTAGAAGCACAGTCAGGGGAGAGGTGCACTCACTGTTATAAGTGTGGTCAAGGAGGACACCTTGCCAGAGGCTGCCGTCAGAACAGGGGACAGCAGGGAAACTGGACAGGGCTGCTGGGCCGGGACCCTCAGTAGCCCCACACAAAACACTCAGTCCCACCACAAACAAACCAGGCTCCCATACAGAACTTTCATCTACCCCAACAGCTCACTACATGAATCCACGGAGCAGACAGAAACTTCTGAACCTCATAGGTAAGAGATGCATTGTTCATTGTTGGATGGATGCCACTCCAGTAGAAGCATTATGGGACACTGGTGCCCAGGCATGTCTCATTAATGAAGAATGGAGACAATTACACTTACCACACCAGCGAGTTAGACCTCTGAATGAACTACTGGAGGTGGATACACTTATTGGGCTTGCAGCAAATCAGACACAAATTCCTTTTCTGGGCTGGGTGGAAGTGGAATTTAGACTGGGCAAAGATTCACTCTCAGCAGAACCCCTGTTGGTACCAGTACTTGTGTCAAGTGACTCCAGTGTGGCACAACAACCAATAATTGGCTACAATGTCATAGAGGAAGTGCTAGGAGACAACACACTTAAACACAGGAAACCGGAAGTCATCCAAAATGTGTGTGGAGCCTTTGCTGTCACTGTCCAAACTGCACAGACAATTGTCAAACTAATTCAGACATCAGATAGTCAGGTTGATGTGGGTCTTGTGCACACAGGGAGAAGTCGAATCAAATTAGCAGCTGAACAAATCACCATCATCCATGTTAAAGTTAATACTGGAACTCAGTTCAGAGGAGAGGACCTTCTTTTTGTTCCCTCGGAGGACTCGGTGCTGCCAGAAGGTGTCAGTGTTCAGGAGGGTCTCATGACAGTTCCTACAGAAAACCCAGGATTCGTATCAATCCCAATTTCCAACACCAATAAGTATAATGTTACTCTACATCAGCGTGCAGTCCTGGGGCACCTAGAAGCAGTAAAGACAGCTTATACTGTAAATGCACAACAGTTGAACATCACTGTTGGTGAACAACAAGATGACCCTTCACACAGAACAAAGCCAGCTGCAGCTCAGTCCCTGATTATCAACAGCAAAGCAGAAAAACAGAAGCCAACACAGTGGGATCCTCCAGTTGACCTCAGCCACTTAACGGAAAGCCAAAGACAGACGGTGAGACAGATACTGAGAGAAGAGTGTCATGCATTCGCCTATGATGAAGGTGACATAGGTTTAATTCCCTCTTTGAAACTTCAAATCACTCTGCATGACACTACTCCAGTGAAGAAAACATATATGTCAGTTCCCAAGCCATTACATCAGGAAGTTAAAGAATACCTTCAAGATCTACTGAATAGAGGCTGGATAACTCAGTCACGTTCTCCATATGCATCACCAGTGGTATGTGTGAGAAAGAAAGATGGGGGTCTGAGGTTGTGCTGTGACTACCGGGAATTAAACAAAAAATCTGTCCCTGACCGCCACCCTATTCCCCGAATCCAAGACATGCTTGATTCTCTAACTGGCAGCTCCTGGTTCTCTGTATTAGATCAGGGGAAGGCGTACCATCAAGGGTTTCTGGATGAAAAAAGTCAGCCCTTAACTGCTTTCATAACACCATGGGGTTTGTACCAGTGGATCAGAATCCCCTTCGGTTTGAGTGCTGCCCCAGCAGAGTTCCAAAGAAGCATGGAGGAATGTCTGATTGGTTTAAGAGATGTGATATGCCAGCCCTATCTGGATGACAATTTAGTTCACAGCCCAAGTTTTGAGGATCATCTCAACCACATGAGAACTGTGTTACAAAGATACCAGAAGCATGGAGTGAAGCTGAGCCCAAAGAAGTGTGAGGTGTTCAAAAGAAGAGTGAGATTTCTGGGACGTCTTGTCTCTGGTGAGGGCTACACGATGGATCCAGCAGAAGTGGCACCAGTTCAAACTTTGAAGGAGAGAACCCCCACAACTGTAGGAGATCTGAGAAAAATGCTGGGATTTCTCTCCTATTATCGAACATATATACCCAACTTCTCCAGAATAGCTAAGCCCCTCTACCAGCTTCTGGCTAGTCCACCGGAAAATCAACCTGAAAATCCACCATCAGGAAAGCAAAAAGACAGACGGAACATCAACACTGCAAGAAATAAAGGTAACCTCCCATCAAACACTCCCATTCACTGGACACAGAACCATCAAGAGACAATAAACACACTTATTGACAAACTCACTGAGCCTCCCATCCTTGGGTATCCAGATCTCACCCAACCATTTATTCTGCATGTTGATGCTTCCCAGGAAGGGTTGGGAGCAGTTCTGTATCAGAGACAGAATAACAAAATGGTTGTCATCGGGTATGGATCTAGAACACTGACCCCACCTGAGAAAAATTATCACATGCATTCAGGAAAATTGGAATTTCTAGCACTCAAGTGGGCAATATGTGAAAGGTTTAGAGATTATTTGTACCATGCACCTCATTTCACTGTATATACAGACAATAACCCCCTGACCTACATTCTCACCACAGCCAAGTTGAATGCCACAGGTCACAGGTGGGTTGCCCAACTTGCCGATTTCAATTTCACCATTAAATATCGACCAGGCAAACACAATACAGACGCAGATGGCCTCTCTCGCATGCCACTGGACATAAATGACTTATTGCAGCAATGTACAGAAGAAGTGACTCAGGATGTGATTAGTGCTTCAATTCAGGGAGTGACTGTGCTTCAAGATGCCCCATCTGTCTGGATAACCACAGCTCACATCAATACACTGGACTTAGTAAGGGATGCCTCTTCACCTTCATTGCCTGCCCCACTAACACCAGAACAGATCAGAGAAAGTCAAAAAAAAGACCCTCTCATCAAGCGAGTCATGCATTATAAAAGCCAAGATCAATTCCCCCCCAGAGGAGTGGTGAAAACCGAGACTGCAGATGTTAGAGTGCTCTTGAGGCAGTGGCGAAAACTATATATCAGCGATGATGGGATCTTATACAGAAAAGCAGGACATACGTCTCAGCTAGTGTTGCCAAAAGAACATCATCCGTTAGTGTTTCGAGAATTACACAAAGAGATGGGTCATCTGGGGGTCGAAAGGACTCTGAATCTGATCCGAGACAGGTTTTATTGGGTCAGAATGCAGCAGGACACAGAACATTTTGTGACCCAAGTGTGTGAGTGTCTAAAGTCAAAACGACCACAGAGAGCAGCCAGAGCACCACTGATGCCAATTGTGACAACACGTCCATTCGAACTGGTTTCAATTGATTTCCTGCATCTAGAGGCCTGTAAGCAAGGCTATGAGTATATTCTGGTTATAATGGATCACTACACTCGCTTTGCACAGGCCTACCCCACAAAAAACAAATCCGCAAAAACAGTTGTGGAAAAGCTATTTGATGACTTTGCCCTTCGCTTTGGCTTTCCGGAGAAAATCCACCACGACATGGGGAAGGAATTTGAAAACCAGTTGATGGCTCAACTGCAGAGGTGTTGTCACGTGCGAGGGTCCCACACTACCTGCTACCACCCACAGGGTAACGGACAAGTGGAGCGATTTAACAGAACCCTGCTGTCTATGCTCCGTACGCTCACAAGTGCGCAAAAGTCTGACTGGAAAAAGTCGTTATGTAAGATGGTGCACGCATATAACTGCACCCGCAGTGACACCACCGGCTTTGCTCCATATTATCTACTCTATGGGCGATCCCCACGTCTGCCGATAGATCTCCTGTTTAACATACAGCCAAATGAAACACAGCAAAGCTATGCTGAGTATGTCAAAGATTGGCAAAGCAGGATGCAGCAAGCCTACAAGATCGCAACCAAAACTGCCACCCGTGAATCGAACAGAGGAAAAAAAGGATATGACAAAAGAGTTTATGGAGCTGACCTGCAGCCTGGGGGGCGTGTGCTTGTACGCAACTTATCAGAGAGAGGAGGTCCTGGTAAGCTCAGATCCTTTTGGGAAGATAAAGTGCACATCATCACAAAGAGAAGAAGTGATATCAGCCCAGTATATGAAGTAGTACCAGAAGGAGGTGGCAAAAGACGTGTGCTGCATAGGAACCTCCTGCTCCCTTGTGACAGTCTGCCAATCGACAGCCCAGAAATAGACTCAAAAATGACAAAAAGGACTAAAAAGACTAAGTCGAATACATCTCCATGCCATCTTTGTCAACGAGAAGAATCTTCAGACAGTGAGATGGATGAGGAAATGGAGCTAGTGTGCCAGTTTCCTCCTGCTCAGCACAATGGTCACCGAGCTGTCAGCTTAAACCCAGATGCTGAACCATTTACACCAGACCAGCCTGACCAAGACAACGCATCGAAAGTGAATGAATCTCAGGCTAATTGGATGAACAACATACCAGAAGAAGAAGATGGAGGCCAAGACATGGAGCTACACCAGGATCGCCCTGAGCCATCTGCAGAAACAGCTACTGAGGAAGAAGAGGATGCAGCTGTTCCACCACCTGCATTCAGCTACCCAAAGAGAGAGCGTCGCCGTCCGAGGATGCTGACCTATTATGCTTTGGGGGAGCCAACCATGGTGGAATTAGGCATTAAAGAACTACCTGTGAGTATGATCCCAACCGGTAAAGAACTTTGGCGACCCTGGGTAGTTCCAGGTGTTAAAGTACAGAGTTAAAGACACACTGTATATAGGTTTAAGAACTACATTTAAAAGAAAAAGACTATACTTGAATTCTCAAAAGACAGTTTATTGACTGTGCTTTCAAGACAAAAGACTGGTATCAGAAAAAAACTGTGGCTGAAATTAAGGTTCTGTTACACTAGAGAGATGATCTGAACATATTTAGAAGTATTTGTAACTGGACATTTGTAATCTAAAGTGACAATATCCTCTGTTAGTGGTGGACACTATTACAATAATATGTAATATATGTATGTAATGAATGTCATGTTAAGTACCTTACTTATAACATCACTTCCAGTAAAAGGGCTTTAAAATGTCATAGGACATTTTTTTTTAATGAGGGGGAGAGTGTGGCATACAGGCCATTTTGATGGAATAGTCGAGGTAAATTAATACTGTTTTGTGTTTATTAATACTGTTTTGTGTTTCGTTGTGTGTTATTTACTAGTGGTGTCGCAGGTTGACGTGGTTGCGGAGGGGGTCAATATCACTCCGCCGTTGCTAGGTAACGACGGTTGTGGAACGTTGGCGAGTGTGCTTTTTTTTCTAACGGCTGTTAGGAACGAGACCGCTAACGGAGTTACTTTGTAACAATTATTAAATTAAAATGTTGCGGACTCAATCTCAATATCTCTTTTGATTGTTTGTCACCGTTACAGACGCTCCTGCATTTTTTAATCCAAATGGCATGCGCTTAAATTGATAAAGTCCAAATGGGGTAATAACAGCAGTTTTTGCCTTGCTTTCTTCTGCCACTGCCATCTGCCAATATCCAGATTTCAAATCCAGGGTGCTGAAAATGTTTGCTCCAGTCATTGACTCCAACAGCTCATGGATGATGGGCATGGGATAAGCATCCTGAAGCGTTTTGATGTTCAAAGCTCGGTAGTCCACACAAAAACGAAAAGATTTGTCTGGCTTAGGAACAAGGACAACGGGGGATCCCCATGAAGACTGTGATGGCTCTATAATGTCATCCTTTAGCATAGCATCAATCTGTTCTTTTATTACTTGCCGCTTGAAAGGAGACACCCGGTAAGCTCTGCAGCGGATGGGTATTTCATCTGTGGTCATTATTCTGTGTTCTTCCACAGATGTTCTGCCCAATGTATCCGAGCATACAGATGGCCAGGCCTCCAAAACCTTCTGGACTTCTGGAGGATGTTTTATCTTCACGGGATACGACTCTGTGTTTGGTACTTTGTCCTTTTCCAATGGCAGGGCCAAGATCAGATTTAGGGGAGAATGACTATCATGCACAGGTGTTCTGGCAGCAGCTGAAAATGAAAAAGGATAAAAGGTATAACCTTTTGGCCCTTTTACCCCATAGGTGTGGTCACCCAGGTTGATAATGGCAGAGGTTTTGGACAAGAAGTCGAGACCTAGGATAATGGGAAAGGTGAGGTTATTATCCTCCACCACAAAAGTCTCCAACGACCACATCATCCCATGCCAACCATAAATGATTGTGGCTTTCCCTAAAGCGCTGTAGGTTTTGCCATTGGCAAGTGCAAACTTCTGGTTGTCAGCTGGCTTCAAAACCTCCCCTTCTCTAGCAATTATTTTCCACTGACTATTTCTCATCAGGGAATAGGTGCATGCTGTATCCAGCACAGCATTGTACATCCTGTCGCGCACTTCTATGGGAACATGAAGGAGGGAGGAACCCGGGCCTCGCTGAACAACAGATACAGAGTCGGCTGGCTTTCTGGGATTTCCCTTAGATCTTGCTGGGTATTTTCCTTTGGCTTTGTGCTGATCCACTTTCCCCCAGTAAATTTTAACACCAGCACAGTCTTTTTCAACCTGAGATCCCACCTTTATTAATTGATCCATAGAGGTGACTGTGCCACGAAGACAGCCAGCTAGCTTGGGATTGCAGTTGTTTAAAATCCTCCTCACCAGCTCGGTCTCACTGATGTCTGGCTTCCATCTTAGACATAGTGCTTGATACTCAAAGGCAAAATCTCTTAGACATTGCTCTGGCAACTGGACCATATCTCTTAACGTCTCTTCCACTTCTGAAAGATAGTCTGGTGGTAGAAAGGCAGCACAAAAAGCATTTTTAAATTCAAGCCAGTTGTGTATCTTATTTTTAGCCACACTCCACCAACACCGAGCAGACCCTTTTAAGACAGCTGTTAAAGCTCCCAATAATTCAGGATCAGCCAGAGGCCTTACTGTTAGAAATGTCTCACACTGATCAATAAAATTTAAGACATCAGAAACTTCTCCTGCACCCTCAAATGTTGGAAACTCCATGTGCACAGGGGGCTTGGAGTAAACCACAGATGTTCTGCTTGATGATGGAACTGCCAGGTGAGAGGTTGATGCCGGGAGGTCTACTATCCCACTGTCTGTTGATGGCCTGACTGGAACCATTCCTGGAGGGATGTAGGCAGTAGTTTGGTCCAATCTTTGGGGGTGTGAAAGTCCAAGACTTCCTTGTGGTACTCCTTGTACAGGTAGGGCTAAAGGTGGAGATGATGTTTCAGGGAAAACATGCCTCATGGTAGAAGAGAGATGACCAGAAGGCACGGGGAGACTTGGTCTGACACTATCAAGGGAATGAATTTCTGTAGAGAGTCTAGCGCGCTTCAGCCTCTCTATTTCAGCCTTCCACTTCCCATCCCGTCGCAGCAAACAATCTACAACCTTAGCTTCAAAGTCTTTAAAGGCAGTGTCCATGCATTGCTGCAGGGCCTCAATATTTCTATCTATATATGTCCTGATGTTTTGCTCCCTATTCAAAGCACTGTCTACAGATGCCCGGAAATCTTCTTCCAATGAGGTAATCCTACCCCCCATGTTGGTTAAATCATTCCTAATACCATTAATGTCTGACATAGTGAGATAGTTTTCCTCGTCATCCTCTCTTTCTTCAACTTCATTATCTGATACATAAAGGGAGCTAATCAGAGAAGTTAATTCACCTACAGGATTCCTCCTTGTAACCCAGGCGTCTCCCTCTCTGTTGCTAAATGTCTCTTCCTGATCTACAAGACCTGCTCCACATTCTTCCTCATTCTCATCAGCATCTCTTTCCTCAGTATGTTGTGATTGAGAAGTTATGTCATCCATCTTGCAAAGAACAAACACTCAAAACAAATACATTCAAATCTACTATAGGATTCTCATTAACTGTGTTATCTAATGTAGTACGAAACCTGAAATTATATTATCCTGGTCCCCATACTGGCCACCATTTTGTTACATTCGGCTTAAAGCAGAACTTACAAACACACACAAGGGGGATCTGTCCCAGATATCAGGTAAGGTATGCTACACCATTAATTTGGAAAAATAAATAAATAAATACCCAAATCACTCAAATAGAAATAAGTTGATCCTTAGCAACAATGATTTATTCAACTAGAATTACAAACTACAAAATAATAATGGTTATCTTAATAGATAGAGCGATAACCCCATTCCCTCAAAAAAATAATTATGGTTACTCGGTTTAAAACAGCACAAGACCTAATTAAGTAAATGTCCAAATTTTTCCAATCCTTTTTTCAAAGAGATTATTGTCCATAAAGCAGTTCCATATCCTCGAAAATAAACAAAGTCCTGGAAGTATTTCCCCAAAGTCCCGATCAAAAATGAAAAATCCTAGCGTCCAAACCCCTCCCCAAAAAGATACGAAAAAAGAGTGGTACCACCAAAAATCCCCAAAAAGAAAAGTACAGTCCAGATCTCACCGGGAGCGTTCCTCTTTCCCCTCGGTGGCGTCCTCTCGCACTGTCGGCGTCCACTTGCACCGGGAGCGGTTTCCTGGGTGCAAACTCCGATCCAGTTCCTAACAAACCATCTGTGGCACGGGCGATCTTTGATAGCTGTTTTTGATGTCTTTCCTTTGATTTTTACTAGTTTTAAACGATCAGATAAGTCAAAACTCCCGCTGCACAGATCCCACGGTCAGCGTCTTCCTCCCCGCTTGCGCCTCTTGCGCCGACGCACACGCCCCTTTTTTAATTACTCATTCGTTTCACACACACCTGAACATATCAGGATTTACCCGAAATCAGTTATAAACAGTGGAAAATTGAATACTTTTTTAACAATGAAATCACAGCAACTGTTCTACACGACAGGTTGATACATTTACTTTTTAATGTATTTATTTAGGAAAAAACAAACATAGTGGTTATGTTACAAGGTAAAACGGACGAAGACCAACCACCAACAGTTCAACGTCCGGGCAGCAGATTCTGTCCTTTACCGTTATATGAGCAGGATTGCACCAACGGTTGTTGACTAGATCAGCAAGCCCGCCTCCTTTCCGCTTACCGCTCTCGGTGCAATCCCTATCTGCCCGAACAGTCCGGTAGCCCTTGATGGTAACATTGGAATCAGCAATGTCCGGGTGCAGCCATGTCTCCATAAAACACATTAAACTACATTCCCGGTATTCATTCTGGCTCCTGGACAGCGATGTTAATTCATCTATTTTGTTAGTCATTGATCTAACGTTGCCCATGGTGACAGAGGGGAGAAACAGCTTATAACTTCTCTTCTCCAAAAGCCTCTGTTGTTTCTTCCTTTTTGCTCTCCTCCGCTGTTTGTTTAATCCTCTGCAACCCCGATGTGTCCTTTTCCAGATCTCCTCGGGGATCTGCACACACCATTTCTGCCACATGTAGGCCAAAATTACATTATTATAATTTGCCTTGAATCTGCAGCTCCTCTTCATAGAAAGGGTTGCTCCAGTGCCAATTCAGTTGGACAAAGTCCAACTAATTGCAAATGGACAGTGTTTGACAAGACAAGGTGGCCCCAGACAAGAAACACTGACATCTAAATAAAAACTAAAATTCAATAGTAAAAATACTGTAACAAACTTAATAAACCAACTGCACTACACAAAAAATCCTTCCAAAAGTAAATCTAGTTGTGGTTTACCAATACTCATTATAGATATGAATGTCATTAATTTAGAACAGAATATACTTTATTGATCCCCAAGCAAAAATTGCTTATTAGTTGATAAGCTACTCCTTCCAATGTGTTAAATCCATCAACCTTCTTCCGGGATCGGGTCACGGGGTCAGCAGCCTAAGAAGGGAGGCCCAGACTTCCCTCTCCCCAGCCACTTGTTCCAGCTTCTCCAGGGGAATCCCAAGGCGTTCCCAGGCCAGCCGAGAAACATTGTCCCTCCAGTGTGTCCTGTGTCTTCCCCGGGCCTCCGCCCGGTGGGACGTGCCCGGAACGCCTCACCAGGGAGGCGTCCAGGAGGCGTCCTAACCCTAAAATGCCTGAGCCACCTCAACTGGCTTCTCTCTTGTGTGGAGGAGCAGCAGCTCTACCCGGATGATCGAACTTCTCACCCCATCTCTAAGGGAGAGCCCAGACACCCTACAAAGAAAACCCATTCCGACCTTGTTCTTTTGGTCATGACCCAAAACTCATGACCATAGATGATCGACAGATAAATCGAAAGCTTCGCTTTTTGACTCAGCTCTCTCTTCACCACGACAGACTGACCAGAAACGAGCCCGACTTACTGCCACCAATGAGGATCAGACACCGGTCATACAGGAACCTAACAGCCCATATCAAAGGGCCTGATACTCCATATTCCCAGAGAGCAATGTGTTAAATATTAATCCAAATATAACCATAAGAGATAGAGTTTATAAATAAATATACCTAAGAGTGATATAAGTAACTCAATATGCCTGAATATACATAAATAAATAATCAATAAATAAATTATCTTACACATGCCAATATGTTAATCTATAAATAATCTTTAAATGAGTGCAGAAAAAAATGTGATTTACATTACAGGCAGAAATGATTTTCTGTACAGTTCTGTGTTGCACTTTGTACCTTTACTTTACCAGGCTTCATTAACTAGTTCCTTTCTCAAGGTGAATTGCTAAAACCTGTAAAAAACAAACACAGATATCCTGCTTCAAAGACACCCACAAAATTCTGACCAATCACAAAATAGTTTTGCATGCAGAGGTGGGTGAAAAGTTTGCCAGGGTGGTGAATGGCATCAGGCTAAGAACAAAATTACACAATTTCATAATACAACGGCGACAATTGGAACCAATTTCTGCACTTCAGTCCAACCATGCAGGTCACTTTACTTACACTGGGATGTACTTAAAGGGATCCATGATTAGTTGTAGTAACAATTATAGTATAGTAACAAATATTTATTTCTCAAATAAATATTTATTTGAGAAATATTTATTTTAGAAACAGAAAAACAATACAGTAAAAATTCTGTAGGTTTTGTGGTTTTTATAAATTTTAATAAAATACTGTCACTCAACATCACAACTGCAAAGTATTGTGGGTAAATGATGTATGCTAGGCCCAACTGTGCTAACTCCATCCAACCAAAAGTGCAATGAGTAACGCCATTAAGCCTTTTCAATTTGAACCGGAGTGCACTGAAATTGATGGGAATGTAGAAATCACAAGAGGTGATGAAGATGAGAAGCACCAGGAAGAGGACAGAGATGGCTGTAGGAGCTGATGTTTTGATGCTGCTTCCACCTTCAGCTTCATGAATGAAACACTGAGGGACATGTACCTCTGATTGGACTGTGTGATCCCATAAGTAGTTGATGCTCTCTGTGTCAGGTTTGGTTTTCGATCTGGTAATTCCTGTTTGGGTCTGGTCTTAGGTCTGGACTCGAGGCTGTGGTTTTACATCTGGTACCGGTGCCAGCAGCAATTGCTCTGATAGTATTCAAAAGAGTTTCCAGTGCTGCCTGTCTCTGATGTTTCTCCCAGTCTCTTTCACTCGCTAGCCAGCGGTGGGGTTTAAGTGCATTGTGGATAAAAACTATCGGCATGGCATTTGGCTTTAGATTGCAGGATAACGACCACCTGTTAAGATCCTTCATCAGTTTTGCTCCTACAAATGACTCAAAGTCTTCTGGACAGAAATGTTGAGAGTCAGAAGATGTGTTCGGCTCTTTCCCACAGCGCTCTTCTTTTTTTCATGTGGAAACCGATGAAGACTTGCCTCACAATGTTTTTCAATTACAACCAACAGCGACACAGTGTGACATTATCTAAATTTACACGAGTCAAACGCAATATGATAAAAAACAACTCCTGTAAAATTAGCTTTCTTGTGTTTACTCTGTAGATTCCAGTACAGAACAGACCTGACCGCATCATCAACCCAGCATGCATTGCAGGGGTGAAAAATATAATGAAAGACATACATGTTTTGAGGTAATTAATAGTTTTTACATATCACAAACTGAATTTTTTTTTATTTAATAGGAAAATTACAACATATTTAGGCCAACATGTTCAAATAAATCAAATTGAAGGAATAATGTTTCCTTTAACAATTACATTCTGTCCTTACATAGGCCCTTTAAGGTGAATGTCTGCCGCTCTTCCTGTTGAGCATATGATACACATTCTATCGAGAAGAATTACCTTGGCACTGAATTTGTTTGAACCATACACCGACCTAGTCCTTCTCACTAACTGTATTTCCATTGACCATCTAACTGCTCACACTAGCATTCGGAAAATAAATTTGCTTAATGGAAACTAACACAAGATGAGTAAAGTCTCCAACTACAATTTCCCCAAAACGCTGCATACGTAACCACTTCAAGGACAAGAGGCTAGTCACTCCAATGCCTGAATGAGACACCAATGACTTGTTATTTGAACAAGCTTATTCCCATGTGATTTTAATTGCATTTGTTATTTCATGGAGACACCATAATTGCAAAATTGTGTTCTTTAGACATTGGCAGAAGGTCGACAATATTTTTCAAACATTTGCAATGGAAACATAATAAAGAGGCAGCAGCCAATCACTAGTTAGTCTCACTCTAAGAAAAAAAATACTGGAATTGTGTGATAATTCCACCCTGGAAAGGACTTGTCCAAACTGATCATTTAAAGGCCCTCATATCCAGTTGTTGAAAACGTCTACCCACAACGGTTCTTTTTCTGATTGGTTCACTTTGCCTGACTTCAGAAGTACAAATATCGGGAAAAAAAAATGTTGTTTGTTTTTTTGTTGTTGTTTTTTAGCAACTTAAAGATTTTACTTTTGGAGTGATCATTTTTGTAGAGTTGATTCTGGTTTTCGTGTTTGTTTTCTGTTATTTATTCATTGTACTTTTAGAGGCACAAACAAATCCATAAAAGCTGTCATTTCATTAAAGAAAAGCCCAAAGAAAATACTGACGCTCTTGGTGTTAGTTTGTCATGACATTAAATCCAACAAAAAATGTACCATTGCAACGCTGTTCCAAACAGGTTCCACGTCACCTAAAGAGCAAGAGAAGAACAGTGGCAGGAATAAAGAACAGATGAACTACCTGAGACTCGGCTGCATAACTTCTTCTGCACATCTCCCTCATCCCGGCCGAGCAAAGAGATGATGTCGTCCTCCAGTTCCTCCACCAGCGTCTCACACTGCCAAGAAAAACAGACACAGTGGGGAGATATGTCTAAGTCTGGGGGAGACACTGGGCTGAGTTAGCTCAGCCATGCAAACACACACACACAGTTTAACATGTCTTTATGTACAATGAAGAGTATGACAGCGCAGAGTGGCGGCCATGTTCCCCATCTGTTTGCCAATCTGTTCAGCAGTTTTAGCATTTGGTAAAGAAGTGGTCAGCTACCAGGATCATGTGAACACAGTTCTGGATCTGGCTCAACGTTTTTTCTAGGTTACAACAGAATCCTTTAGGCTAATCGAAACAGACGGTTGCCATGGTAAATAGAAGGCATGATGACCTAATTTTTCAGTTTTTCTGTGTTTGATGCCAACGTTAATAAAAATAATTAAATTTAGAAATGTTAAAAACTCCAATCCTAATAATCTTTGCACCACTTTGTTAACGCCTCAACTCTAAAACATTTGCATGTTATCCAATGGGTCAGGAGACTGTTGAGCTCATTGAAATTATTTATTTTACACACTGATGTTGTCAGACAGCTCCATTCTCTAAAGATGCAACTTTTATGGAGATTAAAAATAAGGATATGCTTTTGGATACTTTCAACTGGAAATATATCATTAAAACCACAAAGATATGAAACATGAACAACAGACCAGATTCTTGCTAAAAATGGAGAAATATTTGGACGACAGTAGGGAACAGTAAGGGAACAGTAAGGGACAGCAGGGGACGTAGGGGACGGTACCTACAGTCTGTCCCCTATCTTAAATTTATGTACATTTACAGCAAATTTGACTGCAAACATCAATCAAAATCTTCTAGACAAAAGTATAGAAGGTGATTTTCTAATATTAAGCATCAGCTTAAAACTTTGTATAACTTCTAAAAGAACCATCAACACCTTCAAGTTTAATTGAGACATGTTGCAGCTGTTTAAATAATTTAGTCAACACATGAAACAGAATTTGGTCAGCAGTGAGTCCATTCTATGCAAATAGAATAATCATGTACTGTATGTCACAACTATAGTGTGTTCAACAGTTTGGCAATGCTGTTGTGAACTTACAGCAAATTTCAGGTTATTGGATGCCTCCGGACCATCAAACTTGAAGTTTTCAAAGTCTGGGAAGTCTTCTGAGGATCCACTGACTCTTGGAGCGAATCTCCTGTACTGCTTGTGGTGGGTGTTCGGGTCAATGTAGAGGGCATAGTCACTCATGCTGTCGCACACCCCGTCCAGGAGCTCACTGAGGTGCGTTTCTGAGCGAACGAACGGGACCTAGCAACAAAATTAACAAATAAAAATGGAGGACTACACTGAGAACTCATGAGCTGGCTGACATCAGGATGCAGTGTTGTAGCCAGGCCTGACCTTGTTCAGTAAAATTTACGTTCCTATTAGGTCAATGATGTGCAAACTGTTGAACTGATAATGACTCTGTGCAATCTGCTGGGTTTCATTCATTTTGAACAAATTTGAACAATAAACTGAACTTAATGCACTTGTTGATACCTAGGATAAATTTGAATGTATGTTACTGAACTGAAATGACTTTTTTGTAAGTTACTATGAAATAACATGTTGTGAATTGGTGCTATATAAACTCAATCGATTTTACAATGCAATAACCACACTCAACCTACAAATATTTTCATTAAAAAAACCCACAAAACTATTTCCCTTCCTTTTAGCTCTAATGACCTTTATTTAACATTAAGTGGACAGAAGGGAGGACAGAGAAGAGACAGAAAAAAGCCACCGACTGGAAAACAAACCCAGGACAACTGCATCCAAGACTGATTTTAATTTTTTTGTATACAACTTTTTATATTCTTCTTTTACACTATGTTCAATAAAGTCAAAATCAACTCAACTCAGCACCCCGCAGTCTGAGATTTTGCAATGACAGATGCAGTTTGAAATTTTTACTTGTTCCAGATCTTACTTAAATGTATGAAAGATATGACCCAAATTGAAAATATACTGGGGAGACAAAATAACTATACTTCTAAACATGGTGTTTGGATGGACTCAAGCTACACTACAAAGTGTTGGCTTATGTTGAAGAACAAAAGCAGCCATATTGACGGTTGTCGTTAGGGTCTGAGTTGACCCAGAGTCAGCAGTGTGACACCACAGGGCTTTGGGAGGGTCATCGGTGTGACCCTTTGCTTCCGCTCTGTTTTATTAGTTGCATGGTAACAAACGTCACCCGGCAACTCTGACTTTTAACCTGCCTTCCCACCTCTCCACCACCTTCCCCTTCCTCTGCTGCTCTCGTGGAACAAAAAGGCAAGGCAGTGGTGTCTAGACAGGTCAATATAGGTGAGGTGGTCCAATCTAAGCATCCCCGGAAGTATACAGGGTGAAAGGGTGATGCCCAGGAGGAGAGGGGGCAAGAACGGGGCATAGAAAATGGAGAGGAAAAGGGGGTGAGTCAGTGCTCTTTACCCCTACAACCAGGTTAAAAAACATAAAGTGGGGGTAAGGGGAGAAGATGGAGGCGGTAGAGCTCATCAGTAGCCAAGTGCAGCGTAAACAGCTCATTTCCTTAGCCCCCACATTGCTTCTGTTGTGTCTTTTCACCCCCTTTCCATCCTCTGGTGATTAAAGGAGGAAGGTTGTGGAGGTGGGAGTGAAGTAGAGTGAAATGGAGGGGGCATGGTTGGAAGGAGTTAAAATGAGAACAGTCTCTGCATTCTGTAACAATATTCATAAATAACTAATGTGAGTTATTTTGTTCCTTTTCTGAATATTACATTTATACTTGGGGGCTTCAACTCCAGGCCTCCAGGGCCGCTGTCCTGCATGTTTTAGTCATGTCCCTGGTTCAACTCACCTGAATTAAATAGCTGGATCACCTCCTCAATTAGCAGTCAACTTCTCCAGAGTCCAGCTGATGGCCTCATTATTTGACTCAGGTGTGTTGACGCAGAGGCCTGAAGTTGAAGACCCCTGATTTAGACCATAATCACTGATGTCTTCACTGACTTTCATCTGACTCCAGATAACACCATCTAATCATTCAGCAATAAGTGACTGCAAAGATCAGCAGAGACGGGGATGAAGGAAGTCCAGCTCATGTCTAAGATGAAACAGTCTGCAGACCAGGAGCAGTCTACCAGGAATGCTAAGTTGTTTCTCTAGCATTACTACATTTAGCAGCATATACATGTGGAAGATTGACAGCGGTAAGCCGCTCCTCCTGGCTCTGATTGGTTGTCTTTGGTCAGTCGTGGTACATTTCTACAGATGGCAATAGTAGCACTGGGAGGAGGTGGAGAAGCTCAGTCTTTTCACTGATTGTCTGATGACATGGTGACAATTTGAACAAATATGTACAAAACACATTTTTGTAAAAGGTGCATACTGTAGCTTTAAACATCCCCTTAAATTGCAGAATAACACTGTTGTCCTCATGCCCACCACATGTGAGTGTATATGTGATTTTAGTTGTTTTAAGAGGAAATATACCTGCTGGGTTTCAAATGTCTTTTTTTTTTAATACATTGTACAGAAAGTTGCAAAAGATGCTTTCTTTGTGTTTTGTTTATTTAGGCTACCTGGACCGCTGAGTATTGTTTAAATCTATATTAAATACGGCTCATGTGGATATGAGCCATATTTACAAATTATGTAAAAGAAAACAAAAAGAAAACTGGAGGATCTCTTTTCTATGAGACTTTACAACTGTGTTGTTATTGTATGTTTAGGATGGTGTACTTCTCCCTTGACAGCAGGAATATAAAACGATCAATATGCATTTTCTTTGATCACAACCTGACTTTTAGGAGCTAGTTAATTTTTTTTTAAGAACAGTTCAACATTGTCATGTTTTAAAACGTAGTCCTTGATAAAATTTCACCTTGTTGAATGTGAAATGTTTTTCTTTCATATTCCTGCTTACACAGCGCCCAGGTGGAGGTTGTGTTAGATTCTAACCAGCCCCTCGGCTGGGCCCAAGAATCTCTGCATTCAAGAATTCCATATTACCTCATATGTTGATTATTACTATATTTGGTGACGGCCTACTTCTTGCTCTTCAGTATTTCTAAAATCTATACAGCTGCATTATTAATGTAACATAATAGGCAACACAGTCGCTGTCCAATTAAACAGCTTCACATCTCTTATCATTTAACACAGATAAACATTAAATTATTTTAGTAATTTTTTTTCTGCCGTGGCACATGACATTTCTTATTGCACATTTGGTTTTTGAAATGTCAACATTTCCACAAGCTCATCCAAGCTAAGCGACACAAAGACAAAAGAGGACCCTTCTTCCTACACTGGACAATAGAGGCATGTATGTCCATCTCAACCCATGGGCTTAGGTCTCAGTCATTATCAAGCCATGTTACAAAATGGATTGGAATTAAAGCCCTTCCTCAGCAGCCAGAGCCCAGTGAAAGGGAGCCGTCAGTCACAGCGTTGTTTGAAGAATGGGGCAGGGCGTGACCGGTTTGGCCAGAGAATAGGCTTCTCAGGGATGCCATCCTCCATTCAATTCCCATTGGACAGGGAGCCATTACTGAGCCACTGTGGGCAGGAACCTTTCAGTTTCATTGTCCTTACTGCTCTTATGGGCCAATGAAGACCCATAAATTAATAATAATAATAATAATAATAATAATAATAATGTCATGAAAGCTAGTCTGGAGATGAAGAATAAAGAGGTAGATTTTCAGCATATTCAAATTTAATACTTAAGTTATCTTTTGTCAAAAATAAAATTTGTGAGCTTTAAGTGCAACCAAAAAAAGCAAGAACAGAAGAAATCTTTAAGGGGGCAAAGACTTTCACAGCACTATGTATTATAGAAGAGCATTAAATCGTGGCCTAGCGTACCGCAGTGATAGCAGTCAGAGGATGAGAAACAGATGAGCATCTGGTTTTAATGAGACTGGTGGAAAATTACTTCATAAAATATTGGCAATGGGCATACAAAGTGGCCTGCAAAATTATTCATACTCCTTGAACTTTTCCATATTTTGTCACATTACAACCACAAACATGAATATATTTCTTTGGAATTTTATGTGAGAGACCAACAAAAAGTGGCCTACAATTGTGAAATGGCAAGAAAATTATATTTGACTCAAAACATTTTTTACAAATAAAAACTGAAAAGTGTGGTGTGCAAAAGTATTTATCCCCCTTTTCTCTGAATGCAACCAGTTTCCTTCAGGAGTTTCCTGATGTCTGCTAATGACTGAACAGAGTCCACCTGTGTGTAATCTAATCTCAGTAGAAATCCAGCTGCTCTGTGACGCCTCAGAGGTTCAGAGAATATTGGGGAGCAAACAGGATCACAAAGTCCAAGGAACACAGCAGACAGGTGAGGGAGAAAGCTGTGGAGAAGTTTAAAGCAGACTTAGGCTGTAAAAAGATTTCCTAGGTTGAACAAGGAGAGCTCTGATCAGAGATGCAGCCAAGAGGCCCATGGTGATTCTGGACCAAAGGCAGAGATCCACAGCTCAGAGGAGGAATCTGTCCACAGGACAACTATTAGTCATGAATGATTTCCAACATCACAATCGGATCAGGACACTTTTACTTTATATCAGGCCAAAATTTGGAAAACTTAGCAAGAAAGCTGATTGGACAGCTGGTCATTTCAAAATAGCACACAAAAGTTAAAATACAAAATAAGTTACATTATTAGCCTGCGTTTGAAGAGACATAACAAATAGCAACACTGCATGTCAAATTCCAGCTCTCTAGGCCCTAATATTATGTGTCACTGCCTCAGCCTGCCATTGTGCATTTTCTCATTCTCAATGCATGACTTCCCACTAGTAACTATGAGATCAACTCACTGCTCCATCTAAGTTCAATGTCTTTGGATGCCTTAAATGTGCCATTGTTACGGAAGGCAGGTTTTACTTTTGTGCCACAGAGCGGCTCCATGCCCCCAGGAAGTCCTACTGTGAGGAGGCCAAAGAGCAGACTTAAAACCTGAAAATCCTCCACACTGAAGGCATCTACACTGTGACATCCCATCCTCTCCAATTCACTCTAGGTCAAAAGCTGCTGAAAAGAAGGGAGAGCAGAGGGCATGGGATCAAGGTTTGACTGTTTCTGTGGCTAAGAGACATTTGAATGGTCAAACAATGCAACAGGTGGAGGGTAGTGCCATCTCTGAGCTGAGGAGGAGCTCATCTTTGACATCATCGGCTGAAGGCTAAGGAAAAACCTATCTGGACCCTAGCCCTAATCAACTTCTTCCAAACTGCTAAAGGAGTTACCAGAGATTCCGATAACTTTTCAAAAAAGTTTGGTATAAACTATTGCTATAGAATAGTAAAGCTTCACCAAAACATGAGAAATGTTTACTCTTGTCAACATTCAAAGAGTAAAAGGGAGAAATCTGAAATGGTAAAGATATTGTCTAAGTTTTGACCGTCTCTTCAAAGTGACCAAATCTGCAGTTAAAATAAAATACGATAAGACTTTATTGATCCCCTAAGGGGGGGAATTTTGTTTATCCCAGCATAGTACACAATTTAAATTAAAGTAAATAAATAAATAAAGCAATAAGAATAAACATATAACAATAATAAATAACAATGAGCAGTGATAGTCTTAAGAACACACACATATCGCTCAGTATAATACTAAATATATATTCAACATTTAAAACACACAGCTCTAGAGACTATGTATTATAAAGTCTGATGGCTTCTGGAAGAAAGGACTTGCTGTGGCATTCTGTAGCACATCTGGACTGCAGTAATATTTGGCTATGTCTGCTTCTTAGACTGTTCACCATGCTGTAGAGGAGATGAGATAGTTGATAATTCTTCAGCATTCGGTCTCTCGTCATCTCTTCCAGTGGAGCCAGCTTGATCCCTACAACTGACTCAACCTTTTTTGTCAGTTTGTTGAGTTATTTTGAGTCTTTCACCTTCATTGCAGCTTCCCAACACAGCACTGCATTGAAGATAGAACTAGCCACTGATGACTGATAGAACATGAACAGCATCTTACTGCAGATGTTAAAAGACCTGAGCTTCATGAGATGAGAGATGTGTCACTGTTTGAGAGCAACAGTTATAAAAGTAGCTTAATATTAAAAATAAATCCCAAAATATTTTAGAAACATCTTTTACACCAGGGGCATACAACAACTAGAATCTTAGATTCAAGCAGGAAAACAATCCAAAGTTGTAGGGGAAAAATACAAAAATGTTTTGTCCTATGGCTAGGCTAAATAGCAGTGAGTCAACCACAGTTGTGGTGAGCATAAAGTTTAAATGATCACAAAATGCTTTCATCAACAGCTATTACAGTACAGAATCTCTCCTCTTACATTACATTAACTTCTCTCTAAAAAGATACTATATTCATTCCACAATGCTTGGCTTCAGCTGCGTCTCATATTTTCTCTGTCTGGGTCAAATGAAGGAGAGAATATTTAACTGCAGTTACTACCTAATTTCTAGACATATTTTAACATTCTTTCCATTTGGAACATGGAAATGATGGATTATAGCTTGAAGTGACCTTTTCAACTCAGGGTTTCCCCCAGAAAACTTGCTAAGCCCGGTGGTCGGGGCGCCGAGGCGGTCCACCAGCGATCCACCATGTTTTTGTATTAAAAGATGTTAAGTTGACAGGAGATGTAAGAATATTACTGGGTAATTATATGTTACAGGAAAACAGAGCCAGTGAAACGCTATTTAAACCCACAACTAGTCTTTAAAACAATAAATTAAAAAATACAATTAAAATGAATATCAATTATTTGCACTTCTTTTTAATCCAAATTAAGTCAGCAGCTTCATAAGGCCCCCAGGACTTCAGGGGACCATAAATGCTAATATTTTAACACAAACCATACATAAATGTAACATTTGTTTGAGATTATCAATGCTGCTAAATATGATTTAATGGTTTCAGCATACATAAATTAAAAGATTTTAAATTGTTTAACATTTATATGTAAGATTTTAAGGAGCTGGCAAGTTTACTTTGTAAACAATATTCATAGTTAAACTGTTTTGTTACCATAGCAACAATCTGATGCTATGAGTTTAATCTCTGTTTGTTCACAAATACAAATTAATAAACTGCAATTATAACTTGCTGCTTTTTAGGTTGGCCAATTAAACTAGTCTCCCTCCCCCAGATTAAATGTAACACAGAAGCTGTTAGAGGTGCTGATGTTTTAAGCAGTAAGAGGGGTCCCCAAGTAAGATTCTGCTCCAGGCCTCATACAGCCTTGGACCGGCTCTTCATGAGGAGTTAAATCCGCTGCACTGCGCAGAGATGAGCAACAAACAGGAGATTTAATTCAATGCTGCTAATGTGGCTTTAGTAGCTCTTCCATTTCGTGTCTGTTGAGTTTTAAACAAGGGGACACAGAAACTATTTTGTTTGGTAGAGTTTATGGAACGCGTTTCTCAAATCTCAGCGCAGCCTCGCACATTAACTCTGGCTACATGGACAAAGCATTTAATATGGTTTGTTGCACTGTGTAAACTGAAAAATAATACCAATAATAATAATAAAATAATATAAAACCAGCGCGAAAGCTCCTCAGCGGGCTGAACCTGCAGGATGAGGTTAGCGCTGATTCGTTAACCACTAACGCACCTGCCAACCAGGACCACATACACCTCATCAGCGCACACAGAGCCGGGCGCTGAGCAGTGTGTTGATCTGTAAAGTCCGCATATAATTCTTTGTTCACAAAAATAAATCATACTAACTGCTCCTCAACCCGCATCTCTGAAAGTGTGACTCAACCAGAGCTAACGCGGTGGGGTTTAAACTCTTACCTTGATCAAACACTCTGGAAAGAAACAGAATTCCTCACAGGGGATTGATGTAAATATCCATACAGGTCAGCCTGTGTCCAGTTTGAGTGAAAGGAGGCGCGTGCGATTAGCGCTGAAGTAAACTTAAGACATCCAGCTGCTGCAGCGTGTGAGGCAACGAGCAGAGGCGCCGGTTTAAAAAAAAAAAAAGGTTTTGTTTTTTTTAAATTATTATTTTATTATTATTTTCCTAAAAACATAAACAAGAAAGGCTTAGCCTGGCGGTGGGGCTAGTACAGCATGACGGGCCGCCAGGCCTATAATACACTGGGGGAAACCCTGCAACTCATCAGAAAACTAACAGACTTAGTTTTGGAGACATGGAGGCCTTAAAGATGCAGCTTTAGTGACAGATGGTGCAACTTATAATATTTCTAGAGCAATCTAAATTAAGTCATCCTGCATCCTAGATTTTTTATTAATTAAGATGCATAGTGTTTTATGTGGTCACATAACAGTCATTATTCCAGTCGATGAAGGTGGAATGTCTTATAATTTAAAGGAACACTTTGGATTGTTGGTACTATTTTGCCCAAAGTTTTGGAGCACCAGTTGCCAACATATAAAAAGGCATGAAATTCCATTTTTACTTTTTATACAACAACTTTAGCTCTTTGGTGGAGGTTTTCACAAAGTTTTGAAATGCATTAATGACATTTTTTAACCAGTGCATTTATGAGGTTCAACACTGATGCAAGATGGACTGACTTCCAGTCTCTGCTCTAAATCATTAGGCGAAGTGATACAAAAATTATCCCCCACGCAAAACGATTTTAATAGAATCGCAAGTGTGTGTGAGATAGGACAAACAATCATATGTCATAGAGAAATGAAACTCAATATGTAGGAAGAACACCCCCAAACAAGAAAAATAAGTCTTTTATAGGTATGCCACAAAATGTACATGGAGGCGGCCATTTTGGGTCGAAGGGCAAACTTTGGCCATTTTTGATGTTTACACACCTCAAACTTTAACAAACTACTCCTAGGGATTTTGAAGTATTGCGTTCATTTTTGATCAGTATGCAGTTAATGGATGCAAGACTGAAAGTGACGTTTTGAGCATTTTGTAGCAAACTTAGCATACTTGTCAAAGCAAACAAAAGGCTCCAACTTTCACACACAATGACCAACTTGGTATGAGATATGTCATCATATTCTGACATCCTACAAGCCCCGCCCCCTCAGAAGAGGAAGTCACTTTTTTTTCTTGGAAAACTCAGTCTCTGGCCTCTTGGGCTAATCAAGATTGTCTTTTGTCAGAAAACAGAAAACAAGTTGGATTGATTTGCTTTAAAGCACAAAGAGTTTTTTTGGTGGTCATTGCCATAGCAACGTGGCAAAGTCAGAGGTCATGCCGTTGCCATACATTTAGCTCTAAATTCCACATATTTCAGCCAAGCTTCCTATAGGAAGTCGGCTTTTTGTCTCCGTTACATATGTTGTATCTGAGCAAACTCCTCCTACAGCTTTTGAGATACAGGTTTCACAATCACTCAGCACTGTCTTGAAGCATTCAAGATCAAAGGTTATCAAAATTGTTTTCCTACATCAAACATGCAAGCATGTTTTGTTAGAAACCATTTTAAATTCCACCTTTCTTTCTCTGGACACCTTTATGTCACCAGCCCTGAACCCCAAGACCTTGAGGTTTGTAACACATGGACTCAGAGCAAATGTTTGCCAGACACGTCCGCAAAAAAGGTGCATTTTTACGACTGTAGATTTGATGACTTGCACAGGAAACTGCATGACACTAAACTGTGTTCACATCAATCTATTTTTTATGCAACAGACAGTCAGCTCAATCAGTCACTAGGACGCATAGTGTGACTACCACTCTCTGTGCAGGTTTGACAGGTGTGCAGTGGTTGCCTTGGTAGAGAAGTAACGGAGTTAGGCGCCCAACTAGCACATCAAACCTGTCCTGATACATTTTTCAGCCATGTCACCCAGCCTTAATTCAAATAATATATAACGCTTTTTAAAAGGTATAACTAGCCAAGAATTAATAAAACATCTTCTTGAGTTCTCAGTCACCCAAATAAAATGTACTTTGAAATTCGATGTATAAATGGCAGTCTTGATCTCAATACTTCAAGATCCTAAACACTGCCACATTTAGAAGCTCTCAAGAACATCAATTGCAGGATAAAATATCATTTTAGCCTCATGTCCAGTCATAATCAGGACCTTCAGCAAAGCCTTGACAGCAGTGAAATGTGTTAAAAGTGTATGAAAAGTCAGATAACTGTTACAACAAAGAGGTTTAAATGTACAGTATTCAACAAACGCTCTACCTTTTTGTCTCTCATGGTCCCATCAGGGTTGAGTCTAAAGCTCCCTACATTAATGGTCATCTTTGGGTCCACCTGACTGATTGAGTAGTTCAGCTCATCCACAATCGCCTTACAAGCTGGGGGGGTGGGGGATGGGGGGTGGGGGAGAGAACAAGAAGACAGAATTATAGTTTTAGCCAACGGCATTTAACATGAAAAAAAGAATCTCTCTTATTCGGACCAATATCGTGTTTTAAATTTCTACGAATATTTTATGCAGAGCTAGGTCATGCTTTTTTTGATTAATTATAAAAGACTGCTGGTGAGAGAATCTGCCATTCAATCCAGGTGTGTTGGAGAATAACACTTGGAAACAGGGCTGCCCAGGTGAAGTCCTTGAGAGTTACCTTTCTGGAACTTTTAGATGCATCACAATGCACATCAATCAAAGAAAGCAATTCTCTCACCAGCAGTCATTCGACTCATATGTTGCAGAGGCCTGCCTCAGACATTCAGTTAATTCAGGTGCATTGGGGTTAGGAATCCATCTACAGGTGGCAGGATGTTCCCCATCAAGGACTGGACTTGGGCAGCCTTGATCTAAAAGTTCCAGGAAGGAAAACAGCTTTTTAAGACTGGGCATCACTGTTGTAGAAGATCTACTGTATATACAACAGTGATGCAGTGACTATATTGTGACTTTAGAAAAACACAAGCCCAAAGCTGCTTATAATAATCAGACTTGGCGAGCGAAACTCAAAATAGTTTCTATTTTTCCAGCAACAAAATGCGCATCTCCCTCTTCCCTCCATTGTTTATGTTTCTGTCGCTGGTGATACTGTTGCATAGAAACAGCGGTCACTCCCGAAGATGTGTAGAGGAAATAAAATTAAATTACAAAAGAGAATAGTAATGCACAGTGATTTTGATAAGTAACTGTAGTCTGACTACTGGATTTGAAATAGCAACACGTTAGATTACTTGTTGCTGAAAAAAGTGGTCTGACATCACAAGGGGCGCTGCCAGGAATCTTGGGTCCCCCCCACGCAGCTGCTGTTACAATTTTTTGAGTCTCTTTGACCCATAAAAAGCATCACAATTTTAAAGGCTTGCAACTGCCTTGCTTTCTTTGTTTCAATACTGATAACTAGCACAATATTTACTGCTCATGAATTTAACATCCAACAATCCGCATACAGTATGCAAGTAGGTTGCTTACATTTTTTCTATTAGTTTTAGCTTACTGAAATGTCTCTCTCCACGAGCAACAATCAAAAGCAACATGGAAAATACACATAAAGCAATCCAGACTTCTCAAAAAATGCTATGAAGTTGCATTTTATTCAAGCGGCAGTACATAACTTTAATAAAAAATATGTTTTCTCCATATTTGTTAAAGCTGTCACCATGTCGTGACAGTTTGTTATGAGACAGATAATCTGAGAAAACAATCAATCTCCTCCACCTCGTCCCTGAATCACTATTATTGGCTAAAGTATTGCAACATTCCAGCCAAAACAACCAATCAGAACCAGGAGGAGGTTCTTAGTGCTGTCAATCAACCTCATTCACTCACTGCTAAATGTGCTAATGGTGGAGAAACAACATTTCTTTACAGGAAACCATTTATCTGCCGTCATTGGTGGCTATGCTAACTAGATTGAGCACTTACAACAGGCTATGCTAGCTGCAGCATAGCACAGAGTGAGGGGGAGGAAGGATGAGCAGCCACATGAGATTGTGATTGACAGCACTAAAACTCTCCTGCCACTGACTGGTTGTTTCTAGCACTTTGAGAAAGCAGAGGAAATAGATTTTTCACAGATTAACTCTCATTCCATAATGTCACAACATAATGACAGTTTTAACAAATATGTGAAAATATATATATATATATATTTTAATAAAAGTTATACTACAGCTTTAATTTCACTTAGGAGAGGCTGGTGAGGAGGGACGTGAGTTAGAGCTGCTGCTGACTGACTCATCTGTTAAGTGGTAAAAGGTACAGGGACACGTTAAATATATGAATATATTGGAATTTTTTTCCTTAATTCTTTAAATGCTAGTGAAATGGAGGCAAACAGTCTGTAGCTAAGCTAACTATGCTAAATGGTTGATAATCTCACACAGTCTACCCACCTCTCTTGGAGAAAAACTGGGTTATAAATTGCCACTCTTGCCTTTCTCTCTATTCCTATTTTTATTTTGAAAACCTGATTTTATAATTTTTTGTAGTGGTGTAGTAACTGCCACAGTCGTTTGTATCTTCTACTGACTGCTGCTGAACACCGTCAAGCCCACCAAGCAGGAGCGAACCATTTCATGTAGGTCCAGGGGGGTTCAGGGCAAATATGGATGTGTGTTTTTTGGTCTGGGAGTGGGAACATTAAATTTTTACTGCTGAAAACAATCTTCGAAAACACAATATGATTAATTTTGTAACTTGACAGGGCACCAATTTTTTTTTTCCTATGAACAAAAAATAAATAAACTGTGGAGGGCCCCCTGTCGTTCAGGGGCCCTTTAGAATTGTCATAACTTTTCCCCCCTATACGTCGCCCCTGGACGTCACTAATGACCACACATCTCTTTTAATCTTCTGCTGGAGCATAATCCAGGTTCTTCCTGTAGGCTTAATTGCTGTCTCTAATCTTGACTATAGGAGGCTGTTGTATACTCCTCAATAATTCATTGCAACCTTCCCTCAAGGCTGTTTTTAAAAGGTTTTTCTTCAGATTACTGGCAATCCAGAGTTTGTTTCTTGGAAAATACCTTACTATAGAGTTGGAAATTGTGTTGTTTGCACAAAACTTTACATAGTCAGTCACACACTCAGTCATAACCTCCTGCCTCTTTGATGCCAATACCTGATGCAGGTTTTAATTGCCAACATGTTAAATCTCACAGAAAGTAGTGGGGGAGGGGCACATCGCATTATTGCTTCTTACCAGAACAGTAGAGGACTTTGTCCCTCTTGCTTTGGCTGCAGCTGATGAAGGTAGACAGCACCATCACATACATATGAAATATCCACGATGCCATAGTGATGCCCTGGCAATACAAAACATGATTAGAGAAAAGGACATGTGTAGGGACTGGAGCTTCAAAATGATTGCCGAGATGCTGGTCTTAGTTTCTGACCATTGAATTAGTGGTAACAGTTGAATCAGACACTGCAGGGAACTGATCAGAGGAACAACAGAAATAGCAAAAAAAAGACAAAAATAAACTGCTGAGACAAATTAATGTTCAAAACAGAATATCTCAGTTCAATTTCCTGTTTCAAAATAAAATCTGTGCTAGTTTAAATAATGCATTTCAATACATAAGTTACAATAGTAATATGATAATATAATATAATGGACATTCATCTTTAGAATACAGCAAAAAGTAAGGTTAATAATAACAGTATTTACGTGTTAGTTAGCCATGGTAACTAATACAGTTACCATGGCTAATTAATGTTACCATGGCTAATATCAAATTACCATTCTCCAACTGTGTATGAAGGAAACAGACTACACTGGAACGTAAGCTAACAGCTTTAGCTAAAATATGCACTGCTGCCTGTCTTTTGAATTGTTAAAAAGTTTACTTTATATGTGCTTGGTGTAATACTGGGGTTCAGCTCCCGCTATGAAGGGTAACTGAGATTTCATAAATGTTAAAAAGTTTGAATCATTTCCTAACATTGATTTAGATTATCTGAGAGCTAACCTTAGAAATAAAATAACTTTTTATTTCTAAAATAAAATATTTTATTAAAATATCATTTTAGTTTAGAAATAAAATAAAATAGTATATTTTTATAATATTAAATATCCTCAACCACATATCAAACTTTTTAAAAAATGTCCTTGTACATGCAGCTTTGATAGCTGTTTGAATAAAGTTTCCAGCAAAAAAAGTGTGAAAATTTGTTTAGTATTTAATGAGTTATTATTAATTAAATGCGTTGATACTTCATTGATGCACTGATACTTCTAAGTCAATCATTGTGCCAGACTGGTTTTGAACAAAATCTAACTGTAAACTATTTAAATAGATTAATAAAAAACAAGCAAAAACCTGGGGAAAAAAATCCTAAAAACGTTTATACTTCTGTTTGAACTTGGGATCTCTACAATAAAAACAGAACGCTTAGCCCTGTAACATACTCAGACACTACATATATTGTCCACCAGGCCTTAAACAATGGTGAAAATTAATTTTCATTAATACGAACAGTGGAAACAGCCTTAGCACATCTAAGCTAACATCTACAATCTTCCTAATCTCCACTCTTGAGGGTACACCCATTCAGCATTAAGGAAAATGAGTGGTGCCCCAGCAGATGGTGTATCAAGTAAAATTGATTTCAGCTTTTCAAGATGCGAGATGCAAATTATAGATATGCTCAAAAGGAAATTCAACAAATAGGTGAAATACTTATATGTTGCTTTGTAATATGTCAGTCCATTGAGACCATCTGTGCACTTTTCATTTCATGAGTGGTTTTTTTGTATACAGTATTGCATAAATAATAGTTTAAAATAATAAACCATAATTCTTAAAGAATTCATTATACTGAATTTCATTGCTTGTCTTGAAATGTGGCTTATTAAAAACGTAAGATTTGAGAGTCAGGAGAGGTAGTGTTCCAGCAGATTGAGTCAGTGTCAGGTCTGTTCTTTTTCCCACAAAGGCTCTTTTGGAAGATAGTAGACATCATGACATCAAATTATTGTTTAATTAGCCTGCCAAACTCACAAGACACACCTGTTTGTCAAGTCATTGCTATAATTGCACTAAAACTTTAAAATGTTACATTGTATCCCAATTAAACCATGATGCCTATTTTCTGTGTACTCTTACATCTGTTCCTTAGTCGCATCTTTTCGGCCCTGCTACTGCCTCTAGTGGCGTGGGGGTGGTAACACAACTAATCTAATTACATTACTAAATCAGAAAACCACAAAGTCTTGATTATTTATTATTAATTCTGGCATTACTGGAACCATAAAATATTAATTCCCTCACAAAAAACATACCTTTTCATTTCCTTAAGGAAGTAGAGCAAATTAAATGAGATAAACAAAACCTGAAAGTGATTCCAGTTTCACTTGAGGGCCAACCTGTTGAAACCGTGGCAAATTTTAAATTTCTTGTGTCATTCCTTAAACTCTATCTTTTAAGATGATCTAGTGATCTTGTAACCCTGTACTTAACAACCTCTAGTTAGGTAGAGGTTGGTGAGTTAAAATGTTAAAACCTAACATTCTAACTAGAGTTTTAACTCAACTCAAGTTAAAACAACATCTTAAGTCAAGTTTTAACTTTTTATCTCCTCAGTTGTTTTTTTTCACATGAGCTGCAGACTAACTGACAATCTTTTAAGAAAACTTTCAATGGCAGGTAAAACAGCAGGTAAATAGTGGTAAAACCAAAAACCGCTCTGTCTCAACTGTTGGCTGAAAGAACATGAAAGACGGCAAGAAATATTTTAGTAGAGAGCATCCATCCTTGTTTTTTGTCAGTTTGAACCTCTGAGCTCATGAAGGCGTTACTGTGTTCCTCTGGCAGCTAAGAATATTTATTAGAAGTAATTTATTGACAGTGCAATGATTATTCTTAACTAAATTATAACATTTACCTGTAGCTTGCTAAGTGTTTTGCTCTATTCACAAATTGTTGATAATGTGATGATATGAATATGATTTATTGTTTTATGGTTGAAGGAAAATTACCACATTGATAAACTAAATAGTTCTATCTTATTTTTTCATATATATAAGACTCTACTTCTTAATATACAGAATAATATACATGGCACCATAAAAACAAAAATGTGAATTTTTGCTTGTATCTGTTTAACAACCCTGGTTGTAACAACCTGGGTTATTCTTCTGTACCAAATTCATTTGTTTGTTATTGACTTTTGCTCAATTAAATTTCTTATGTATACATTGCAAATTGAATTTTTATTATAGTTGATCATGTTGCCTCCTTATTTCATTAGTTCCTCCTGTAATTGATGGAGACATATGGATATTTATCATGTATAAAAGTATTGTTTATGTCATTTAATTAGCTCTACATCCTTGAGAAAATTAAAAAATATCGTGTTTTATAAGGTAATTTAGCTTTTACGGTGCCAGAAATGCCAAAATTAGTAGTAAATAATACAAACTTTGTGGTATTCTGATTTAGTAATATAATTAGATTAGTTGTGTTACCACCCCCACACCACTAGAGGCAGTAGCAGGGCCGAAAAGATGG